>NC_064438.1:2805000-3105000 GCF_023343835.1 Lagopus muta | reverse complement strand
TAAAAAGGAGAGTGATTGAGCACCAGAGCAGGTTGCCTGGAGAGGTTGTGAGGACTCTAGCCCTGACCAGATGTGGTGGTGGGATGACCCAGATGCTCTGTGTGGCCCTTCCCAAGCAGGGGCTCAGGACCACTGACCTCCAGGGGTTCCTTCCAGCCTCTGCCATTCCGTGGTCATCGTCAGCTAAGCTTTAACTTTGAACACACGTGTTATTAATGAATCTATTTATATTACTGATATACTTCCTTTTTGTCAATAACTAAGAAGTCTGGCTAGGAGTTAAACTTTATCCTAAATTACTTTGGAATATTTATTTGTTAATATCTTTTCTTAATTTTGTTTCCTTTTCATTATCTTCGTACATTGGGTTTCTGAAAAAAAAAAATAAAATAAAATCATATGCTTTGGAGATGGGAGAACAAGAGAGATTCTCAGATAACTCACATGACTGGTTAACCAGCAGTGACATTAATGCCAAATGCTTGTCGTAGATCTGTACTGAGGAGGGTGCAAAGGCAAGCTAGGGCAATGCAGAGCACTTGACAGCAGCACTAACTACTTGTTTGGCAATGGATGCTCCACAGACAAATGCCAAGCAGAGGTACCTGAGGTCTCTGATAGAGCCAACAGTCCTAGTGACCAGAAGTGAGGTCTGTCTGGCATCTGCCAGGTTGTTTGCCATCTTGGTCCATGCCTGTAGTTGTATGTCCAGTTGTGGTGTGGTGACTCTGGAGTGAGTAATGGGCCACAGCTTTGGCATCTGAGAAAGGCCTTGAGAAGCATTTTTACAAGCACTAATTTCTGTCTGAGGTTAACCAGCTCTACTACAGTCCTACAGTTGTTTAAAATTCTTTGAGAGTAGCCCTGGGTTGCTCTGCCCTGAAAGTCTTGTAATAAAAAGAACAAGCATCTTTGGTGTGGACGGTCAGTCAGAAGTATTAGACATATGACTTCTTGACAAGGCACTATGTAAAGTTCCAAGAAAAAGAGAGAAAAACTGAGGAACAACTAGAAACAGGAAACTGCTTTGTGCTATCTGCTTACCAGATTTCATTTTTCAAACACATGATGTCTGTGGCTCATTAAAATGGACAGCCTTTTTAATACACTGAGCAGTAGAGAGGATATTTTCCAAACCAAGAGAGTTTTATACAGCTCTTCTGTTCAGCTCTGTTATATTCTAGGCAGGCATGTTGATATGCCACATAAGATCAGAAGTGCAGGGATGTCTTCAGCTTTTCCTTTTGGAATGTAGAACCATTGATTCAAAGGAGCAAAACTCACAAGGTAAAATTCTTCAAAAAGGCAATAGAAGTAGAACTGTGATATCTGTCCATGAATTAGGGCAATAAATAAATAAATAAATAAAGATGGCTTTTGAAGTTTAGAGTCCATCAATAGGACCAAAACCAAGAAGCCTGTGCTTATGGATTTTTTAAAATTCTACTGTGGAAAAAGTGTTTGAGAAGGAGTAACATTTGCTTTCTCTTCTAAATTTTACCAGCGAATACTGAAGCTGTTCATACTGAGGCTTGCAGAAGACATCAACTGAAAGTGCTGTGCAGAGGTGGAATAATTAGGGTATAATTATTTTAATTTATTTATTTTTTCTGATGTTGATAATTCTTCACTTGTTTCTGCTGACAACCACTTGCTTTTTACTGGGGCTTTTAGTAGGCCAGTTTGGAAGGTAGATGAGCGTGAGTGCTCAGAAGAGTTGGTAAAATTTCAAGCAAATTCTGATCCCGTGAACATTTGGATTTCCTGTGGTACAGTCCCCATTTGGAGCATTTCTGACAAGCTTCATTCCTGAGGCTTTCAATTCCTGAACTGGCAACTAGAAGGAATAACATTACTGTAGGATTCCAAGGGTGTTTCTCTCAGCATCTGGGAAATGCTGCGGAAAATGAAGTATTGAACAAAGTTAGGATTTGATGTAGACAAACCCTCTCTCTTTTGCTTTGTACCCTACTTATATATTGTGCTCTCCAATGATGCCTGCAATGGCAGATGTTTGGAATGAAGGAATGAAATATGCACCCCATCAAGGACCGTCAAGGAAGAGCAGACTTCATGACTAGATTTCCTTACCATGCAAATATGTATTTTTGTATGGCTCCTGATTGGTTTATTCCTTGTGACCCAAGTACCTATGTAATTTATTGTGGTCTGCTTTCCTTCCTTCCCATCCTTGCTTTCAGGTTTTAGATGACAAAAGCTTTTCTAGTTTGCCTGTCAGCTTTCCAACACTCTCTGTAGAAGACTGTGCCGTTAAGAGGAGCATCAGAGAGGAATTTATCTGTGCTCCTCAGAGCCCTTCAGGTCTTCCAGAGAGGCAGGGAGAGAATGAGCAGCCAGAAAGAAGGGCAGAGCTTTAGTAGCAGTATCTTACTGTTGGATATGAGAAGCTATTTCTTCCCCTGCACTCATCTGGGGTCCTGACACAGCCCATTTCTGTCTGCTTGGGAGATTGGAGTTCATTACCAGCATGCTCATTAAGCTGCCAAATGTACATTTATATTTTATATGTCCTGTGCATGCATCCGTACCTCAGAGAGAGGAAGCAACCATCAACAGAAAGATGCTGGCCTCTTAAACCATTGGTCTTACATTAATTATGTGAGCATTAATATGCCATGAGGAAGCAAATCGTGACAGCTGAATTCAAAGCACTGGCAGCTTTGTCCAGAATACTAACTAAATTTCGTCAAGAATATCCTCAAAATAAATGCTCTTAGGAGTAATGCGTTTTAGTTTAGAGATTTTTAGCCTTGAATCTCTTCGTTTTAGCTTCACCAAGGTATTTTGCTCTTTTTTCCGCTCTTCATTTAAAATTCACTGTTTTGAGGACTCAAAAGGGGGAGGAACAAAACTCCTTTAGCACATTTTGCTTTTGCTCATTTCTCCTGTTCATTTTTAATCGCTGTGTTTATGATATAATTTCTTGTAGTTTCCTATAGAAAGATATGTACTGATATAGTTTTGGTTATAAGCTTTCTTTTCAGTTCTGCATCTCCTTCCATTTCTTCTTGTGATGATCTATCTTCTATAAACATAAGGTCTTCATTATTGATTCTGTTGACATTTCTTGTTATATTTGATAAATAGTTGAATGCAGAAGTCAAGTTTTAAAAAGAATGGAGCTT
The DNA here is from genome assembly GCF_023343835.1 of Lagopus muta. Classification (NCBI taxonomy): domain Eukaryota; kingdom Metazoa; phylum Chordata; class Aves; order Galliformes; family Phasianidae; genus Lagopus; species Lagopus muta. Next base: position 3,101,854 of record NC_064438.1, on the reverse strand, counting down.
AGAATTTGACTATCACTATTGATGAAGATATATTTTAGGCTACACAGGAATTGTTCAGTTAGCAATTTTGTAATTTTTTTAAATGTTGATGGAAACGAGTCAGGAAGAAGATGTAAATGTGCATTAGTATGGCAGGCTGTCTCTCAAGGCATTCTGAACATTGCTGGGCAAGCAGATATCCAGATATAAGCGAGCACTTCCTTTTACATTGTCATTAGACAGTGCTTTTTTCTTTTTTGGTTTTTTGTTTTCCATTTTATTTTTTTCTGAAAAGCTGGCTCATGGATAATAATAAAGTTATAAATACCTATTGATGTCCCATAGTGCTAAGGAGTGGTGGAAAATACTGCACTGATGGGGACTGCATCAGCATCTATCAGCATCTATTTACTGTAGAGTAAAGCTCTATGGTACTGAGAGCAGAATGCTTGTTCTTTGTCCAAGTTTTAAAATGACCAAGTTTTAAAACAACCAGCACTGGTTGTCCAACTCTCTTCAGATCTGTAAGACATGCTTTTTCATTTTCCTTTTTTTTTTTTTTTTTCCACAAGAATTTGTAAATAGTTAAGAACTTGACCAGAAAATATGTCAGTCATAGACTGTGGCCAGAAAACATCTTGATATAGTAAATCTTCCCCCCCGCAATAATCCAGTAATGTGAATATCCAGTTGGTAAATACTTTATTACACTGTGTTATGGAAGCAGACAGAAATATTAATGGTTCTTATCCAAGAGCTTACATAGAAAAGGAGAAGATCCTCAGCCTGATAGCAGTATCTGTGGGAAAAAAATTTCTCAGTGCTGGAAAAAATTGCTACTTGTCAGAAGAGGAAAATGATGCTTTTATAATAAATGCCTCATGAGGTTTTATTCTCATAAAGAAATTATTGATTTGCAACCAACTTCCTATTTTTCTGTGATGAAATTCTCTCGGCTTAATACCAGTCTGTCTTGTAAACCCTTGAATAAATAATGCCCAGGAATTAGGCTTTGCATAGGTTTTAGTTTGTAGAAAAAAAGGAGATGTGGAGGCCACATCAGGATATGTGACAACTGCTTAAGGAACAGAGCTGTTGCACAGTCTCACCATTGTAGATAATGAAGAACAAAGGATGCAAAGTCCATTTTCCATAAGTGGTAATTTTTTGCACTTCTCAGTAGATCACTCAGCAATTCCAAGTCTCAATTTGCCTATTTTTATCAGTCTTACAAATCTTTACATTTTTGGCAGAACTCTAAAATAGGAAACTACACTTAACACTAACACAAGGTAAAAATTGCATACTTATCTTTAAAATAAAAGTGCATAAATGCTACAGAACTCTAGACTAAGCTGTCTGACCAGTAGAATATCCCTAACAAACCTTGTGAACATAAAAAGAAATAAAGTTTAGTGGGAGCAGCTCTCCTGTCACCTTGCTGTGTTAACCTTATAGGTAGAGAAGGTGGAGCTTTCTATTTTAATAGGCATTACTCATTGGCAGTCTGGCTAGCAAAGAAGGCTCCTTCTAGGAACCTCTGTGTGTCTGGGTGACAATGATTTCCTTTGCATCCTCTTACTCAAGCAGCAGAAGTTGACTGAAACTCTCATGTCATCACATATCTGCATCTCTCCACCGTTCAAAAGCAGACTCAAATCTTTACCATGTTCAAAAAATTGTATTCTGTTTGTGCTTAGCAAATCATTTCTATGATTTCAAACACAAGAAGATTGTTTTTCCACTACCTTATAGTGTGGTTTTATTTTGTCTTCCTCCTCCAGAAAGAGCTTTCCCTCTGTGCCATAAGAATGCGCTGGAAGCATGAGGGCCTAAAGTCTTCTGTGCTGACCTGGCTGGGACGGCCTCACTGGTCAAAATGGGATGTTTAAGGCCAGTGAAAGACAGTGTGCTGCCTCGTGGTTGTCTTGAGAATTATCATCGTTAAGCTTTTTGTTGAAGCTTTCTTGGATTGAGTCTTCGTACGTTTGCATTCTTTTTCACTGTGTAGGGATTTGCCTCTTTCAAATAGATTATCAGTGCTGGCAATTTTTTTAGTTCTATTCCTGATCCACCTGTTTTCTTTATTTTACACTAAACTGTTATTTGTGACTGGCAACAAGATTGCACAGAAAGAGAAGGCATTGGGACACACTCTCTCCTATTAATTGCTGTTCTTTAAAAATCTAATTTAAAACTATGCTGTAGCATGTCTGGGAAGATTTTTATTTTTTTTAAGTGATCCTCATATGCCAAATATATTTGTTTATGTATATGCAGGTTAAGAATAAGATTGTCTGATACTTGCAGTTCTGAGCATACTGTTGATATATTTTGAAGGCTAGAGATTCATTTAATACTTCACACAAGATTTTGAGGCAATATTTCTGACAATATGCCCAGTGTCAACTAAGCCCCATTATCTTCAAGCAAGGCAACTTATGACTAATGTCAACAACTATTACTTTTTCACCTAGCTGGAGACCTAGGAAACATAACGGCGTATAGAAGGGTGCTATAAATGTTTGCTGTATCATTAGATAAACTTCTGGATCCATTTTTGTTGTCTAAGCAAGTTGTGGTCAAACAGTTGATTTTGGCAGCCAGCTGGACATAATGATTTGTCTGCATTACTGGATCAAAAAAAAGAAGTGAGACTAGTTTGAAGTCTTGTTAGCAAATGCTCTCTTCGTGTCTTTTTTAGCATAGATCCTTATTAGGGATAGCTCTCAGGAGGAGAGAGTGCCTGCTGACATGGGGTTATTATATGCCTGGAATTGTATAGACATGAGCTTTTGCTGAGTATTATGGCTATGACCAGTGTGCAGGGATTTAAAAAAAAAATAAAATAAAAAAGGCAGATTTTGGACCAGGAATCCTCAAGGATATTGAAGCATCCTTATTTTTGAGATCCCTTTATGGTTGGTCTCTGATTAATACGTGTATTAATATATGGATACATTTATTCAGTAGGTGCTATTCTGGTGTTTAAGGTTTTCCTGAGTCAACATGATGGTCACAACTCTTCACAGTTTGGTGTTGGTCCCTAGGTCCACACACTGCAGTGAGTTGTTAGGATGTTTTTTTCCAGCCAGGTATCGCTCTTTTGAAAGCTGTATAGTGGTATTCTTTTTGACTTATGGTACAACTGTGAAGCTTAGAAAATCTTGAAGGTAGTGTGAATTTTACTGACCATTCTTCCCTTTTATTGCAAGATTCCAAACCTTGTGACATGACTCATCCATGCATGCATAAGCCAGTGATGTTTTAGACTGTTTGCTGCGAGTGTATTGTGTGTCTATCTGAGTAGGCTCGGAATGATTGATTCTTGTTGCTCTGAGCTACAAGGTGACTGTTAGGTTAACGTGTTCTCACTGCTTATGATATCACTGCATCACTTACTTTGAAGTCTATCTTAATAAAAATATTAAGAATTGAAAAAAATGAGTATGCATATGAGCCTTTAAGTGGAATGAAGTAGGTTAATTGCCAAATGTCAATTCTGCCATCTAACTGGTGCCAGCTATGTTTATAGTTTCATATCCACCTTTTTTTCTGCTTCCCTAAAAGTTAAAACCTAAAAGTGGGGAAAAACCCCACTTTTATTGAACTAGTTCCAAATTCTAAAATAGAAGTACTAATTATTGAAAGATCAGTAATTACCCGTAGATTATCTGTCATTAGAGGTACACTCTAATTTTGCGTTGGATGTAACTCCCATACTTTTAATTACACAGAGTACGTAATGATATTAGTAATTCTACCAGCAAGATCTAAGGGCAAAGTGAGGCAAGTTTTGCAGCGATAGAGATAATATCTTTCGTTAGCTAGTGTAATTAGAAAGGTTAGACAAGCTTCTAAGCATGTAAGCACTTTGCAAGTCTTAAGTAAAAATTGCAAACTTCAAATGTAAATGTAAAAAGTTGAGGTTAAATTAATAATGTACATTAAATTGCATCCCCTGCCTTTTCTTTCACAAGATCTACTTGATGTAACTGAATTTTAAGGTTATCATAAGCTTTTTACTATTTGATAACTCAAATTCCACTGCAGTTCAAAATGTTATGCTTTGATATTACAAAGCTGTGCGCACACTTGTTCTATTATAGGAAAGTTGGACATGAATGAACATCGCTTACAAAGTCTTGGATGTCTGTCTGTTAACCTCGAGTACATCAGTAGAGCTCTCAGCTAATGGGTGGGATTCCATATTATTGAATGGAGGCTACATATATAGATAGCACTGTAACCCTTAGGTAAAAGCGAGGTTGAAACTTTGCCTGTCTGTGTTTCTGGATGTGAAAGCACATCGTTGAGGGTTAATAAAAGTGTTGAGTTGTGGATTTGTCAATGGTTTACAGCTGGTTTGGCTCGGTTCCATGATTAGTGGAGCAGGGAAACTCTGTTTCAGAACATGTTCCACTGAATTTTATGCATCTCCTACTGCAGTGGCTGCTGAGAGCTGTTCTTTACACTCTTTTTTTGATACACGTTTGAATTTAGCATCAGTGAATTTTTTCTGCTTATCATATACTCCAGGATGTTCCCCAGAGACAGCTTCTCTTTCTTGTCTTAAGCATAACTTTTTTCTCCTCCTGCACACTATCAGCCTTCTACTTTCCATAAATCAATGCTTCCACTGTAACTAAATATTTTAACTAGCAGATAAAAAATGCAGTCGAATCAACTGTGATCTATTTTTTCTGTTAGCACTAGATAACTCCCTGGCAAAAGGAAAACAAAAAAAGCATTTGATATAGAGTATAATTCCATCAGTTTTGCCATTTTCTTATCTTGTAAAGTAATTTCACTTGATTTGACAGCAGTATTTTGTATGAAAAGGTGTTGGATTCAGAAATCGCTAAGGAGAAGGACTTGAACTTTTATTTTTAGACTCGACTCTGAATTATTTCTGGAGTCAAATGTATGGCTTCTTATTTTCTCTGTCTGGGTTTCAGACCATGAAGCAGTCACCATCCTACACTGTTAAATTACTTCTTGCAGGGTGCAAGAAATATGTAATCTTGAACATATTTTGAGACAAAATATTGAGTGCTCTCTTAGTTCTGTGGTATCAACTGCAACACTCAGCTCAGTGTCATCAGCAAACTTGCTGAGTGTGTCCTTGTTCCTTCTGTCCTAGGACACTGATAAAGATGTTGAAGAGCTCCGGTCCCAAAATGGACTCCTGGAGAATTTAAATCTTAAAAGACAGAGTAATGTGCTTGATAGGTTTAGCAGGGTGCTTGGTTTGTCAGCACAGTCAAGTACAAAGGCAAGCTCAGACTTTTGTAGCTGGATCCTGTTGTGTGTGTTCGGTGGAAGGGCATTACCAGGAAAGACCTAAGTCACTTAATTTCTCATGTGTGTGTGTGATGTTCCATCTTTCTATGAGAACAGATGCAGTGGATAGTGTGAGAAGTGATAGTGACAGTGATTAAAACATATTTGTGCATGGGTTTGATATAGAGAAATAAGAATTGTGTTCCAGTTGAGCAAGTTTGCCATTTTTATAAGGTTAAAAAACATTAATAAAGTACATTAGTTTTGATCTTGTAAAAGACATTTTTTGTGAAGGGAAAAACATCTTACAGTAATGCAGAAATTAAATCAGATGCAAAGATGAATATAGAATGCTTGCACAGTTCTGTACAGTTTGCTTAATTGTGCTTGTTGAAAGGATATCATTTTCTTTTTAAATCCTAGGCTTTGAAAGAACACAGATTTTTTTTTTTTTTTTTCAGATATTTAACCTTTAGAGTTCTTAAGTGCTTCACTAATGATCTCAACTTTTCCCCTGTAATTTCAGAAAATGATAAAATTGCCGTTTGTTAAAATAGCTCTATACACCTCCACAACATGTCTTATGACACATTGAGCTGTCTTACGTGGGCCTGATGTACAAGCAGGTGACTCGAGATCGGCACAAAGGTTGCTGAAGGAGGCTAAAGAAAGCCTTCTAATTAATGAGCAGGATTTTTGTCAGATCTTGCTCTAGGAAGCCTTTGTCACATGCAAAATGTCTAAGTCATTGAAAGCTAGCAGGGAACCACACCACAGTTGGTAAAGAAAAAGTTCTTTCGTTCCGCAGCATTTAGCAGCTGAGGTGCTCTGCAGCCAAAATTCTCAGGCAGTCCATGGTTGCATGCCGATGAAATCTGTATTTGTCGTCTGCTGCCAGTTCATATCCATCCTATAAGCAACAAAACCACATCTCAGTTTGTTTCAGTGTGTGCAAACAAACGTGTCAGAACCAAAACTACATTTCACTTCCACAAGAAACTGTCAGTTGGGGTTTAGGAAAATTTTCTCTTCCTCTAGATGTCACAACTTGCCAGTTCTTCTGGGCCTTACATCAGCTTCTCAGCCACCTTTTGTGTGTTTCTCTTCCTGTAGCCTCAAACATGAAGTCATCCATTCCTGTACCTCATCTACAGGCTTTTAGGAGAGAAATTAGTATAGCTCTGGTTCTAAAGAGTTGTGTGCTACTTGAGTTTTACTGTTTTTATCACTTCATGCAACAAATATGTCAGTGATGACATTTCCATCGTTAAGAGTTCTGGAGTTGTACTAGACTTTCGCACTGAAAAGTAGAACTATTGAAGAAGCAAATTCAAAAATCATTGTCCTAGAAGTGCTTCTGAGCCAACCCCACCATCCAAAGGTGATTCAGAAGAATCAAAATCCTTATCTTGGTCTAGAAACACGGAAGTCTTGTCTGGGTGAGGGTCCTATGCAAAACCTGGCTGCACAGTAAGTGTTTCAGGCGTATTCCTCGTGTGCCACATTTTCCAGTAATGAGGCTTAAACCTTGTAAAAAGGTGTGTTTTTAGTTGCAGCTGTTATTAATTAGGCTAAATACCAATTGTTTTCATGAGATAGTTAATTGGTACAGTCATTAGTCATGCCAGATGTTGAGATCTCCCAGTGTTTCAGATCCTTTGTTTTAATCTTACAAGGAGCTTTTTTAAAGTGGTACTGAAATACATGCAGTTTTCCTGCAAAAATCTTTTGAATTTAACGGTATATCCAAAGTGTTTCAGATAACCATGTGTCAGACAAAAAGCAGCTGAAGAACAAGCTGTCAATATAAGAAATAATAATGATGATGATGATAAAAATAATGAAACATTGAATTCCCTCAAGACTGAACTTGGTTATTTGTTGACAGCAAAGTTATTTCATGCATATTGGTGGCTTTGGGTGCTTGAATGTAATTGGGTCACTGATTATAATGTTGCAAAGTAAATAATTAAAAATAGTTTTGTTTTTATTGCACCTGCTATATGCAGATAGATATTATATATATATATATATACTTGCTAGATGCAAGTAGGAAACATGCCAGTTAAGAAAGGACAAGCAGCTGGAATGCATTCACCTTGCCTGCCTTTTCCTTCTCCCATCTTATATTAGAAATAAGACTTAAAAATAATTTTATTTCCTAACCAGTAATATTTTTAAATATTTTGGGGCCCTCTCTTGAGGGTTAAAATTAAGTAAAGTCCACAAAATTATCATTCAATTAAGTGCCAAGAGCGAGCACCAGCCAGCCACTGCAAGCTTCTAAAATGAGCCATTGGAACATTGAAGTATTTGCTGGTGTAATCGATTCAGAATATGAAATCTATATAGGGCAATATTAATTAAAACTGAAGTTGTTTCAGGACATCTTCCTGGTTGCTGCACAGTCACGATTCCATTAGTGCAGAGCAAAGGACTGTGGTGAAAAACCATGGGGACACAAGGGAGCTGTGGCAGCAGCACTTTCAGCACACAGACTGCATTAAAGAATGAGGCAAAGAAAACCCCAAACGTCCAAGTGATGCTATTCAGCTACAAAGTTTAACTCGTGTGACAAAGGATAGTGCTAGAAAGATGTTCCCATAGTTATAAATCAGCCATATAAATACATTTCAGTATGTTTTAACCTGCTTTGCATAATTAAAATATGCACAGGTAATATTTACCATTGCACTGTACTGCATTGCATCAGTCGGAACTCTGCAACCAGAATATTTTGGATTTAATCTTCACTGTACCTTAGTACCTGAGATTTAGTAGGTACTTGTCAGAACACAAAGCATGTGTTCAGAAGCCTGGGAAGACCTGAAGGGCTTTGGCAGTATTGTGCTATACACACTCTGTCATTGATTCACCAAAATACTATGAGAAACAAAGTGTGCTTTGTTTCTTTGGGATGACTTTTTCGGTTTTCACTGAAAAGTTTTCCAAGTATATAGCTGACATTAATGAAGAACACTGTAAATGCTTCAGTAAATAAAACTGCTTAGTAACTAGCCAGCTAGAATGTAGAGATTATTCTTCAGAGTGTAGGAATCAAGAAGGGCATTGACTGCACTTGGAGCCAGAAACCCATTTCTCTTCCCGAAGTACCAAGGCTTCTAATTTCTTCCATTATTTGTAAAGCTACTTATGAACTTGAGCATTCTGGAATGTTCATGCTACCTAAATCTCAGTAGTCCAGTGCCCAGATACAGTGTTTCTATTAAAGAATCCAATCGGTAGCTGTCTTATACCACTAATGCTTGCGAAAGTGAACAGTACTGATCCTGCTGAGCAGAAGGGTTGTATTGTGACTTTAGCTGCTAGCTCAGAGAAGGGTACTTGCTCTATTCACTTGTTACATGGTGTGGATGATTGTCACAGCTCCCTGAATGCAGAGACTTAATTTCAGCATGAATGATGTTCGTGCTGAAGGGATTGTGGCTATTTTCTGTATGCGGGATGTGAGAATGCATGGCCGTTCCTCTCAGACTGGTGAAAAAGCTTGCATCCTTCTCCACTGCCTCATATTGTGAAGCCATGCTGCAGTTGTGCAGCCATTTCTCCCTACAGCTATCTTCAGATGGAGCTCAGTTCTCAGAGTGCTATCCCACATGGTGCATTTACATAAGAAAAAAGACAACACAGACATCAAAACTCTGAGTAGCAGCATTCAGCTTTTGCTTGCAGTTGGTCTCTTGTGAGCATGGAGACTTTGTCAGGAGCTGGAAGCTGTCTGCCTGTTCACTTTCCCACAGCAGGCACAAGCTCACCTCGAAGCCGAATGCAGGGATCCAAGTGTCCAGCTGCGTTACCTGGTCAGGGACAGAAAGACAGCGTTGATAGTTTTTGCACTTATTTCTTTTTTTTTTTTCCCCCAAGATTATACCAGGGCCTGCTAACTAATTTGATATGTCTTTTACAAATAAGTTTGAAAGATGGCTGAGACCTCGCCTAGATTCCCAACGGTGGGAGTGTAGTTTGTGTGTGGTGTGTCAGGCACCAAATAATGGTTGCAATCATTCAAATGCATTTAGTTATAAAATTTTCATTCTATCTAAAGGACTATAACAAAATATAGAAATACCGAATCTACTGACCAGATAATATTACTAATAATCATTTATAATACCTCATTTGTATCTTGTACGTGACTTTATTTCATCCAGTCTCTCAAAGAAGCAACGCACCAGTGAAGTGGGAATTGTCAGCAGTGTAGTTCTGGGCACCGTCTCAGATTTATCTCACTTTACTCAGAAGGGTGCCTTGCATACAAAGTGACCTTTACCAGCCATTGGGCAGCAGTCACGGCTTTAAATCTAGGCACGTAAATGGGTTGTACAGAAAGCCAGGGGTAAGCATTTGTACAGGTATGTATGAATCTGAACAGCCTTGCTTCACTCCGTGCTGTAGAAGGATACCAAAGGAGAACAGCTTATATAATAGTGACTATAACTCAGCGTAAAAGCAAAGTCTCCTCAGGGATGATATGAACGTTTAAGAGAATAAGAACAGGCTTTAAATATATTATGGCAGAGTGCCAAACAGCAGCTCCAGTTGTCTTTCTCAAAAGCTTGCGCCCACTTAGCTATATGTACTGACCTGTCTTTCAAAGAAAAGAACTTGAAAAATACATAAATAATTGATTTTAAAAGCTACCCACAATGTGTTTCCTTTCTATGTGGAAAGAGATTTCAGAGAGTAAATGGGATAAAAGGATATAGCCAGCTTTCCAAATTTAACCCAGGCAGTTCTCCTTTTCTTTCCTTCTTTTCTTCTGAGCATACTCTTCAGCAATAGTAAGCCAAAATAATAGTGCTGGAAGTCATTGAACTTGGAAACTCATGAAGAAGTGATTGCTTAAATGACTCTGTGTTGGCTTCACTTGACATTGTGTTTTCTCCCAGTGGGAGAAATGCCCGTAATAATGCAGTCTGCGTTAATATCTGAAGGGAGCAGCATGCTCAGACTTCCTCAGATTTTGAGTTCTTTTTTGCAGTCCTTTTCTGCTTTCACACTGATGTATTGATGTTGTGCCTTCAGCATGCATTTGGCTGAGCGCACAGTGGTGCTGGCCACAAGCATAACCAGGATCTGGCTCTTCACTTTTGATTGGCAGAAATTCTCATAAAATGATCAGCAAATCATAAAAGGTCATCGAATTTTGAAGCATCTAAACATTTTCTTTTGCAGATAAGTATTAGGAATCTCTCTCAATGGTTTCCCCAGTGTTGATAGAGGAGTCCATGCGTTCCAGAAAAAAATGCAGCCAATCTCCGGCAAAAGGTTTTGCCTCCATATGAACTTTAAGGGAAAATCCCATCCTTGTTTGATGCCATCTTTAGTACAGTAGGCCTCAACATTTCTCTCCTTCCACCACAGTGAAAGCTCTGATAGTAGTGAAGTCATGGCTAAGTGGAGTCATGAATTCTGCTCACTCCTCAGTATTTTGCAGAAGACAAATTATTTATTTATTAGTTATTATTGCAGTCTGTGCTTCTGATTTACAGTCAAAGTGAACAGAAATATATCTCACTGTGATGGCTTGTGGACGTTCTTGCTTTGGAAGTGTGAAAATGTCTGCTGGAAGTTTAAACCCTGGGAGAATAAAAAGCAGGAAGACCATTGTATTTCTCAGTCGCATCATTACTCAGCCAGGAAGCTTTGCTGGGGCAGGTGATAAAGGTGGCCAGGCAGTAGGCACGAGGCTTAGCACTCAATAGCTTTGGTGTTGGAATGCCTTAGCACATTGCAGATTGCCTTCCTCCTGAAGGCACTTTCTACATTACCTTGTGACAAATTGCTTGCGTATCTAGGCTTGAAAATCACTAATTCCAATCAGAATTAAATTCAAGCGTCTTGGATGTGTAAGATAAAAATCATGGTTTCTGAAGACAAAATTGATAGCTTTAAGGATGTATGCTTTAAACAAGAAAAAAGATAATATACGGATGTGGGAGTTGGATTGTAGTATTTCATTAGAGCTGTGTATTCTGTGGGATTCTGGCTGGTTTTCAAACACTGAGCTAAGCCCTCCTGTGCACAGAGAAGAATATAGATGATTTTGGTGAGCACAATTAGATTCATAATGACCTTTGTTTTTCTGCAGTGAATCCTTCTCAGTGTATATAGACTTTGAATCAGTTTTTCGTAAAGAACTCTAATGTTTCTCCTTTCATCAGGGATTTTTTATCAAGCCGATGACAGGCATGCAAGAAACACTGTTTTTTCTGATCCTGAACCCTTATCTTCACCCATCTCTACATCAGCCATGGGTAATATGATTTCATCTTAAATGTTCGTTTACAATATTAGGAGTGATTACAGCTTCATTCAGTGCTTTAGTTCTCCTTTAACAGATTTGAAATGATTTTCTTTAATTGAGTTTACTCTTCATCCATGAGAAGTATCACTTCACCAAATATACTGTGATTCTGTTTCTCAGCACTATACATGTAGTGTTTTTTTTTTTATGAAGCATTTGTTACCATGACAGTATTTAGAGGCATTTTGAAATGCATATAAGCTTATAAATACATATTACAAGTCTGCACAAAGAGATTTGAAGCCATTAGTGTCACTTTTGTAGATAAGTGTTTAGGGATTCTTAAAGCCTGGAATTATTTGACTGCTTTACGTGAAGAGCTATTAAATCCTCACATGAAATTCAGGACACATTTTTTTATGATGAAGGATTTGCTTGTCACAGAGCTCAGCAGCAAACTCAGTTGTGTTTTCTGAAGGTAGAAGAGAACTAGCAAGTTAAGCAGGAAGGAAGATTGGCTGGCCCTCAGCTGTGGAAGCGTACAAGAAAATCAAATTAAACATACCCCACTCCTTGAATTTCTTCTGGAAGGTTGCTGTACAGCTGAAAGAGTTAAAGCCTGCAGAACATTTCTGGTTGCATGCAAGGTGATGAACCCTAATGGACATATTATATAAGAACCAGGCCATCGGAAGGAACGACTTGGCTTCTTGTATCAAGTCTTTAAAAGCACCTCGTGAGTACATCTGGGGGATGGGCTCCTTTGGTTTCCTCAGGCTTTTCTATCTCTCCAGGTCATGGCAATTTCTCCTACTCATAGCTTTGGGTATCAGAGGTTGGAAAAGAACTTTCTTGAATCATTCATTGAAGGCGACTTAAAAATAATATATTGATTTTAGATTAATGTCAGGTCAAATGAAACTAGAAGAGGCAGTCTCAGTGTATTGAGCTAAAACTGAGGCGTCCATGGCATTACCTCAGATGCAGTAAAGATTATAAAAGTTGATAAAGGAATTACTAGGACCATAAATTGTAAACAGCCGATGCTTTTCACATTGTATTAACATAATGCTACGTTAGCTCTTTTTACTCAGTTATTACTGGAATTCCTTTCCTTTATCATTACATTATTTTTGCAGAGTGTACAGTGCTAATCAGTTAAGAAATGCCAGAATATTAGGTGCTTTCTGAAGCCTTAATTGCAGATACCGTATAGTACATCCTGCTGCATTTGATCAGCTCACTGGCAGTTGGCTGTAAAATAACCTGCAGACTCAGGGGACTCATCCAGACACTCTTGGGTGATGCTGAAGTCTGGGCTGCTGCCAACACACCTAGGCAGGGAAGCTTGAAGGGGACCTGTTAACAACTATCCCTGCGTGAGACTAGCAGGGTTTTCTAGAGAACTCTAGGATGTTCCTCATCCTTAAGTTATGTGTTATTTCTGTTGCATATTTTTCAATCTGTTCTAAACAAGAAAAAAAAAAAAACAAAACAAAACCAAAGAGAGGTAGTTGTTTAAAATGTCATTAAACGCTGTCTTAGGGCAAGTAATTTTGCCTGTCAAGAAGTCTCTCCTAGTATGGGACTTAACTAGTTTTCTTATGGCTCACTCTTATGCTTCCTGACCTCTGTGGAGAAGGAAAACCACTGATTGCTCTCTTAAGTACATAAGCTTATGCGTCTGACATTTGTTATCATGTCTTCCATCATTCTTTGCTTGACTGAACAATCCCAGTTTGTTCAATGCTTTTTTGTTTATCATGTGCTCACTTTAATTCAATCCCATATCCTCCTCTATAGTCTAAGTGATCATTTTTCCATTCTTAAAATAAATGCTAAGTATTTTAATACTTAGTATTTTAATACTTAATTTGTAGCATCATATATTTTTAATGATAAAGTCTCTCTCTCTCTCTCTCTCTCTAATCTTCATTCAGATTAGTGGCCAACTGCTTTTGAATCCAAGCAATGACAGTTTTAAAAATCTGAAATCAGAATTCTTGTAGAGAATCATGGAATCCTTTGAGTTAGAAGGGACAATTAAAGGTCATCTAGTAGAACTCCCCTGCAGTGCACAGGGACACCTACAGCTCCATCAGGGTGCTCAGGTTGGCCTTCTGGGCTGTGAGGGCACATTGCAGGCTCATGTCCATCCACCAGTACCTGCTGTGCTCTATCCTTTCGTGTCTCAGCTTTACTGATGGTGTGGCTGCCAGGACCCAGGTGCAAGACCTTGTACATGGCTTTGTGGAACCTCCTGAGGTTGTCCTGGGCCCACTGCTCTAGCCTGCCTAGGCTAGATAGATAGATAGATAGGCGGATAGCATCCCATTCCTCAGGGGTGTCAACAGAACCACATCCACAACTTGCTGTGGGTGCACTCAATCCCATGGATTAAAGAATCACAGGATAGAGTCATTGAATTGTTTAATCTGGGAAAGACCTGGAAATCGTCAAGTCCAACCTGCCCCTAACTTTACCATTTAAAGTATCATCAAAAGCTGTACTAACTCAAGATGGAGGTTGTAAAGCATATTTGTCCTCCATCACCAAGGTCTCTTCTGTTTTAGAGAGAAATTCAGGTTGCGTGATCTGGTTTGGCCCTCAGAAATACGTGCTGGTGTCCACTCATCCTTCTGCATTCCTTCTAGTCACTGGTAACAACCAACCGTCTTCAGATCCCTGTGATCTGAAGAGGTTATGAAAAATAATTCAAGCAAACTCTCTCAGGGAATTATATTCTCTTAGTAACCAATGTTTGCGTTCTTATCTCCAGGGTTTTTTAAGCAGAATTCCCTTTCCAGTCTGTTTCACTGCAGACACATGTATCCAGAAAATCGTCAGTCCATGGAACGGGACTATTAACTCTTTAATTATTAACTCTTTAATTCCCCTTCACATGATGTTATGATATGGAATACCAATAACAAAAACATAAAACCATGACAAATAGGGCACAAGGTTAAAATGTGGAGTATGGAATGAATGAAGCCATGTTTTTGGAACAAATTATTTAACATTTACCACAGATTTTGAGGAGTTTATGCTTTCACCAAGTGTGGGTGTATTTTTCTGCACATTTTAAAAGCAAAGATTTTGCGAATTCATATACCCCATTCTAAAACACGTGGGCAAGATATCTATTCAGTGAAAATGTCAGAAGAATTCTTTTTAACATTAGCAAATATGTTTTTCCCAATATTTTTGGAAAAAATAATTGTTTGCAACCAACGAAAAAAAAATGGAAAAAAATGTATATGTCTGTTTCACATGTGGTGTGCGCAGATTGAATGCCCTAGCTTGGGCTCATCACTGGGTTGTGTTCTGTGAGCAATGCTCCTGCCTGCATGGCCAAGGCCCCTGAGCAATTGAGGACAGATGGGCAAGGTGCAACAGCATCTGCTGAGGGAGAAGCCCTACAGAAAGTTCATGTGCCTTTCACTTGCATGGGGAGTATACATAAATCATTGCAAAGATGCTAGAGGAGTTCCTTAGCTTATTCCTCTTATGAGACAGATGACCAGATAAATGAAGGTTAAGAAAGAAATAAGACAGCTGCTCAGAAAGTATTGCCTCCAATTTATTATGTTGGTCCCCAACATCAGAAGCAGATGTTGGTGGTATGGCAGTAGGGGTTGAACCTTCCTGACAATATTCCTTTACGTTAATTGCACTTATTACAATTTAGTGCTATCTTATACCAAATTTCATTTTTACTTCAGTAAATTTACATATTTTGCTACTTAAAACCATTGAAGTTTCATTTGTATTTCGGTGCTTTTTCTCATGTCTTGGCCATTTTGTGACCTACCTGGCCATTAGAAACTACACTCAGAATTTGAAGTGCTTCTTACAGGACTCCCACTTTCTGCACAAGACCCATCCGTTCTGCTCAAAGCATGAAAACCTAACTCCAGCAGTACACAATGCTTTTAGCTTCTGCTATGTTGTCTGTTCATGCAGAACTGCCTGTTACTGTCTGCACTGATCTCTTTTCATCTTAGTGCTATCAAAATGTGAGAAGGTGTAGAGAGTTCTTTTTATTACTCTGTGGCAAAATGTTAAGCTTGATTTTTAACAAATTTTTTGCCTTTAACATTCACAGCACTTGCATTTTTCCACAATCTCTTCTTTTGTACCAGTCCATCTGCCAAGCATATACTAATCCTCATCAAAACTATTGGGACATTTACCTTAGAACACTAGTTTTATGAACACTTTCCAAAATACTCAGTATAATCCATAGCAGAATAATACACCAAAGCACATCTCTTCAGTCTGTTGACATGAAATCAGATTGTCATTCAGTTTCACTGCACCAATTTCCCATGGAAATGCTGCAAGGCTCAGTCAAGTTGTTCTTCAGGCCCCCTTCCACCTAACTGGAATTCTCAACCAGAATTTGGCAGGCATCAGATTTTCACCAGAACACGATCAACTTACTTGTTGGTTTCCTCTGAACTGGAATAGAAGTGGTGTGTACTCAACTGTGCATGTTCCAGCTTTGGGGTCAATTTCTGGAATTAAAATGCGAATTCAAGTAATCTGCAAGATGATTTAAGAGAGATGTAAAGCTGTTAGAGAGCATCTGAAGGAGGGCAACAAAGATGGTGAAGGGTCTAGAGGACAAGATGCATGAGGAGCAGCTGAGGTTCCATTGCTCTGTTGGTCCCAGAGCAGAGGAGCTCATAAGGAGTGGAGCACAGCGCTGAGCTCTGCTCTCTGTGACAGCATCAGGACCCGAGGCAACAGCATGGAGCTGTCAGGGGAAGGTCTAAATTAGGTTGTGAGACACTGCTTCAGACTTTCTGGCTTCTTGCTGACCGGTGGACAGAATGAAGGTGGTGAGTAATGGCGTTTCATATTCACCTCTCTGTGAAGGAGCTGCTTGCTGGAGAGCTTTCTTCTCCAAAAAATGGAAAAGGAAATAGAGCCCCTTGGTTGTAAAAGTGAGGCTCTGACATCCTGACTCCTGTTCCTTCTTGGGCTGCTCTCTCCTGATGTTTATTCTCCTTTGTTTAACTAACAAAGATGATAACTGGGCTCAAAACCCTGGGCACCTATTTATTTTATGATTGGTGCATTTAAGCACTGTCTTGCTCTATTAAAAGACAATAATGCACTTTCTTTCTTTTCCTTAACCTCATTATATTCTTGCCAAATCAACTCAGTTGTACTTATTCTGGTCTCCTGAGGATGCTCTCAGAAAGCATTTTCAGAATCTCAAGAACAGAGGCTGTGGAATAGCCTACTTTGAGGCAAAAATATAGCTTTCTAGAGATGTACTCTGTTTCTAGGTTTGGGGAGAACACATATTTTATTAGATTTCTGACATTTTCTGGCAGAAATATTTGTTAAATCTCTGGAGATAATCCAGACTTCTGAAGCTTTTTAATTCCCACATTCAATTAAGCCCAAAAATATTTTGCTTTATTTTCATGGGAAGTATTACTGGTGAGTCAGGCACAAATTTCATTCTGTTAAAGTTATGTAAGACCAGATATTCCTGAAGGCAGGCTTTGTAAAAGGTGCTGATTAAGGCTTTAGAATGCAGCCCTTTTTTAGAGCTATTTACTTAACTGTGCTTTTGATGGCAAGTAGACCACCATGGCAATTTTACTTTAAAACTAAGTTTCTCCTCACCTATGCCAGGAAAGATCAAATGTTTCAAAATGCTTAAGGTGCATCTCACAGACACAGGCAGTGTCAGGGAAGCACATAACGGTGCTTGCAGTAACGATCATGGGGTGGTCTCAATGTTTTCTACAAAAGGAACAGTAGTTGGCAATGTGTCTGCATTGCTTTGCAGCTTGCCTTGCTGGTGTGGTACTCAAAGCAACATTCAAATTTGTGTTCAGCTGAATGCAGTTTTTGTAGACCAAGAATCCCTTTATTCCTGGCATTTTAACACTCGCAGAAAAGCGGGCAAAAGTGCTAAAATAAAAGGCAGGATTTGATCAAATCGTAAACTTTAAGCACCCTTTTCTCCTAGGTGAGAGATTCCTTTAGTCATCCTGTGCTCGTATCCATGCTCATGCTAAGTGCCAGAGAAGTATTCTGCAGGGAAGGATGAATTAGATGCAGTTTAAACAGAAAAAACGTACTGTTTTTCAAGTCATGATCTTGCCTGTCTGATAGCAATCTTAATCCTTTGTTTCAACAATCTTGCTGCTGTGCTAATATTGCTACAGTACGCACAACAGACATTTTCACCACGTTCCAAAACTTTTGTGCTGGTCATTAGGATTTCCTTCATTGAAATCCCACATCTCCCATAAATTTGACAGGCAGTTTCTTGTCCTTTATAGCAGCTGCAAATATCCCTGACACGGCAATTATTGTTGTAATGTTGCAGTGGGAAAGGTCCAGGTTTGAGAAAACACCCCAGATAGAAGGAGAGGAAGGAAGAGGAGTAATTGCAGTAAATCAGTTCAGTGACCTTCTTTACGATGTCAACCACAAGCTGTTGGAATGTCAGAGATGAGCAAGCATTGGTTTGCAACAGCAAATGCCACCAAAGCTCACCAGTTGTGGAACTGGACTGGGATACTCCAGCAGAGAATGGATTAACAAATTAAATTTGCATTGTGAAGGCAGATCATGCAACTGTGTGTAAATGTGCCACGAGATTATTCTGTTGTGACTCCTGCACAAGCAGAAGCTCCTTTATGTTAAGGAGTCTGTATTAAAAGGCACAGAGTAAGAGATCTGTATTAAAAGGCACACATACAGTAAGAGATGCTCACTGTAGTAATTTCCATTTAAATTGAGGCAGTCTTATAAAATAATTGTACTTTTTAAAATATACAGATCACTTAAATTGTTAAAATTGAATGACAGTGTGTATTATTTGCATTACGTTATATTATTTTTGCAGTAAAATGGTTCATCTTTTTACATACAGTGATTTCAATAAGGATGGAAACATTTTTTTTTTTTTTGCCAGCAGTTCTGATGATGCAGTAGGATCTATGATTACTGATCATATATGACTGCTTAAGAAACTGAGCGTTAAAGCTATCCAGCATAATTACCAAATCCATCTCTTCCTATATTATTCTGGAGCACCCATTCCTCTAGCTGGCATAGCTTTGGTCTCATAAACCTGTCTGGGCAGCATGGCAGACGCTGCCTGGTCAGCTGTGTTTGAGCAGAACAAAGCTGGGGCCATAGCCCAGTGCCCCTCCATGTGCTGCTGGCACAGAGCCTTCATTTCAGAAGCATTAAGAAGCAGAGTCCTGTCTACTCATAATTACTGAATGGCCTGTGGTACCTTTGGAGGCAGCAGGAGTTTACCTCTGTCTGCTTTAACCTCACATTAGCACTGAATTGAGCAAAGCATGGTGTGTGAGCTTGGGAAAGTCATGAAATGAAAGACCTTTTCAACCCTTAGCCATTGTAGGTAAATATCAGAATCAAAGGCCTTTCATCATGGAGTCCTATGCTGAGTTTCAGAGAAGAGATGTACAACTTTCTTCAAGCTGCACGGATTTTTTTGAGGAAGATGCCTCAGAAATTCATGGCACTCCAAGCAGCAGAGATATTTCTATTTCCTATTTCTTTCCAGCGCAATTGGAGAGGGTAAAGTACAACATCAGGAGATAAAGATTTAGAAGAATTTGCTGCAGTGTAAATTACGCTGCAATTGCAACAGAGAAATAGTGTAGTAAAATGGGCTCTCCCCACTAATCTTTTGAGAATTCTTGGCGTTTACAGCAATCACAGATCTGTTGGCCCCATGCAGACAGAAGGCCTCAGTGCTCTCTGTAGGCAAGCCATAAGGAAATCCATCGCAGAGGTAAAATGTACATTTAAACTCAGCATTTGAGAAAGTGCTTGGCTTTTGTCGTGCCCTCTGAAAATACATAGGGCAGTTTTTTGAAAACACTGAGAATCAGTTCCACAACATCCAAACGTTAATGCTGAATTAAACAAGTCTGACATCTATTCGAAACGAATGTTTTAAGAGGACCCAATGCCTTGGCCCACGTGTTACTTGTAACATGCATTGTGAGAGTTAATATCCAGACAAAAAATATGTGCCACTAATAAGTGGTGGGATATTATTTTCCTATTCCAATCATTTCCTGGCTTTGCCAAAGCTTTGATTTGATCAAAGCTTTGCCACGTTGCTTTTAATAGTTAAGTGAAGCACAGCGAGATGTCATTTTGAGACAAAGTAATTCATTTTTGACACAGAAAACTCAATTCTGAGCGTTCATTGAGGCGTTCTCTTCCAGTGTCCATATTTCCATGGGAAGAGCAAGGTCTCCAAGAAGCTCCTTCCCTGTAGCGAGCAGTTTCTTTCAGTGCTTCCAAAAAGAGAAACAAGATATTGAACTTTCAGTAGCAAGAAAAAAAATAAGGGCAATGCAGATAGTAAAGCAAGTTACTGTCTTTAATGACTCTTGCTTTCATGTGAAATATCTACTGTGCAGTGAGTACATGTATTTTAATTGCTATTAAAAGTTTCATGTTTACATTTCCATAGTTTTGTGTAATTAAAGTAATATGAGACATTTTCATAATGCTTGAGATAATAAAAAATAACGTTCCTGTAGTGTATTAAAGTCTAAATCTTACGTTGTAAGAGTGATAATGTCAACAAAGATGATGTGTCTTATCAGTGTGTGTTGATGAACGATTCTGTAGTGGGTTGATGACAGGGGAAGTTCTGAGCACTGTGAGTTGGGCAGTGGCTGACTGAGCACCTGGGAAAGAGTATTTCAAGTAGAGTGACCATAAATCATATCTTTTATTCCCCTTATTTCTTGTCAGTAAAGCATCATCGGTTCTACTTGCCTAGACAAGTGTACTTGGATTATTTACTGTCCCCCTGTGAATCCATAGAAAAAGTAGAAATTTAAGAAATTATTGTGTTATTGCAATTTAGTCTTAATGAGCATTACAATTAACAGAAAGGGAAACTTTTAACATAAAGGGAAGCAACAGAAAGGGATTTAGTGAGTGAACATGCCCAGATGTTTGAATGACTGGTAACAATCTTAATACCCAATACTGCAAGCATCTAGGATCTAGGAAGAATCTAGGACAATTTCTTGTTTCCAGGCACACAGTACAAGCAGCTATTGTGTTGTTTGTTCTGTCACCAACAAGGACATACAGCAGAGAACTTGCTAACCATTACAACATGGAGTTGTAATGTTAACATGGGGCAAACTCAGAAAAAGAGAGTGAGATTTCCATTCTCTTCCACTAGTTTGTTACCTGTTCCGTTGTTCTTTTGTTATGCTTTTTCTTTGAGGATTTTCATTTTCTGCATTCTGTTTGGTAAATGATTGTAATGAAGTTGACACTAGAGTACTGCACTAATATGTACCACAGAGTTACATCAAGCATATTGTGAATTTGATTGTTTTTATTGATAGAAGGGTGGGTAAGGAATTGCTAGATTCTGTACACAGCCTAAAGTTCTTCAGAATTAAATACTTAAGGCATTTTGATTTAGTTGGAGAGTTGCTTATTAATTGGATGGAACCTTGAATTTTCATAATGAATTAGTAGTCTTTCTTTGTTACGGTGTAATACAACAGAGCTTTGTGCTTTTTCTTTTCACTTCTTCAGGTATGAATACAAGCAAGAGTGAGACGGTGAAGGAGCACCCATTGAAGCCCTCTAGAAGATCTATGCCATGCTTAGCACAGAGCCAAACGCATCCTCAGAGTCTGAGCAAGCATTCTTCGTTTCTGCAGCCAAATCGTGTACAGCCTCAGCCTCTGAGTGCAGGGACATCTACAGCTACCGTTGATGTAGTGTCAGAACGAGGTAAGAGGCTGTTGTCTCTCAGCATCTTGTTCCACACTGGCAATGGAAGGGATCATTGTTCAGTGTCCTGTGGTATCTTGGGCTGATCTGCTGGAAAGGAGCCAGGAGAGTGCCCTTCTGGTGGTGTCCAGGGGTACATTACAGAGAGTGTGGTCAGCAGGTTAAGGGTCCTTGCCCTGAAGTCTGGCTTGATGAGGCTGCGTCTGGAGCGCTGTGTCCAATTCTGGGCTCCCCAGTTCAAGAAAAACAAAGAACTGCTGGAGAGACTAGCCAAGAGCCAAAGAGATGATATGGGCCTGGAGCATCTCCCTTATGAGGGCAGGTTGAGGGACATGGGACTGTTCAGCCTGAAAAAGAGAAGTCTGAGAGAAGATCATATCAATGCTTGTAAATACCTAATGGAGAGAGGAATCAAATGTTTGGGTAGCAGGCACACAGGACACCTATGGTGCCCAGCAATAGGACAAGGAGAAGTGGGCACAAACTGAAACATGGGAAGTTTTGTATGAATATGAGGAAAAGCTTCTTGACTTTGAGGGTGACAGAGCACTGGAACAGGTTACCCAGAGAGACAGTGGAATGTCCTTCTCTGGAGATATTCAAAACCTGCCTGGATGCTTTCCTGTTTAGCCTGAGTAGGGAGCCTGCGCTAGCTGGCTCAGTGGGCTCAATGATCTCTAAAAGTCCCTTCCAACCCCTGTGATTTTGTGATTTTAGATATACTTTTTAAGTATCTTCCATTAAATTACAAGGACATTTGATAATCTTCACTTTGTTTAGATATCTTACAGCTTGTTAAAGAGATAGTGATAGAGTTGCCCACAATCTCCAGAAGAACCTTGCTGCTGAATTCTTGAGCGCAATCTCTGTAGTGCTTAAAGTGAGTCTTAAATGCGTTTTTGTTTTATTTTTCTGAATTACAAGCTTATATTTGCTCACTGAAAACAAGACAAGGAAGTTCTGACATATGCTGCAAAACAGCATGAGAGTTTCATTAATCTCTCCTAGGGGAGAGAGTTAAAAATAAATACTGGGCTTTCTGTACTAGATGTCAGTATGTACATGTGGGAGCAAACTGGTTCATTGACTGTCACACATCGAGGGAGAGTGGTATGAGGAAAATGAAAGAAAAGGTAGAAAATCCCTATGAATTTTGCTTCATGTTGAACGCAGGAATTGCTTTTATTTTAGGATTTATGTTCAAATAAGCATGAATTAACAGACAAGACTACTCCAGCTGGAGATCCCTGCCACTGTATGTGTACCCTATTGCTAACTATTGCCAGACACTATTGACAGCTCTGTGTGAAGCTGCAGTGAGTAAATTAACACAATTTTTTTCTGCTACTAAATTTTGAGAAATTCTTCCTTAATTATAGGCAGCAAATGTTGCTGTGATGTTACTCTACCAAGGGAAACTTCTCTTAGGAAGAAAGTCCTTTTTTTCTGCCAGTGGAAAATACTCATTAAAATTGCAGCATGGATTTTTTTGTTTGAGTCACTGACAGCTTTAAAAGAGTGTGTTATGTGTGTATGCTGATGTGACTGTTGTATTTCTTCCAGCTAAAGTGATGGAGACTTTGGAGAACAACTTGCTCAAGCTGTCTAGTACAGAATACAGCGATCCATTTTTAGGTAAGTTTATGTCTGAAGTGAAATAATAGCAAATAGCTGATGTTTCGGTTACACTTGTGGCGTTTAAGTGTGGAAAGTCTGTACTTATCCTGAAGTGCCAGGTGGGTTCTTTGGTTTTTTTTTGAAATAGGAGACAAAATATGACTAAAGAAATATGTGCTGTCTTATGTACTTTAAGGGAGACATTTCAGAAAGTTTCCTAGTGCTTTATCACTTTGTGAGCTAACAATACATAAGGACAGTAGAGAAGTATTTGTTTTTGCAGAGTTGATGTAACCCTTTTCTGTAACAGTAGTTCATAATACAGTTGCTTTGAAATGCTTTTCTGAACCCCTCTTGCAATTGTTATATACATAAAAATTTATATTTTGTTCAGTATTGCCATGTGTGCGTTTCTGTTGCTTTTGCTTTATCCACAAAGTATTCCAGTGGGATTCAAAAAATAATAATAACAGAAAAAGCTGTAATTGGGGTATATTTGTACATGAATTTATGCTATTTTGATACTTCATGCCAGTGAAAGTAGAAAAGAAGTCTCAGAATAAACCCTTCCTTACAAGTGCAGAGCGAGTCTGTATACACACACAAAAGGAATAATTTGCAGGTTCCAAAATTAATTTTGAAATTCTTTTGTTGATTCTTGTGACCCATTTGAAATACATAAAGGTTTCTCTGTACCATGCATAACTACTGTGAAAGCTCATTTTGCTTACAGTCAACACAGCACCAAACTAAAAATGCTTGCTTCACGCTGAAGGAAAGAGATTTGCTTTTTTTTTTCCTTCTATTTTTTCCTTCTCTCACGTTTTTCTATTGATTTTACTTGCTCCCTGAGATATATGATAGAGAAAAAGCTCTTCAGGGTCTCCTGAAGAGGTGGCTGTTGGAAATGTGAGGGAAATTGATACTTCCTCTGAACCAAAATAAAAATGTTCCAAAATCATAATGGAGTGTAAAAACTTGGTATAAAGATGGTATAAAAATACCATGCATCTCAGTGAGGGTCCAGCTGAAACACTACTGTCTCCCAGTGCCATTGGTTTTATTGGTCGGGCAGGCAGTTTCTTTTTCCTGTTCTTTTTTTCCCAATTTATTTAAACTAGTTTATTTCAAGTGATATTATTGCATCCCTATGTATGGCAACAGTAATTGTTTCTCTGGGTAAATGATGGACTATTTTTCATTCATCTAACTTAGTTTTCTCCTGGCATGAAACACAGAGGACTCAGAGATTGAGGAAAAGATGGATTGAGTCTCATCTGTTCACAATTATATTAAGTTTTTAGTGGATGTTCTCCTTTTCTGACTACAACTATAGACTTTGAAGGGACAGAAAACATTATTTAAATAGGAGCCTTTTCTAACTTAGTTTATTTATTTGCTTGTGTCAATTGAGATGTCGCCAGTCAGGGCTGGAACGGGCTGCACAGAGAGGAGGTGGAGTCACCGTCCCTGGAAGTGTTCAACATTTAGATGTTGTACTGAGGGATGTTGTTCAGTGGAAATATTGGTTATAGGTGGATGGCTGATGGTCTTGGAGGTCTTTTCCAACTGTGGAGGTTCTATGATAATATCAGCATTATTAGTGAAGCTCAGCAGGATAAATCTGAGGCAAAACCCACCAACCAAACAAAAACGAAGACGGAAAAAGGAGGAGTATTGCTGCTTGAACTTTGATTGTGAATATTGTGAAAATGAGAATGCCACAGCTCTGCCCTGTGATTTAGCTGGTGCTTTGGCATTTTGACGGAGTCTGCAAAGTAGGCTGATTAATGGGTATCATTGTCTTAGGAAATCTTTTCAAACTACTCTCCTGAGGACATGAAAGAATGCTGAATTAAGTGAATGTGGTGAATTTCTAATTAGGCTCTATCGTGGAAACAGACCAAATGGCTTTCTCTTCTTTCAGAATCATAACTGTCCATAATTTCTTTCTTCTTCTTCTAAGAAGAGGATAAGTAGACAGCAGATAAAAGATCTGAGTTCACCAAAACCATTCTCCTTTATTTCAGCTGACTGTAGATAAGCCGTAAACATACTGGGTTTCTTTAGTCAATAATGATGGATTTGCAAAGGAGGCAAGTTACAACACCTTTAATTAACAGACAAAAGCAGTCAAGGACATGATGAATTTTCACTTTGTCCTCTGTCAGTTTTAGGCCATCAGTTTGAATTTGACGGGCTTATTTAATATATTGACGGAATATTGATGGAAAAGAAGGCGCTGAGCTCCTGTAACATATAGTGTGAATTTCTATGCTTACCACAGCTATTGATAATAAAACATTTATTTGCCTTCAAAGACCATCATGTGGAAAAAGAAACTGAACTTTCTCACTTAACAACTTTGGCTGTCAGTCTTCTCTAGCAGGAATCCATATGTAAACAGTTTTGATGAATATGCAGTGTTTATTTGTACTAGAATTTTACCTTTATGAATAGTTATGAAAAATCCTCTTCAGTAACCTCTTAAAATTGTAGGAGGTGGTTATTACATACCTTTTCGGAATTGTGAGCATGCTTTGTCTATCAGTTGACTGAGTTTAAGAGAAGTTAGAAGTTCATAGTTGAACTGAAAATGAACTGCTCTTGAGTTGAGCTGAAAGGAATTGGTCTGGTTTGCAGGAGAATTTGTTACACTTAATTCAGTAAACCCCCCCCCTTTTTTTTTTTTTTAGAGCAGCCCTTGTTTCTTGCCATATCTGAGATATAATCTCTCCTGCAATTCATGGTAAAGATGAAAAAAAATAACTGTAAGATGCAAATAGTCACAAAAATTTGAAATAATCGTCCACTGAGGTCTTTTGTCAAATCAACCTTTGGGTTTAGTATCAGGAATAGGAGGGCAGCAGAAATATTTGGATAGATACGCAGCCTGTTTTTCCATCCACTCCGTCCTTTCAAAATTTCTGTCATTAGTGTTGCCAGGTTTGAGTTCCTTTATGCCAGACATTATAAGCCACATCCACAAAGGGATTTTTTATAACAGAATAGATTAATGCCTTTAAAAATCACATACAGCTAAAGTATCAAGATTTTCAGAAGTCAGGCCATATCAGAAGAGCAGGTGAAAAACCTGCGAGCTGCCCAGTCAGCTTGTTA
Source organism: Lagopus muta (assembly GCF_023343835.1). Taxonomy (NCBI): domain Eukaryota; kingdom Metazoa; phylum Chordata; class Aves; order Galliformes; family Phasianidae; genus Lagopus; species Lagopus muta. Next base: position 3,075,798 of record NC_064438.1, on the reverse strand, counting down.
ACTGGAAAATTCAATTTGCTCATTCTAACAGAAATATGTACATGTAAATAGCTTTCTAAACAGTGCTGGTGGATACAGAACAATAGCAAGCTGAAATGTCTCATTTCAAATAAGATGTCAAAAATGAATAATGGATAATAAAATCAATAGAAATTGGCTTTTGGGGTTTAGATACAAAAAATGTTTAGTTTTTCTCTTATTTGGAAATTTGTCAGCTGCCTCATTAGCAAATAAAATAACACTTTCTAATTCATTTATTCTTTTCTCATCCTTTGAGTTTTTTTTTTATCTCTGAATTAGGTCAATTATGAATGCTTTATACATAGTAATGCAGAGATTGCAAAGAGTCTGACTCACAAAAGCTAAACTTAATTTCTGCTTCAACAGAAATGAGAGGTTTCCACTGTGCTGTTTAGAATACATTTTTCAGAAATTTGTTTGATTTTCAGCCAGTGTTTGTGTGAGAAAGGGTGATCACATCTATTCTGACTGTGTTGAGACATGAGGACAATTTATAATATACTCTGTGTACTCCTATGTGCCCCTGACTCCATCAGAAGAGGGGTGGACAGCAAGGGCAGGGAGGTGATTGTCCTTCTCTACTCTGCCCTCTTGAGGCCCCATCTGGAGTACCTGTGTCCAGGTCTGGAGCCCCCAATACAGGAAAGATGTTAAGTTCAAGGAGGAGAGGTTTGGACTGGATGTCAGGAAGAAGTTCTTTACAGAGAGGGTGGTGAGGCGCTGGCCGAGAGGTAGTGTATGCTCCGTCCCTGAAAGTATTCAAGACCAGGTTGCCCAGAGCTCCATCAGACCTTTTCTTGAATTCAAGTTTCTTTCGGTATTCAAGACCAGGTTGGATGGAGCCTTGTGCCAGATCTGGAGGTTGGAGGCCCGGTCTGTGAGAGGGAAGTTAGACCTCGGTGATTCTTGGCGTCCCTCCCAACCCCAGCCATTCTGTGATTCTATGAGAGTACTGTCCATTTCTCAGCCTAGATCCAGTTCATGCCTGGGGAGACAGCAGCATGAATGATGCAGTTCTGTGATCTGTAAGAACCGTAGGGTTTTTCTGAGTTGGGAGTAACCCTTAGAGGTCATCTGGCCCAACTCCCCTGCAGTGAATAGGGACACGTACAGCTCCATCAGGTGCTCAGAGCCCCGTCCAGCCTGACCTTGAACGTCTCCAAGGACGGAGCATCCACTACCTCTCTGGGCAATACATTTCAGTACCTCCCCACCTCTTCCTTATGTCCCTTTTGTATCTCCCCACTTCTGGTTTGAAGCCATCTCTCCTTGTCCTGTCACCACAGACTCTTCTAAAGAGTCTGTCCCCTCATTTTTTGTAAACCCCCTTTGAATATTGAAAGGCTGCTTTCAGCACTCTCTGGAGTCTTCTCTGCTCTCAGCGCTCACTGAGAATGTATTTCGGAATGTGGTGCTCACTGAACTAAGTGAAAGAGTTCATCTTCTGAAAAAATAATAATGAGATTCAAAATCTAAGTATTTTTGGCATTTAATCTGCCTGTATAAATTCTGCATACCATTTTACCTCCTCCAGAGACCATAAAAACCTGCTGACTGCCTTTGTGAAAATGATGTATATTCTGTTTAATGGTTACACCTGTGTGAGAAAATGTACACTAAGAAAAGCCTGCACTTACCAGCTGTGCTCCTTTTGGTTTGTAAGTATAGGTATACAGGTGAAAAATTTTCTACAGCATGTACACCATATAGTATTCCAGTTACCAGGACTTCAATGCACCATCGTGACTTTTCAAACATCATTGAGAGTGGCTTGGTGACTGTTAGCTAATTCCCTCAAAAGTTAAAAAAAACAACAACCAAACAAAAGAAAAACACCTGAAGTTCTACAGCAATATGAACTGGACTTGCTTTTTTTTTCTCTAGTGGCTCCTTGCCTGCACTCTCCTCCTCCCCACAGAAGGTAGGTTAGCTTGTGATGGGCGCCAGAGTCCATCCAAGAGCTACAAGAGCAGCTTTAGCTGACATTTGTTCTTGGCAGTAACCATCCAGTTGGTAGTCATAGGCCAGGGAAGGTATGATGGGAAATAGAAAAATAAAATAAAATTTAGTAAACAGTAGCATTCCCACAGCACAGAGTGAAGAGCTTGAGGTGGACAAGGTTTTCTCATCATGTTTTGTGAAGCTGCAGCTAAATAAGGGCTCTCTGTGCTTGAATTTAAAGATGGATACTTATAATGCAAGCCAAATAGAGTCTTAGTCCATTTCACTGCTTTCTGGGGGATGTTGCATTAAAAACACCTCTGGGCAGTACATCTCCAGTACTTTACTACTCGCATTGGGGTTATTATCTTGATTTGGCTTGTGGCAATTCCAGATGGCAGTTGAAATGAAAACAAAACAAACAAACAAAGGTTGTGGAAGAATAGATGGCAGAAAATAGTGTTACTTCATAGAAAAGAGTTATATAAAAATTGTGGAAGTTTTAAAGCTGCAGTTCTTCAAGAAAGGCTGAAGAAGTTAAATGACTGCATTTGTACAAAATGTGGCTAGAAGCCATCATATTTCAAGTAATTTAGGTTGTATAATTTCATCCTTAGGGGAATGTCATTTTGATTTAAAGGGAAAATTCTAGAAGAGAAACTTCATCTTTCTTTTTCTCAATGCAAGTGGTGGATACCTTATCACAAAAAAGAGCCTGTTCATAGGGGAATGCCATTGACAGCACTGACTATTCTTTTTTAACCTAAAGTTTCATCTCATTTTAATTGAGGTCATTTTCTAAAATTTTCCATCTGACATCTGCTGTCTATGATGTTTTTTCATACAGATATAACAAACTGCTATGATAGAATGCTAGGTGTTAATCATCATTCTTCCCATTTTTGCTATATTTGATACTGTTGTCTTGTGAGATAGTGGTTTTGGTGCATAAAATGTCATGTTTAAATGTACAGTAATAAGTATTATTATGTCAGTTTTATATTATTTTTAACTGTAGGTTTCCTTATTTGTTGTTGAGGGGTGTAGAAAGGTTGTGGCTAAAACCTTTTTGGTATATATTTCATATAAGATAGCATATATTTAAATGGAAGGTAATTCTTTTTTTCCAGAAAATGGGTAGTACACTTTACAAGCTGTGTTCTTGACAACACATAAACAACAATAAGGAGAAACTCATGTCATAACTGAATTATTTAAATAAAACTTTTGCCCAATTTTGGGGGAATGTGAGATGTACTCAAAGTGTTTAATCCTGTCAAAACTTAGCTCACAAATGCAGACTTTTTTGTATGAGCGAAGCATTTCTTTCAACGCTGATAGCCTATCTGACTATAAGAGGCTGAGTTTCATTTTCCTTCCCTTTATTTTACTGGATTCTCTTCTAAGCTCTTGATCTTTAGAAATATAAGAGCTGGTGACATCTGGGAGTAAGTCAGGTCAGCTCATTTACTTAAGAATCCTGTTTCCTACCTTGTATACCTCCTACTTTAAAGCATTCTGCAGTCTTTGTGTTAATTTGCTTTTGTTGTCCAGGCAGTAATACTTTCTAAGAGTCAAGTTTAGTGCTTTCACAGTCCAAATAGGCGATGTATATATAATTTATAAGATACATTAAAATGTCCCTTCACAGATTTACTGAGGTCAATATCAGCATCAGAAATTACTGAGGGCTCATTTGGTGTGATTACTATGTAAGTAGCTAAACAGTAGGAAAAGCAGTTCTCTGTAAATGTTCCAGTTTAATATCCCTGCTCAGAATTGTTTAGGCTACATGAGATAATTGTGGTTATTTTTTTCCGTAATATTTACTGTTGAGAATTTGGCTGAGCAACTGAATGAAGAATACTTTGTTGTTGCAGATGAGCTTTTCTGAATATAAAATTCAGGAAATTCAAGATTGCAGTTCCCACAGCAACCATGGTTTTTTTCTTGGCTTCTATTTAGGGTTTAGAATTACTGGGATAAATACTGTTCCCAGTTCCTCTGACTTTTCCCATGTTGATGTGAGATGAGAACTTGGCTCATGATTTGAGAGTAACTTTTCTGCCTGAATAGTTTCAATTTGTATTTTTTTCTAGACATAGATGTGTGGGAATAATTATTTCATCTTTTTAATCTTTAAGATTTTTTTTCTTCAAATCTAAACGTTTTTCCAGTGTTCAATATAAATTGCATGGTCCCACAGTGTGCACACATTATCCCTCACTTTATTGCTACTGAGAAAGTCTTGTCATGATATTTTAGATGGAGAATGTGCGAGGAAATTCAGTATCTGAAAAAAAAACCTCCCTTTTGGCAGAATCATATAGACTGACTCAGAAACTTAATTCAGAGGGTGTGGACACATCTAACCTATAATAATTGGTCCCAATAAGCTTTGAGGGTTCTCAGTTACTTACAGTTAGGATACTCATAGAATCATCATAGAATCACCAAGGTTGGAAAGGACCTCCATCATCTAGTCTAACAGTCCACCTGCTACCAATATTTCCCCACTAAATTGTGTTCCTAAACGTTTCTTGAACACCTCCAGGGAGCCACCTCCCTGAGCAGCCCATTGCAGCGTCTGGCCAGTCTTTCAGAGAAGAGATTTTTCCAAATATCCAACCTGAAATATTCAAATATGTTTACAGATATTTTTGTTGAATAGTTAAAAATAAAAGCAGCAAAGAGCAAAGCACTTTTTCGTGGTGTCAGCTGTCTTCTGTGATCATCAGGTACACCTCAGACTGTGTTCTGAAGTGGTCACTGTGGTACCTTAATGTGCAGGTTTTAAGTAATGTGTGATGCCTCGATTAAGAGTCAAGCACCAAAGCATCTGAATGTTTACTTCATCTACTTTTATCATTGTGTAGAGTTTTGTTTTTGTTTTTTGTTGTTGTTGTTGTCTGTAACTAAAATGAAGAACTTTGTGGGCTTTTTTAATTTGAATTATGATAGCAAAACATTTTTAGTAGGCTCTGTACTAAAATAGAAGTCGTTTCTAGTTTAAGACAGCCATTTCAAATATAAAGCTTTTGCAGGAAAGGAAGTTATTTAAAAATGAATACTTCAAAGGAATATTCAACCGTGGCTGTAGCTTTTCTGTTTCTTTCCACAATAACCTAAAATGAGCTCCCTGTTTTATTTCATTTTTTCTTCAGAGATAGGAAAGGACAAAGACACATACACAGATGATTCAGAACATGGGAATTACGATGTTCGTACAGATCAGTCATTGCTCATTCAAAACAAGCTCACCAGGCAGAAAGCAGAACCTCGAACTAAAACATCTTTGAAGGTAACGAACACAAAACTTCATTAAATTGTATCAATTGCGACTATATGCTTAAACATTTTCAAAATGTAAGTTCTATGGGGTTAGTTAAGCCAAAGTTCAAATAAAGAGGCATTTCATGGAAGGAATTGCAGGAGGTTCCTTACAGAATTAATGCAGGGAATTCTCTGTAGCAGAAGTCACCCAAAATTATGGCAAATGTTGTAACGGTTTATAATGTCCCATTTGAGAGACTGTAGCCTTCTTGTGAAAAATTGACCATGCGCAGGATTGAGAGCATAAGTCTCCAAGCATAGATTGAAAAAAAAACATCTCACCAGACCAAACTGACAAGTAATCTCAGCTAGTAATCAGTTAATCACAGTACTTATCTCAGTGCATTTCCTTCTAGAGTTCATCTACCATAATGCCAAAGAATTATGATTGATTTTAAGCTTAAAATAGGTTTGTTTTTGTTTTCCCTCTAGATTGGGAGATCTGTGGTTTTCCTCTGAACCATGCATAGTTTATTGTAAGCATAAGACGCATGACTTATTCTCACGAAGTTCTGACTGATTTATCTCTTCAAGCACTAGAAGATTGTGTATTCTTCAGTACAGTTTTAAATAACGATTCTCAGTTTTTGATATATAAAACTGTCAATAATACTTTGCTGCAAATCTAGAACTGCCTAAATTTCTTTAACATCATTTGTTCTTCATAAAGTGCACTTTTCAGTAGGCCATTATACAGTTCTGACATACATCATGCCCTTTATATTTTGTCATTTTAGCACCGAATGCATGTTTCAGTATGAGTCTTCTATCTGATAGCTTGTTTTCTCAGTCCTGCTGTACTGTATTCACTACAGGATTCTCTAAGACATACAGCAGGTCAACATGATCTCTGGGACTGACCATTGGATGCTTTCATGAAAAGCTTTTTTTTTTTTATCATGATAGCTATCTGATAACTTTGAAATAAGTTTATAGATAATGATGTGTATAGACTTGGAAACCTGTAATGGGGAAATGATGCTTCAGCAATGACAGAGGAGGGTTACAGGTTTTTTATTGGAGTTCTGTTTTAACAGAACATTATTTGTTTTTATTATGTACTCAGACAAAGCCTTTTCTGTTAAATGTGAGGTAACAAAAAGATGCAGAACATGGAATTTGCAGGATTTAAGGAATATTACAGGTAATTGATTATTTTTCACAACAATAAGGCAGCTAAAAAAGTTTAGTCACAGATAATGTCTGTCTAGTAACAGACTTCTCACAGTAACTTCTCATTCTGTCAAAGCAAGACATTCTTCTGTTTTCATGTAAAATACAAAATGACTCTATTTTCCTGCACACAGGACTAAAATAAAGTTTATAGGCAGCCGGCAAGTTAACTTTCTTTCAAAGTTCAAGAGGCCCCTAATATTTGTATTAAGTTTAAACAAAAATACCATTTTTGTGTCTCAACCTTTGTACATCCTGACCCACTGAAAAAGCCTTTTTTGAGTCTTCTTTAGCCACATCTGACTTCCAGCCTTGACAAGTTTCATTATAGCAATCACTTTGGAAGCTTCCTTTGGCTTTTATACCGTTTTTTGTAAATGAGACATTCTCCTTCTGTTTAGTGTTTGTCTGCCTCCACAGGAAAAAGGCAGAGGAGATTTATATAAGCCTTACAGTGGAAGAGAAGGTTACTGTCTTGCCTATGGAACAGCGTACAGATCCTTCTGGCAGTTAGTGGAAGTTGTCTAGGGAACATTTAGCTTAGATTGCTAGAACACTAGCAAAAAGGAACTTCAGTTTCTTTTTGGGACTGTTGAAAGTTGCAGTGAAAAGGAGAGAAGACAGCTTTGCAGGAGGTAAGTGCTCTCATATACAAATAAACAGCTGGCATTATTAATAACAAGTCTTCTTAATCAACCAGATCAGAAATACTGCCCTAATGCAGCCTAAAAAGTTAAAAGTGTATTATTCTTCTCCGCAATGATTCTGATTTAGGCTTGGTTTGGAAGTATTGTTTAGCACCTGAGAGACTCAGGGACAAATGGTGTTTTGCAGCTAATGCTTGATGTCTCGGTGATGAGCAGTAACATAAGTTCTGGCAGGATAAAAGCCAATGTACATTTTTGGGGGGAACTGTCTAGTGATCCACATTGCATACATGATGTGTGCTCGCCATGAATCTGTCTTGCATGATGGCAGTTTTTAAAACCTTAACAAACATCAGATAATATAGGCAAGAGCACCTTGATTCCAATTTTAATCTTGGTAATCATCTACTTTACTCATTTCCTTCATTGTGATGTATTACTCTTAATTCTCTGCAGTGTAGCCTGATATTTTAAAATCCACATGAATTTCATATTGACAACCTAAGAGTTGTTCAGACCTATTAAAAAAGTTGTCTTTGTTGTCCATGTTTGCTTTGTTTTCAGCACCAACTGCTACAGAGATTCTTTAGAAAGCATGACTTCCCTCTGCCAAGGAATCTCATGCAGAGGAATGCCAGCAAGTGACAGCTGAACAGAATATGACATAAGTGGTTAATTGTTAATTGTGAGTGAAACGTAGGAAATGAGAAGGTCCCTGAATGGAAGATTGATATTTGAAATGTTCTAGTTCCTCTAAGAAAGGAAAGTGAGCTAAACAGATTTTGTCATTTGAACGGGAAGCTAAAGATGCCCAATGAAGTAGTGAAGCAGTGAATTATTTTGGTACCAGTGACTATAACACGCATAGTGGCAAGATGGGAATATTTGAGAAATTACACTTGCATTTCTTTCTATTTACTGCATTAATGTTACTGGCCTTAATCAGATGATTTTTTTCCCTAAGAAATGTTTTTTGCAGTCTGAAAAGATAAAGAAAGGGGTTCTAGGAAAACTTGCCCAAGTTATCACGATGGGCTCATTGGAAGTACAAAGAAGGGCTAGTACAGTGGCCTAGTTTACTGCCTATTGTGTTATCCACCTCTATCCACTATAATACTGCATGTAAAAAATAGCTTTGTGTTGGATAGGATCTGACACAGGTTCTCTTTCAGACTCTGGAAATGTGTAACTTGTAAAAATTTGAAATAAATTTTAAATAAATGAATGCTTAAAATGTGGAGAATTGTTTCCAATTAGCTGCTGAAAATTCAATGTGACATGAGTAAAACTCATTGTATTCAGTGTAAATTACTACTGTGATTACTGAAAGAGCTACCAGTGAAAACCTGAAACACATTGCTTAGGCTTTTAATTGGATTCTGTTGAATTTCGAGCATGTTTCTTCTGCAAAGCAAATAATTCATTTAAAAGAATTTCACATAAGTTGTTTGGAAAAATTGAATAAATCAATTGTATTCCCAGAATTAATATATTTTTCAATCTTATTTTTTTTATTTTCCATGCTTCTGCAGGATTTTTCTCGTTCTGTTGCTGTCATGTTTAAGTGCATGATGTTGAGTTGCAGTTTCTTAAACTTTATTTGTGCCATCTGTTCTAATCCTGTCAATTTATCTCTAATTTCAGGTACATTATTTCACTCAATCTATCTTGCTCATGTATTCCATGGAAGTCAGGAATGCATGCTCAAAGAGGAGGGTTGGTGATTAAAATTGTTGTAGTGTATAAATCAGAACAAGAAATGGTCATCTGTCAACAATGTACAAGAAAGGAGAACAGCAAAAGGAGCCTCATAGATTATGATTAGTCTGGTAATGCAGTCTAATAACATAAAAGTAAATAAAGTTAAAAAGGAATGATAACAGATAAAACCATTACCTCAGAATAGAGTGACACGGTCAAGTGCAGCACAAGCTAACGCTGTTTATGCTTTCAGTGCGTGGTTCTCATCTGCTGTGAGGTCTCATTAAAAAAAAAAAAAAAAGGAAAAGAAGAAAAAGGAATCTTTGAAATTAGTTCGGGAATAGCAGGGAAAGTAGTAAGAAATCTTACCACAGCAAAAGATGCAAGTTTAAAAAAGAAAATAAGAAAGAAAATGTCAGCAATCATGGTCAATATGGTTCCTACTTAGTCTTCCTGTTAAATCTAAAGATCAAATAGAGGTGGTTAAACACTAACAGTGAAAAGTTTTGTTGGAGTCACAGGCTTGATCTGAAGCAGAGCAAGCATTAATATGGAATCTCAGCTCTGGAAATAAGCCTGTTGCAGTTAGCATTAGTAACATCTATTTCCAAAGAAAACTTAAAGCTGAGAGTTGAGTCATAAGCTCTGAATGTAGACACAAACCACTGAAAAAACATCATCTTTCAGTGTGAATATTACCACAGATATTTACACAAAGTTTGTGGTAATGATACTAAGGAGAATGAGTAACGAAAATAAGCAGGATGCTTTTCATGAGTCAGCCAGTAATCTCCTTGCCTAATAACATCTTATGAATGCTAGTGAATTGTATTGATAGAAAAGTTTCTCTTATGTGAAATAACCATTTTACTTACTGTGACAACGGGGCAGCTGTTTGTTTATAGGTAATTACATTACCTTAGAAATTCACATATGAGTTCTTGTTCCTCAGATTGTTTCCATGGCTACTTCAGTCTCATACATGATTTGGTAGCCCTGAATTCATCTATTAATATCTCTAAAGCATCTCTTAAAAATTGAAGAGATGAAGAAATACAGAAAACTGTTTTCCTTGCCTTGCATCAAACCACCAGCGTGTTTTTATTGTATGCTACATTCTTCTCCTCTCACTCCTCTATCCCCAGCAGGTACTCACTGCAAGAGTACGAAGTCATTTTATATGTTGCAGAATGTTTTACACTGTCCTATTTAGCCTGGAAGACTCCATGCCAATAAACTTTATGGTGACGGTTGTAAAAGTTTGGTGTGTCAGCAGTAGGTCAGTGAACATGTTCACTGGTTAGCTTCCATAAGAAAGCAAATAGCATTCATTTCAAAGTCTATTTCCTTGTCTTTTGTTCTTCTTCAAATGTTTCCTTGTTCTAAGACATTTTCCTAGACCTTTGTATCTCTAAAAATTCTACTGGCAAGGTGGTGCCACCATAGAGGGGTGATGCTGGGGCGAAGTATTGACTTAATGCATGCCTGCTGTTTGTTATATGCAGAAGGCACTGGTGTGTAGTACTAACAAAATCATGGAGTACATTGTTCTCAACTAAGTTGCTACAGGGATGTCTAATTTTTGAAGATACATTTGAAAAATCTATTAACAGTGAGAACAACCATTCATTAGCGAATTTGTTTACTTACATCTAATGTCTTCAAACTTTGCAAGGGTGCTAGACAGAGGCATAAATATTTTGCTGCAGAAATCGGGAGAAGACTGTCTTTAAACTTTATGACTAAGACATACGAAATAGTTTACTGGAGTTGTCTTCCATTCCTACCATGACTCAACATATTACCAGTGAATAATACTGGACAAATTCATCGTGGGCTCTTTAGCTTTGTTACTTCCAGTGGAGATTTTGTCAGTTGCTTTGGCACTCATGGCGCTCTTGTGCACAGCACTTCTGTTTCTGCTCTGTTTGCTGAGACTGTGCATTATCAAGGCATTGTTTAAGTGATCTTGACAGCTGGCATTCTATCTTCATATAAGTGTTAATATTAAAGAAGGTGGAGTTGTGAACGTGGAAGTAGAATTGTGTAAGTTACATCTACCAAAGGCCAGAAGACTCTCACATCTTCTTTAAAGTTACCTCTATTCTTCATGTCTTTATTGAATGCCATACATTGGGTTACCAGAGACACTGAGATTCACTGCTTTCATTTCCAGTAACAGAATCACTTTTTTCTTATTACGTTGTTTCTTTCTCTCACAAATTCCCTGGTGGGGAAAAAAAAAACAGAGAAAAAGAAAAAAAGGGCAACTCAACAAGCCTTCTTTTAATGTTACTTCATTACTGGTAAGTTGCACTAGACAATCTCCAGAGGTCCCTTCCAACTCCTGTGATTCTGTGATTCTGTTGCACATTTAGTTGTCAGAATTCACATCCAATTCCATTTCAGGGTGGAAATAAATTTTGTTCCAAACATCATCGCCTTGCAATAAAGAGATCTTGAGGAGAAAGTTTAGTAATTATCAAATGTAAAAGAAGAATTTTGAGACTCAGCCTTGTGTGTCCACCTATAGTTTCAATCACAGATAGTGTTCTGTTGGTATCTTTAATTTCTTTTAAATAATCTTACAAATTTGAATCCAAATTCCACAACCTGCGCGGAGATCAGTTGAACTTCATCATCTCTTGTAGGGGAAAAATAAACACATTTTGCTGTGGTGTCTGAATTCTTGTGTGATATATCAGTAAGCATTGAAGTAACTGAATCCTACCTTTGTTGGCTATGGCTGGGAAATGGTGTTCTTGGATGTTCTTATAAATGTGAAACTACCTTAGATTCTTTTTAGAAAGTGAATGATGGTCCTTGAACTCAGAAATTGAAACACAGTCTGTTCACGCAGCTACACGTCAAAGTAAAAGTTGTCTCTCCTTGTATATATCTACTTGTGTCAGAATAACCTGATCTGGGCTGAGTCCAAGGCACTTTGTGCGTGCTGCCAGGTTAGCACTCTCATTGTGTTTTGTTTGGCCATTACTTCAAATTTCAGGAAAATGTGAAGCAGATCTTAAAATGTTATTAGTAAAGGTCTGCTTTCCAACTATCTGCTTTGCCCATGAATGTTAATGCAAATCTTATGCATAAAACTAACAAGTTAAGCAATTTTGTCCATGTCAGACTCTATTTACTGAGTGTTGATAGTAAGAATAAATTAAACTATCAGAGAAACACATGTGGAATCTAGTAAATGTGACTTTTCATAGGTTAGACTCACGGTTAAGTACTTGGTTTTGCCTTGATAAAAGTTCTCTTATCACTCTTCGAACTAGAGTTATTAATGGCATGCTTAGACATACATCAATTTGATGATTCCACTATGTTAAAGCTTCAGTCTTGAATTTCTTCGTGAGCGGTCAGTTGTTGTCTGTGCTATATCACTGTATAAATGAATGCCAAGATAATTTACGATGGCTATTTATTAACCCCTTCGAATCACTAACACAAAAATAGAAAATGCAATAAACTATTTCTAAAAATTAGCCAGATAAGTAGCGATTGAAATTGCAAGCTTAAGAAAGCTCCGCATTAAGGAAAACAATACTTCAATGCAGAGCTTCATTTTTATGTCAAAGATAAACATTAAAAGGTTCCAATTTAGCTTCAAAATGTTTAATATTAAATATTCTCTCATATTACCGTTATATATGAGGGCTGCTCCGGAAGTAATGCCTCCTGTTTTATTTTGTTGTCTCATGACATCAGAGGTGGATGTTGATGATATGGCAGTAGAAGTTGAACATTCCTACCAGCGTTCCATTGCACGTTCTTGCCATGCAACAGATGGCAGCAGAGGGGCACTCTGACAGAATGGCAACATTTAACTTTTAAATGATTAGGCCTGGCAATATTACCTCTCTGAAACGGAGGAATTTTGGCAATCACCTCAGGCAACCTAAGCAGCTGAGAAAGTTGCAGCTGTTGTTGGTACTCTTGGTGAGGCTCTTCTCTCCACAGATTGATTGCATATGAAGTCAATGTTGTCAATGGAATTATGAAGCATTTTTAGTTATTTCTTACATAACTTTAAAACCAGGAACTCAGCACAAGGATTGTAATTCAAATTTGTCTCCTTCTGACTTATCTGTGAGTTGGTGATGGAAATACCATTATGGTTACAGAAAGGTGGGATGCGTGCTACATGGATTCAGGATGTTGTTATTAAAAGCACATAAAATTGTTATGTTTTGCTTCTGTCGTGTACTAACAGGATTTCCAGCAATCTGCTGCCAATCCCCAGTGAATTCAATTTGGCATATTTAGCATTTCACTGGAGATACCTTGGGAGTCTGTGGTTTCTAGTGTAAAGCACAACGAGTTTACCACAACTGGGAAGCTGAAAACCTAATAACATGCATTTTTCCAAGAGTTTATTGTGTCAAGGCACAGTTTTCTGAATTAAGCTGTTCAGATGTTGCGAGATGATGCTTTATGAAAGGAGTGTATAAGTTTCTATTCTGCCTTATTTTCTGTTTTTTTCTTCGAATGAACTGAATCTCCTAAGAAATGCTGGTTCTTTCATTTAGTCTGTTATTATTGCCCAAAGGTTCTGCTGATTTCTTTACCCTACATGGCGTATTAGGATAGTCCTTCTTAGTTCCTGTACCTTTCCAGCAGCAAGTCTTCAAAGCGAATTTCTCAAACAAAACATAAATAGGTTTCCATACCAGATTCCAAGTGTAGGAAAGGTGATCAGGTGGCTGCTGCTGATATAAACATTATCAGGCTGATTTTGCACCTGTTTTCCAAGTCAAACAGGAAATATTAATTCTTTGATTGCAATTAATGTTCTCTTTTCTCCGTACACATTATGTATCAGATCAGCTGAAATCACTGTTAAATTATGTATAATAAATGTGTATAAATATCACCAGTTAAATTATTTCACTGACGTGAAACCAGCAAAACAAATGTAGCAGTGGCTTCACTATTACACGTTTCAGTCTGTGCATTTGTAAGAATCAGATCCTCTGAAAATGTTCTGAGATGAACAGATGGGAAATTTCTTTCTACTGACAGTGCAGATCATTATTTATTGAACGCTGCCCCTGGAGATTTCTGTTCAGTGCAGATGAACCTGAGGGCATATTTGCACCACTGTTAATCTGCTCTTGCAGTAAAGTTTTTTTCCAGGAGAGAAGAGCAAAGTGAACAATGTCTAGAAAGTCTAGTCCAAAGGAAAGGTAGAGGTGTCCTACTGAAAGGGAAATTTAATTTGCAGAATGTCTGCACAGAAACTGCATGAGCAGAAACTATAAGGTATACATCATCTCTCCCCATGGGGGAATTTTGGGCAGGCTTCTCCTGTTGTTTTGCCAACTTCATGGAACATAAAAAGAAGCCAATTCAAGTCAGCTTTTGTGAAAAGCTTATGCTGGAATACTACATTGCTACCCCAAAGCATCATTCTTGTCTGCAAGTCATTACAAGAATTACCGAAATTGAGTGGGTTCTGGCAAAGAAGAGTGGTAGAAGTAGATAGAGAAGGTAAGGGGTAGAAGAGGAAATAAGAGATTACTTGTGAGCAGTGAGGGAAATGTGTAAACAAGCACTTTTGGGACTAATGCTGCTACCTGCTGAAGAATGTAGGAGCAATTTGAAGGTGACAGAAAAAGGATGCCCGCTTGGTCTTCCTCATTAAAATGAGGTGTAAGACAGTGGGTAGTTAGGCCTGCCAGTGATGCCAGTAAAGAGTATGCCAGAGGATGAGCAACATCCAAACTGTAAAAACACAGGAAGCTATGCAAAAGTAGGAGAATCCATAAACCCTGCTTTACTGTTGAATTTTGTCTTTCAAGGGCAGAATGGTATAGAAACAGGGTTCCTGTGTCATAGATGTCATTTTTTAAAAATTCTTTTTTTACAAATGGGTCTGTGTATAAGGACTGCACTATTCTAGTCATGATATGAAATGTGATTTGGGTTTCTAGTATACTTTTAAAAACACCTTTCAGTTCCCAGAACAAATGCAAGTTTACACTGCTGTGAGTAAGATTTGAATGTATTATTTTTGGTCAGATATCTAGAAGTAAAAAGCCAACATGAATAAAAGCCTTGTTTTGTTGTGGGTTTGTATTTATTTGTTTGTCAGTGATAAGATTTAGTGATCCTGTAAACCTATTGAAGCACAACATGAAAGTCACAGCTCCAGGCAAGTAGGACTATGTTTAGATCTCAAATACCCATTTTCTATTTACATATTCATTATTGAAATACATAGGCAGGTATGTACCTTGGAGCACATAGTGGGTGCTTTCGTGGGTTGCTTTAAAAAGTTGCATCCAGAAAATAAAGGCAACTGAGGCCATCACAAGCTGCTGGGGAGAAAAAAAACCTAATTGTATTTAAATGGAAGCTTACATTTACATAATATTTCCAAAGATGAGTTGATGCAATTTTGTAGCAATGAATGGTCTGAGAGTTGCTCATTGGTTGTTCTGGAAGGAAGAAAACAGAGAAGGAAGAATAATCTTAGAAAACATTTTTTGCAGACTTGAGAAGACCTCAGAAACACTGAATGTGTAGAAAGTTAGCTGTGAGGTGTATGGAAGTATTAAAAAATAAAACACCTTGCACAAACAAACGAGCTGGTATCCAGTGTCTCTGCTGCTGGCATCACACACCAACACATGGTTCCACTTATGAAAGGAGAGAGTAATAGTTGGGTATGACTGAATTTTATTAATGACTGAGCTTTATCTCAAACAGTCCAAATAAGATACAATTCCATGAGAAACAATCTAGCTGATAAAAAGTAATGCATCATCAACAGACTTCTGATGGTGCGAGTGATGAATTTTCCTTAAAACTCCCATGCATGTTCTGGACAGACTGCTGTGTTGAAATGGTGCTGCAGCCTCCAGAAGACGGCAGCTGTTTCTCAGTTTGCCTTTTCAAATTTCAGACTCTTGATAGGCTGACACCAGTTGATATAGTCGCCGTCTATTCTGAATCATGCAAAACACAGACTGTAAAAATAGCTTGCAGCAGCACTGCGTAAAGCAGGCTTTTCCGTACTGAATCAGAGGATCCATTCCGTTTACAAGTGTGAGGGAAGGAACTAGACGAGACTTAAGCACTTTGCAAAAGGACTTTGGCTGGGGTATCTGAGGAAACGTCCTCATCAGTACTGTTTCCTTTTTATTTTTTTGAAATTATTTTTCTCCAGGAAAATAAAAATAGGATTGTTTTATAAAATTTTCCAGGTACCAAACTTGGTTTAATTTCCTTGTCTTTCAGCTTCATTAATTCTGATAGTTCTGTTCATATCTATACACACTAGATAAAAATTGTAGGATTTTTTGCACTGCTGACAGAAATGCCTAGATTGTGATTGCTGTAAAGTTATTTTAGTTTGTTCTGTTCTAATTGAGATGAACTCCTGAACAACCAATGCAGAAGAACTGCCTGTTCTTGTGACTTGCTCTTTATATATTCATCCCGTGGATATGTGGACATCTCTGCTTCAGGAAGTGCTGTGTTACAGGGAACTTGTGATGGATCCGTTCATCTTTATGAATGCTGTATTTAACAGATTTTAATTTTATCTTCTCCAGACTAATGCCATGGCATCGTCAGGCCTCTTCTTCAAAGATGGCAAGAAACGCATTGATTACATCCTGGTCTACAAAAAGTCGAGCCTACAGGTAGAAAAAAGAAGCACATTTGAGAAGAATTTGAGAGCAGAAGGGCTGATGTTAGAACGAGAGGTGAGTTCTTAGTTGATGTGGTATAAAGCAAACTTTGCAATGCTGTCTTCCTGGACTAAACTTATAACAGATTCCTGATGATTCGTAAGTGTTTCTGGTCAGACTTGTCCCTTTGTTCACTGCTAATATATTAATCATAGAATCATAGAATGGCTTGGGTTGGAACGGATCCCATCAAGCTCCCAAGTTCCTGCAGCAGGCAGGGCCGCCAACCTCCCCATTTAATACCAGCCCAGGCTGCCCAGGGCCCCATCCAACGTGGCCTTGAACACCTCCAGGGATGGACGGGGCATCCACAGCCTCTCTGGGCAGCTGTTCCAGCACCTCACCACTCTCTCTGTGAAGAACTTCCCCCTGGCATCCAACCTCAATCTCCCCTCCCCTCCCACCTTAATGTATAACCCGTATGTCTTCTTACAGAATGCCTATTTGATCTCCCTATATTTTTAAACGGGTAATGATGACAAGTTAATCCATCCCTAGCTTACATGTCTGTGTTGAGTTCTTTGAGCTAGAATAGTTTACAATTTCTATGCTACTTGGCAGGCTTCCAAATTTTCTGGAATGCAATTAGAAAAACAAGCAAACAAACAAAAAAACAGCCTTTTATTCCAGTCATACTTAGTAAAATATCAGAAGTCATGCCAAGTCTCACTGTTAACCCCCTTTTTCTTTGCACGCTGAAACCTTTAAACACTAAGAACTTTGAATATTAAGGATTTCTTTCTTTACATTACAGAATGATTTTGTCAGCTTTGCTCTGATCTGTAATAGCTTGTTTTCCCAAGAGTCCAAATTAATATCCCTCTAGGTTCCTAATTAGGTTCCTAATAAAGTTGCTGATACTATAGGGATTAATTAATATTTTTATCTAGATGCTCACCATCAGCCTTTCATATCAATATTTATTTTTAAATTGTTCTCTGCATTGTCAGAAAAAAAAGAAAGTATTTATGTCCTTGTTTGTCTTTTCCATTCCTTTCTGTGTCTTAGTTTTAATGCTGCTCTTTATTGCACTTTGATGGATATTTTTGCCATGAAATTTGAAAAACTACTTCAAAAGGATGTGAAGCTGTTGTGATGAGGATAACAGTACTGAGAATGTTAACATAAAAATAAACAAATTCAGGAAAACAGCCTTGCAATTTTAATGGTCTGTGAATTACTGCTAAAAAAGACATGTATTTAGTCTTTCTTAAAGTAAGTTCCTGTAGTTCATGTGTCTTTTACCTTGATTATTTCTTTAGCTCAACTTGGTGGAACTGCTTTATGTGTTCTGTGTGAAAGCAGTAATGTTTTAGCTGCTTGCAAGTCCTTGCAATAGCAATAAAACACGCTGAAGATTTGTAAATAACTGGCCTGGAAGTTTTGTTAAACTTATTTTTAAATTTTTAAACATTATTTAGAATCTAATAGGAAAATAAAAACCTGATTTTCAGATATCTATTGAAATAGGACCGATCTTCAGCTGGAGTCAATTTAGAAGCACTGACATTTCAGACAGAATGTGTTTGTATAAGATAGTGATTCTAAATATCAAGCTGTTGAAATTGCTTTCCAGTATTATTTTTTCCTTGTCTTTGGAGAACAACGAAATCCTAGAAGCAATATCAAATAACTTTGACATGACCTTATGGCACCGATGGGCAGCATTTTTGAGCACTTAAAATTCATTTTACTCTCTGACTGAATTTTCCTCTATCTTTCCTTACCAAATCTTGTATAATTCAAGTCTTGGGAGACTTTTATCAGACTCAACTCTACCAAAATGTTTGATTACGAAAAACTCAAGCAAATACATTTGGGACAGGAATTTAACACTGAAATACTGATTAAAAAAAATAAATACAGGAACATTTGGTGTTGAAACCCTTGTTTGTATTCATATAAATATGTGATAAAAACCATTTCTGTAAAATATTCCTCATAATTTTATGGGGAAAAAAAATCATACAGGGATCACATTTGAAGTTGATAACTGTCATCATGCTTAATTTTTTCTGGATTTTCTGTCTTGGCAAATTGGGATCTGCAGGTTTGTCTTATGGCTCTAACAGCTGAACACCATTGCACTATTAAATGTGATTAAATGTGATACGGATTGAGGGGTCTCAAAAGGACTCATCTGATATTATTTTGATGCTTTAAGCCTTTCTTTACTTCCGCTAGGTTTATAAGAACTGTCCTACAGGTTCTTTTTGGCAGTTTCTTGTTCACTCCTATGACAGGATTTGAGGTGGGATGGAAGCTGTTCATTTCCTATTGTCTGTCTCAGCACTTGTGAAATTTTCAGGCTTTCATGACGAAATTTAACCTTGAATTTAACCTATTTAGAAGTGTGAGTGCCTCATGGGATTGAATTATTAAATTTGTTTATTTTTTACCACTTTTTGCAGCCAGCTGTAACAAACAGTGATATCATGTTTGTTAAAATTCACTGTCCGTGGGAGACGCTGTGCAAATATGCAGAAAGAATGAACATCAGGATGCCTTTCAGGTAAGGTGGAAACTATTTTAATGAACTTGTAATTTATTGCTTAAAATATATTTAAAAAACCTATAATATTAGTTACTTTAATACTCAGTTTCTTGCCTGTGCTAAACAAATTCCTTGTACCTTTTTTGCAGTAAATATTATTGGAGTAGTGAATATCTCCTGTAATAACACTGAAATGTTAAAAGGTTTACATGTTCATTTTCAACTCAATTCATCTTCTTCTCGAGAGAGGAAAGCTTTGTTGTGTGCTGTAAACCTGTGTGACTCATGGAAAATTCCCTTGCAGAACTCCTTTTTCACTTAAATTGCCAAATTCTCCATCTTTCGTATCCCATAATGTGGCTCTCTTGCATTGGTCCTAAGCCAGAAACTTAGTCATTGTGAAGCATCTTTAGCTCAAATCTGGTTTCAAATACCCAGTTATATTCTGAGTTTCTACATCATCCCATTAAGTTTGCAAAGTCCTTTCCATTAAAAAATATTTTCTGTGACAGTCATCTACTGAGTGCTTAAGAATATTATTATAGTGCCGTTTGAGCTCCCCTAATTTGAATGATTCTTGTCTACATTTTAAATATACCACTGAATGTTTGCGTATGTGTACACAAATACATAAACAATCTAAATTCCCATTCCAGAAGTACTTCTTTCTTGCTTTCAATACTTGACATCACAAAAGTTGGGTCTTAACAGCGATTTGAATTCTTTGTCATTTTAGCAACTTCATAGATCTGTAGGGGTCTTCAATAAAAAAAAAACCCAAAACAGTCAACTTTCAGAAGACTGCTTTGTTTGTAAGCTGCTCATAGTTGTGTTTGTATTCAGTGCTTCACCTTCCTAGTTTGCTTTTGAGTCAAATGCTACTGGTCAGAAAGAAGCCTACTGCTCACCTCCAGCTCTGTGAGTAGTATGCACTTGGTCACCATTCCTTTTTCTCTTCTAGAGGATTTAAAAAAGAATTAAAGTGAGATCGCAAGCTAGACCTTGTGCGAATATTTCAAATAAGCTAGTCCTTTAATTGCACTTTTTAAATTAAAATTGAACACAATAGTGAATGCAAAGTAGATTCAGATTAGAGCAGAGGTCCATCTTGCTTTGCAAGCAGCCAGTCTGGTCTGTTCAGTACAAGAGCAGAGCAGCATTCCATGATACCTTCTGTATTTCCAGAAGTCTGTGGTTTACTGACATGCCAAGACAGAATTTGTGTTCACCTTTGTTTTTATTAACCTCTGCTAGCCTTTACATGGATGAAAAAGTAGCCACGTGCACTTCCATAACAACAGCCTGCAGTCACACACTGTAGAATTTAGCTTCATGTTCTGCCAAAAGCACTGTCCTTATTTTGTTTTAAGTCTTGAGCTTGCTTATTTAAGTTCAACTTTTCTAAACTCAATGGCACCTATTGTTTCCTGAGCTATTATCCTCATTCAGTGGGCAAGGGAAGCTCAAATCATACCATAATTGCAATGAACTAGTCCTAAGAACAGGTTATTTGACTTTATCAGAATAATCAGCAGCTTCTGTCTGTTTTGGATACATAACTGAAGAAAAGAACTTAACCTTCCTGGCAGTGTTTCAATGCAGGGAATGCATCATCCTGTGCAGCACTGCAAAACTTTGGCTTTTGGTTATGGTCCTTACAACGCCAAGTATCAGTATCATAAATGAATAATACATGAAGAATAAGTCTCCTGAATTGGACTCAGACTTCTTGGGTTTATTCTGCTGAATGCAGGAATGTAAACACAATCTACAGAGTTATTAAATATGTTAATAAAAATTTCTTTTCCTGAGAAGTAACAATTTTTTGCACAACCGAAGGACTAACCAGCATCCTAGAACCCAATTTTAGCATGGCATGATGCCTAAATATGTTGGCAGATTCATAATATGCATAATGTAAGCAATATGAGATGGAATTTTTTTCTAGCATTTCAAAACGCTGCGGGAATCAGTTACCTTCAAATATAATAAATGTAAATGCTTTCAAAACTAATTTCTGTTAGGACAATATTTAAATCATGACCTAATTATTATTGTTATTATTTTTTTTAAAGGTATTTTTGTGAACTATGAGTCAGGAGAAACAAAACTGAGATGGTTCTAAACGCACAAATGCTCGTTTTATCAGTGTTCACAAGTATTTCTTGTGAAACATAAGTTATCCTTGTGTATTGTGAAGTTGTTTCTGGTTCTAACTGGGCTCCATTTGTGCAGAACAGCTAAGAGTGATTTAAGTGGAACTTTGGAAGCTTTGAAAAATGAATCAATAAATCTGATGTCTACAGATGCTGTAATAATTCTTTTTGGTTTCACTTACAACTCTACCTAGCTGTACCAAGTGTCAGCAGCCTACAGATTGCTGGACAGATGAATTTGTTATTTTGGTGTATCTTAATGAATCTCAAATACTGTACAGATGGGCAGTTGCAAATCTTGTTACCTCTGTTGGTTCTGGTTGAATTTATCATCTGATGGAGATTTATGTACATCTCCAGAGTGGGAATGCCATTTTTATGTGGGTTAGAATGAAGGATGAGGGAGAATATCAACTGAAAATAATGTTAAGCCTTCATGTTAATGTGTCTACATAAACTTGCTTTCATTCCTCCTAAATAAATGAACCATGTACAAGATGAAAGGATTTAGGCACGTTTTAAGTACTACATATGTAAGATGGTGTGAAATGAATACAAACACAACAGCATTTGAACACTGTCTAATGGTGTCTTATGAATGAATCCCTGATCAGATATTATTAGCTACAATACGTAGCTGAAATGTAAGTTTCTCTGAGGAGCAAATTTCAGTCTTGAAAATACTCTGTTTCAGTTTAATTTTAAACTGTTTTTCATCTTTCTGTCTATGAAAATGCATGTTTTGTATTGTCTGGTGTTCTTTTCCTAATGTATGTGTCCTTTTCAACTGTCTTTTGCTTGATTATTTTCAGCTGATTTTTGCTGTTCTTTCAGGAAAAAATGTTATTACACTGACTGGAGGAGCAAAACCATGGGCAGGTTGGTGGGTGATGTGTAGCTTCTAATATTCCAAATAGTCACCCAGCTAAATAAAATCCATTTGCAGTTGTAAATTTATCCAGGAAACTTGGATACATCAGATTATTTCACTGAAAACTCAAAATACGTTAGCTCCAAGTGTTAAAATATTCTGTAACAAGATGCAGTACTTTAAAGTTTTGCCAGATCTCATTTTAGAAATGCAGATGCGCTTATGCCAGGAAAAAAAGTGACCCTTTTCCTGGCAGCAAAGATTTGATACTGAATCCAGCTCTACAGTTACGTCTTCTCCTACAGAGAGATGTTTCTTTAGCATGTAAGCTACTTTTGAGTGCACGTCTTCAGTCTGAATTCTCTCGTCAGCTATTTCTTTGGAGGTGCAAATGTATCATCTCTCATATGCATTCTGTTGATCAGGACTAAATCAATGACAAGCTTTGAAGGCTGGTTTGAATTTTTATTTGATAGCTGACAGTAATGTTTTTGCTGCAGTAGGAGACCTTTCACTCTCTGAGCTCTCACAGTATCACCAGGATTGGAAAAGTCCTCCCAGATCATCTGGTCTAACAGTCCAACCTTTCAACCTTTGACTCTGTCATTACTGTAAATGGATCTCTTCCCTGAAAGCCATCCAGCCGTAGCCTTGGATGCCAACCTCACCTCCAGTTGCTCCTGGCAGTTAGGAGGGAAGTGAGTGAAGCAGGAGGAGCCTGGGCGAGCCAGGGAACCGTAACTGCCCCCTCCTGCTTTAGTCAGGTGTCATGAAGTCTTGTAAATCCTAATTGCCTGTGGAAAATGTATGAAAATGTTTACAAGAGAAATCTCCTGAAAGAGTTTTATGTTCTGGGCTTTCGAGATGAATCTTTAAATTACATTCGATTTTGGTTCTCCTGCTGTTACTTTAGATGATGCAGAGTTCTCATTATTTTCCACGAACAATTTGCAGAGTCTCATGGTAACAGTTTGCAAAGTAATCAGTTAGCAAAAATAGGCAATGTACTGCTGAACATCAAAGTAAGACAAAATACATAAACAAGTTGAAATGAAACAACCTATAACATAAATTTACAACTGCATTTTTCCTCTTTCCAATCATCCACATGCTTGCTCCATTTTAGTGTGCATTATGAAAAAGTGATGTGCTTTGTAATGCAAAGGCAAAATTAACTGAGCTTACTGCAAAGTTATTTTTTTTAAATCCATCTGGTGAGTCCTAGGTATTAAACAAATTTGTCTTCCTTGTTTAGAAGGACAGATGTCTTAAACGTTGTTGAAGTCATACAGTACCTGTGAGCCAAGTAGTAAACAATTTTAATGACAGCTTGAATTTACATTTGAGACAAGTGTTTTTTACCTGTGATTTAGCTGGAATTTGGGGCTCTTTTTTCTTTAAATATATTTTCTCTGACATTTTGTACAGTCGGGTGCAGAAAGGAATAATTTGGGGGAAAAAAAGCTAACTTTAAAATTGCTGACACACATCTCATCATTCTCATTGTTGCTGCTGTCATTGTCTTTTACATCTTAAATCTTCTCAGGTTTAACTTCTCTGTAATTTTTCAAGCATTTCTGAACATTTCTAAGCTAAGTGGGGCTTACGGGAGGTAGGATGGGGAATGTAGATTTAAATCTTTGTACATCAAAGGTAAAATTCTAAAGCCACTGAGTTTCCGTGGTTAAGAATACGGGTAATGCTGTTAATCAGGCCTTACTGTGATATATGCGTTTCTCTGAATCTATCAGTGCAGTGTGGTAGATGTGTATGTCTGCACGTCTGTAAGTCTGTACAAGATAATTTGGAGCATGCTTAAAGCAGTGAAGGTGAATGTAACACCAATACAATGTGTTTCTTCTGCATGATATCTACATGATATCTCTCTCCCTATTTATTTATTTGCATAAATTTACAGTCATGTATGTTAAATTGACCTTGTATCTGCCCTATGAGACATCCCAAAGCCAGACTTGTAGAACCTCTTGGTTTTTTTTGTCAGAATATGAGAGGCAAACACAGAAGAAATGGCTGGGTACTGACTGATGTCAAAACATCCTGAATGAGCAGTTGCTCAGTTTTGGTGTCTCATTCCATTATAACCATGGATTCTGGTCAGAAAATCCAAGTAGTGGTTTCATAAGAAGAAATAATTGCTCCTTTAAGTCACCGTGGTTAAAGAGTGAATAAGTGACAGAAGATCACTTCTATACACATAACATGTCAATATGGAGGTGCTGTTTATCAAGCTGCCTTAACTCCTTGAAACCCCAGTCTCAGTGGATGGCCTCATCATGTTAGATTAGTTCTCAGGGCACCAAATTCACTTCCATAGTGCTTCTTTCCACTGGCATCAGCTGAGTAGACATAATATGCAGGGATTTTTGGACTTAGTTTATTCCAATTCTGTTCAGAGCAGAAAGGATGTTGAAACCATTTCCTCTTGTCCTATCACAACAGTGATAGGGGCAATATGAGCATGTTGGCAGAGCTGATTTCTTTAAAATAATCATTATCAAATACATTATTTTTTTTTCAGATTTTGGAGAGTAAAAACGATCAAGGCTTTTTACATCATTTTACATTACTTTTTACTAGTCTAAAATAATTTCACAGTATAGAATCTGATATCAGATGCATTGTTCTTCTTCCTGATGTATCTTCATACCTGCCTGTTTAAAAATATATAATAAAAATCAGCATGTTGAGAACAGGAAAATAAAAGACAATCACATGAAAACTTCTTAGATATACTGCGTGCAACTTTGTGCTGGAGAGCTTCCATTGAAACTATTAAGATAATCATCTTGCACGGTAAGATATTGTTTGAGAAGGGATGCATCTGTGTGGGAATTGTCTTCTGTTTCAGCTTTATGAACTCAGTTCATGTGAGTTCTGTTTCTCATAATGCTTAGTATCAAGTGTTTCCCTCAGGTGCAGAACAATTAAATACCTACCGTGCACCAACACCTTAGTAAACATGTAGCAAGAAGATATTGAGAATTTTAAATGCAAATTTAAAATGATGATGCCACACTTGGTTTAGTTTTCTCTCTGACATGGTGTTAGATAAGGGTAGAGCTTTCACTGCTTTTGTGGATAATAAGGGTCACTTTTCCACAAAAGCATCTTCTCTGCCTGAGCACAACTTCCTGTGTGCTCACTTTAATTAGGAAATGGAGAACTCTGCTTCTGCTTAACACAGGGATTCTGTATCTCTAGCAAAAATCATGCACTTAGCATTACACTTCTTGTGGCTCCCTATATGTCAGGCACACGTTGGCACTGAAGTGAGGCCCACATCCCACTGAAAAATATTATGAGGGAAATATTTACCAAAATTCCCCCCCCCTTTTTTTTTTTTTTTCTTTTTTCCAGTATCTCTCATTTGATTCTGCTGTCATAAGACATCATTCTGTAGTGAGATCTACTCTTTAAATACACACAGTTATTGCAGTCCAATATAAGAAAAATGCAGGCCAACAAGCTGTGTAAAATTAGAGAAATAAGAAGATAAATTTCAGCATTTGCTTGGAAATAAACTATGCTGCAGTGTATTATTCCATCTATGGACACTGTCCTGAGATACTGTTTAGTCAAAATGCCAGTGGAAGAAAGCCTTTTATTTACCTGTATGTGATCTAAACAAATAAAAAAAATGTTCTGTTTGTGTTACAATGCTGATTTTTAGAGAACTGCAGGTAGTATAGCTTTTGCTTTATTTGTTATATCGCTATACTGTTTCCTGAGGTAAAGTCAGGAATTTACCTGTTTTCATTGCATTTCTATTATGATGTCACTGAATATTCAATGATGGATATAGAATTAGCCAGTGGATAAGAGCGTGCAAATTTACATTTGTTATTTTCTCAGTTTGCAGAGGAATATGAGAGAGCTGAAAAGTTGGTTGCCTAGAAATCCAATGAAGCTCGATAAGGAGGCCCTACCAGATCTTGAGGAAACAGATTGCTACACAGCACCCTTTAGCCGTGCTCGCATACACCAGTAAGTGTTGGAACTGGAAACACAGCTCCTCAGACCAGAAGGGTTTTCTATTTTCTCTCTCCTCAGCAAGTCCCATAGAGGCAGCCATTAACAGATGGTCACTGGCAAATACCCAGTAGCATGTCTGATATTTTCTATGAAATTTACTCTTAAAGCAAAAAATCTGCTCTCTGTTACTTGTTATTGGGTGTTGCTATTTGTTATTTGGTTACAGCTCGTACTACAGGCAAAAGGTTGACTAAAAAATGACCGCCACTTTTTTTTTGGTTTAGAAGTTTGTTTTATTTTCCATTACATTACAAAATGCAAATACTTGCTCAAATTTGCTTACCTTGATTAAATGTTTTACTTAGGCAAAACCTGAGAAAGCTGTTGAAACTGGCAACACCTGGAAATGGGCTAAGTACATTGTCAGGGTTTTTGCTGTCAGCTGTGCATTTTAGAAATGCTGTTGTCTGTGAGAGGATAAATATATATACTCCGAAGAAAAACTGTATGTGATCACCATCAACGTGCTCATTTGATCTAGTTTAACTGTGTTATAAATTTTTTAAGCAACAAAAGAGTAGAAGTGTTGAAATTCTAGCTGTTTATTTTAAAATTATTTTGTGATACTTATTTAGGAGAGGGAAGTTCATATGAAGTAAAAATGTAAGTTAGGGTGAATAGGTTTTTTTCTTCTCAGTAAAGAAGCTATGTGCAGGCAGACTGACTTCACCCTAGAAAGGCAGAATAATTGCATTATTATCTCAGGTTTTTTTTACTAATTAATTATATTGCAGCGGGTCAGTTGCTCGTTCATGGTGCAGTTTTTCAACATGCTCAGCTGACGTGATGAACTGCAATAGTGTCACCTTTGGCACAGCTGAGAAGGGAAAAGCTCCCACATGTCACATTTCTGGCATTCAGAACCCTCAGCCATCTGGGAATGGCTATTTGTGATATTTGGCTCTATCTTAGGATTCTCTGAGGGGAGGAAGTTGTGGAGCTGCTCCTCAAGCATCCGGTGCTCGGAGACGATCATTATTTCTCCCTGAATGGCAGTAGTAGTAGTTTTGTACTCAGATCTCTCAGTTATGTCATGAATTTCAGAACGATCACTACTTCTGAAGAGTATTTTTTGTCATTGTTAGGACAGTTTGGAAAAAACGATATTTTCTGTTTTCTCAACAATCTGTGCTAATGACAATTTTTTGGAGCCTGAGAAGGTGCTTTAAGAATGTCCAATTCTGTAACCAACAACTGTAAAGCTACAATAAATCGCTGTAAGAAAAAACATATTGAGCAGCTACGATTCAGCACCTATGTATTGCTTTGAGTGTTAAAAGACATCCGTTATTTCAATAGCTTTACCATAAACAACAAAGACAGCTTCTTCAGCAACTCCACAAGAAGTAGAATTGTGCATCACATGCTACAGAGAACCAAGTATGAGGATGGAAAATCCAAAATGGGTGAGAATGCTATATTTTTTTCCTAGCCTGAAGATATGAAAATCTTATATTTCTGCTTGCTTGAGAAACTATTTAGCGAAGTAAAATTTAATTTTGCCATCCCTTGAAGCCTTTGTTCAACCAGTAATACACTTGAATGTATGTTGCATGCAATTGTTCCATGAAATAACTCAGTGAATATTAGGAATTGCTTCCACCTTAATACTCGTTTCTTAAATTGGAGAGGTTATAATAGCTTCATGTGATCAAGAGCCATAAGAGAGATAACTTAGACCTCAGAGAACTGACATGAGTCTTCTAGGACTGGCCATAGAACTGCTATGACCCAGCAGTCTCAGACCAGCAGAATTGATCAGAACTACTCTTCAATTATCTGATGTCTCCATGCAGTTCAGAGACAATTGACTTAAAGACTAAATCCAGTTTTTGCCAACACTCTTATTATCTTATCATATACATTCTGTATTTCAGAAAGTCCAGTTATTCATTTTCTATTAAGAGCAATATATATATATGACCTTCTGTTTGTCTGTAGGCAGTAAGAATTTAACATAGATGCATACTTACAAAGATGATAGCAATTACAAAATGTTGTTGCTTGAGTTTCTGGGAGAAAAGCAGAGGTAAGAAAATCATAGAAACTGAGGGATGAAGTCAAATGCTACTGAAGGTGATGGTGACAAGTTTCATCTTGTAATTAGTGTAATTTCTATAAATGGATAGATCAGAAATCTGTCATGAGAATTTACTTCTTAGATCAAGTTGGCTACACAAGTATGTCCTCACAGGCTACTGAGTCTTTTAACAGTTATTATTAAGGTTCTTTATTCCTTATTTTTTATAATGAACTTTGATGGTAGAATAAATATGGTTTTAGAAGGACTCTAGGAATGGATCCAGATCCATTCATCCAGTCATTCAGATCCATCCAGATCTGATCTGACAAAAACTCCTTCAGCTGGTTCATATTTAAAAGTGACAGGATATTCTCTCCATGCCTCTCACTGTGTGATCATCTGTGTGTTCACGCCAGATCATCTGATCACCCATAAAATCTGTATCCTGTGCTCTGATTAGTACAAGAGTGTGACCACCTTCTCACACTTGATCTGGCACAGGCACCCAACTGTGAGAGAAAAGCTGCAGCCGCTGACCTTCAGAATGCTGTCGTTTAACACAACCAGAGAGCTTGAGGGATCAAAAGACCCTGGTGGGTCTGCTGATGATTTTCATATTCAGCAGCATCCTGAATACCTAATAGGAATTTGGATTCTCCTTTTGTAACATGAAGATTCTCATTGTTTAAAGCTAACTCTGTATTGAAAAAATGTCATTGAAACTACTGCATTTCTTTCTTTTTAGGTATTAATAGATTACTAAACAATGGAACATATGAGGCAGCATTTCCACCACATGAGGTAACCTCATTAATTTTGCATTTGTATTTACATTTTGATTAAAACTTGCACTACTTTGAGATACTTCATGGTTTATAATTTTGTCTTGCAAGTTTTTCTATTTCACTACGTAATGCTGAGTTATTAACAGCTCTTAAATTAACATTGGCTTCATGAGGTTTTTTTCTTTAGCT
Source organism: Lagopus muta (assembly GCF_023343835.1). Classification (NCBI taxonomy): domain Eukaryota; kingdom Metazoa; phylum Chordata; class Aves; order Galliformes; family Phasianidae; genus Lagopus; species Lagopus muta. The sequence goes on along the minus strand of NC_064438.1, from coordinate 3,046,702 downwards.
GCCACCGTTCAAAAACACTCTTTTTTTTTCCTAATGGATTGTGCAGTAAATCAAACTTAGGGAAACTGGCTATTTATTTTCTTTTTAGACCTTTTTGCATAGTCCTGGATAATTTGTGCTTGACAGTATCTTCTTCAGTAGATTAGAGTCTACTGAAGTCTGCAGAGGTGTGAAATGAATGAAAAACTTTCTTTATGTTTTGAAAGGAAAGAAGCAACCCATACATCTTTGGTCATCATAAATGCCTACCAGTAGCATGGTAATTGCAGCTGTGAGCACTGTGGTTAATTGGTCTGAATGCTGTGACTTTATCTTGTGTTTCAAAGGACCAGTTTATGGTTTAGAAATTGCTGAGGGTGATTTTTTATGTTGCATTAATAATACAGGAAATACAGTGAAGGAGTATTTTAGGGAAATAATTGAGTTAACACTTCAGTAGGGCATTACTGTAGGGAAAGGTCAGTCACACTGCCAGAAAAAGCTGTGTAGCTTTCTGTTGCTAACAAATCCATGCTCTCATATCCATTTTGTGACATAACACAGAAATGTGTACACAAGCAACAATTTCAGAATCACAGAATCGCAGAATGGCCAGGGTTGGAAGGCACCTCAAGGATCATGAATCTCCAGCACCCCTGCCACATGCAGGGCCACCAACCTCCCCATTTAATTCTAGACCAGGCTGCCCAGGGCCCCATCCAACGTGGCCTTGAACACCTCCAGGGACAGCGCATTTCAGCTTAATGAAGTCAGATTTTTAAGCCACTCTTACCTTAATTGCAGTTTTACTGGTCCTAGGGATAGCAGTTAAACACTTCACTTTTTTCTTTTTTTTTTTTAATCACAGAAATAAACATGAGTGAAAATTCGTTCCCAATGGGAACACTATGGGACTTGCTATGGATAAACAGTGCAAAAAGAAGCAGAAAAAAATACTTGAAATGTAGAGGAGTGGATAATGCTTTATGCATTGCACTCATTCTTTCAGATGACTGTGAAAATAAGCTGATGTTCTGTCCTTAGGGATTTCTAGATGTTGCTAAAACCATTCTGTGCTGGCATTTTTCTATGCTTTGCTGATTTGATTGCAAAACACTGTTTTTAAGTCATTCTTAAACCAGATAGCAGATTCCAACAAATAGTGCTATTTCAATTCTGAGCAATTGTCAAGTTATCAAACAAATTATAAAAAACTCAAAATGGCTAAAAGTACTTGAGTCAATCAGGTTCAAGAGTGTCTCTGCTTTCCTCCCACAGTGTGATTTACCTGTGAGTTGTTTGATGAAACATTTATTTTCCGTAAGTCTGTACTGCTCAATGAAAGTAAATTCTGGGGGAGGTTCAAAATAATGCCAGTTCTATTGTTTCTACCTTCTCAGCCTTTCCTACAGTTTCCTATACTTTTTAATAGGAGTTAAATAATATCACTGGAAATATCTGGGACAGAAGGATCTAGCTGACCTACCAAAATTTTTTAGGGAGGGATAAAACAGATGCCATAATGTATTTCATGAGAGTTTTTGAAAAGTTGAAATGAGTAAAAGCATACGAATAAGCATAGAATAATGAAATTGAAATACTGTTCTTGGAGTAGCATAGAGCTGAGTAGTTCTTGATAGCCTTATAGTAGTGATGTTGTCATTACTTCTTGCAGAAGCTGGCTGTTTGAGAAGGGTATGTAACTGTCTCTCTTGCGAGTTTACATACTAGCAGGTGACATTTCCAGGAGTTGTCCCTAACAAATTGACATCTATTCATTAAAAGTAGTAAAATCTTCATTTAAAATGAGATTCCGGTATAGAAGGAATGAATTCATTTCCCGTAATGTCCAGTAACACGTTTTCATTTCATTGTGGGTTGTTTTTTTTCTTTACAGGGAAGCCACAAAAGCAGACATCCCATCAAAACACACGGAGCTCAGAATCACAGACACCTCTTATATGAGCGTTGGGCACGGTGGGGAATGTGGTACAAGTACCAACCTCTTGATTTAATCAGGTATTAGTACTTTTAAAAACAGCTTGTTGATACAGGGAGCCTGGAAACGATGCATAATCTATTCTGCTGAACTGTTAATTCTTCTTACACCTTCTGTAAAATTTATTACTGTCAGGTAAGAATTGGACTCTCTACATTGCTTCCTTTGAGTGGTCAGAAATGTGCAAGGCCATTAATTTCAGACAAGACTGAATAGAAGTATATATATACAGATGCAGGGTGAAAATTAATTACAACAAGCGATTAGTATTTTAATGTCATAAATTCCCAACTGTAAAGCAGAGAAATATATTTAATTAGAGTGATGTAACAGTGTTGTCTGGATTTCATCTTTTCCTCAACAAGACGTTGGATTCCAATTAAATCCCTTTTCCTTTCTGATAGTTTTCACTCCTGATCCAACAGTCATAAATAGTCATTACACAGAGAATTGCTGCACTGAAGGCTGTGGAACTAAGCATGTGCTGACTTCTCATTTTCTGTTCACTGCTACTTCATCTCTTACAGCAACTGATATCCAAGCTTTTAAGATTTAAAGCTGAATCTTCAGCTTGTCTTTTCAGTCTCTGTTAATAATTTGAAATATGACATATTATGTGACTGCTCATCATAAGTGATTTTTATAATAGAATACTTAAGTAATGCAAACCTGTACTGTTGCTTTCTGGAAGCTGTGTGTCTGTAAGTCTGTATGTTGTGTGTGAATAAACTCTCCTCCATTTAACAATGTTGAAATGGGTGCCTCTATTTAGTCACTGGGAGGAACTGAAAATTGCAGAATACTTCAAATGCATCCTTATAAAATACATGTTCTAATAAGTCTACAATTAGTGTGACCAGAATTTTGTGCTAGCCTAAAATAAAACATTTTTGTAAACTGACAGCAGTATTTACTATAAGCTTGTAATGGTGATTGCTTGTCAGCGTTGCTGTACTAACTGTGAAGACAGTGGTTACTGCAAGTTTTGATTTGAGAAAATATATACATTTCCTTTTCATGTAGGCGATATTTTGGTGAAAAAATTGGACTGTATTTTGCCTGGTTGGGATGGTATACTGGAATGCTGATTCCTGCTGCCCTGGTTGGACTCTTTGTTTTCCTTTATGGTCTGTTTACGATGGATTCCAGCCAAGTAAGGTAAAATCCCATTTGAAAACATAAAATAGCCTGTTGAAAATAAAGAACAACCTGGCACAAGTTAGGTCATTTTACTTGTAAATGCTTTTCAGATATTGTAATCATAATAATAACCAAATAGAACGCTGGGTTATTCAATCAAGTGTATCCACTTTGTATATCTGTTTTGCATCAAGGTGAATGCAGAGTGTTTACAGCAAGCACTCTTACCATTGCATCTGCAATGATTTCCATTCCTGCAAGAAATGAAAGAAGTGCTGATTCTAATGTCACAAGTACTGCTATGGTTATCATTCCAGTCAAAGCTAATGGGTGAAAAATAGTGACACATTCTTTAGTTTTACTTCCATTTTGCCTTTGGCTGTAGGTTAGTACAGTTGTAAATTTCAACTTATGTGTATTTTTTTTTCCCTTCCAACTGTTAGTGGTGTCAAATTTGTGGATGTAAGCTGCAGCCATCTGAGGGCGTTACAACCATGTGAAAGGCTCCTCATTTCCATGTTCCCCACGGTTGTGATTTTGCTCTGAGAGTGGCTTACGTCAGTTTAGAAATAATGACAAGACTGTTACACTGGAGTGCTAACTGTATTTTTAGGAACTGTTTCAAGAGGAAGTGACCTTATTACAGGTTATTTTCCATAGTGAAGTTATTAATGATCATACAATTATAGCTGCGGCTCCAACCAGTTTGGATGCTCAGGCAGTGTGCACAGTGGAATCTGATTTCATAGGTGATGTTTCCTGGATTTGGAGGAGTATTTGACAGCTCTATGTGGAATTGTCTTTGTTTTCTCTTACACAGTGAGTTATTATGTTCCTCAGTGCTGTAATTAAGGCTTTTCTATTTTACACCAAACTCCAGAGAGACTTTACAACTTCAGACTGTATAATAAATATACATTTATTATAAATGTAATAAAATGCAATAAGCATACTGGGCAGGAAATGATGCTATCTTTCTCTGCATTAGGGTTGTTTTGAACAATAAATGTGTGTGAAATGCGCCAAATGTGAAAAGCAAATAGAGGATCATCCTGTTCTTGAGCACAAGTATTGGAAGTATTGAACTGGGAGACTTACATTCTTCACCTTTTCAATGGCACATTTAAAGCAAGCGGGAACTTGTCGTTATCTGTTCTCAGGATGTGATACTCCAGGCACTAGAAGAGAAGTTGTAACATTGATACTCGCCAAGAGAAAAACAATAACAAAAACACAACAGGATTTGTCAGAATTTAAACAAATTAATTGTATACCAAACTTAGAGCTGTGATATGCTTGTGCGGGTGTTGTGTGCTGCTTCTCCCTTGAATACATGTCTCCAGTTTAGCACATTAATAGGAGGAACAGTTGTTTTGCATACAGGACTTTTAGGGTATGATTCTCAGATAGGCAGAGGTAGGCCAGCCTTCAGATTTTCCAGTCCGGTTTTTTTCCCTTGGCTAATGTTGAGCAGCTGCACATGAAACATGCAGGTTTGTGGAGGTTGGTTGTTTCATGTTCCACGCTGAGGTGCTTCAGTGTAATGTTGGGCTACACAGAAAGCTAAGACCCACCGGGGCTCTGGACTCTTTTCTAAAAGCAAAAGTCTGAAATTTAGGTCATGTGTTGTATAGGTTTAAGGGGAGGGTGCAGTTATATATTGATATAGCTAACACTAACTAGTGTCAAGTTCAAAATACCAATAGAGTTAATACAGAAGCCTGGTGTTCTGTGCAGTCCCAAAACATTTGTAATCTGGATGTGTTCATTCTAGGCAAGTCATCGCTGGTTTGTGGAGTGTGAATTTGTGCATTCACTTTGACTTATCGTGGCACAGTAGTGCCATCTCTGTGCATTGCTGCAAACAGATTAGTAAGACCAAATCTAGGTATAGCAAACACAGTTGCAATTAGGAATTTAGGCTCAGTGCCAAGGTATCATGGCAGTGTCCTCACAGCCACATTACCCCAGATCCAGTATTATTTTTTCACGTGGAACTGAGCATTCATCCTATCAATGTTTGTAATTATCAATCAGTAGATACTAGGAAGTGCTGATTTACAGTATTATGAATTATATGGGGAAAAATAATGGTTTTCATCTGTCTGCAAAACTTGAGCTTGCAAGTGATGCAATTATTTTTGAAGAAGCATGCTTTTCTCAGTAATTCCCATTCACCTCTCAGGATTATGAAGCTGGCTTGAAGGTAGCTATGGTTAACCTCCCTCTAGTGGCTGCAGGCAGAAGAAGAATCACAGAATCACAGAATGGCCAGGGTTGGAAGGGACCTCAAGGATCATGAATCTCCAACCCCCTGCCACATGCAGGGCCACCAGCCTCCACATTTAATGCTAGACCAGGCTGCCCAGGGCCCCATCCAACGTGGCCTTGAACACCTCCAGGGATGGACGGGGCATCACAGCCTCTCTGGGCAGTCTGCTATTCCTCTGCTGAAAGAATAAGTACATTAGCTTTCAAATCGGATTGAATCACACGGTGATTGAGCATGAAGAAAGGTGAAACAATAAAATGAGAAGACAAATCCCCCAATACACTGCAGTATCAGGAACTGTGCTATACTGTTGTAAGCAAGTGTGCATGTTTGCCCCGTGTTTTGAAACATATTTTTCTCCATGGCAATGCAGTTTTATTGAAAGTGATGTGGAATGGAAGATGTTCTTTTTCTTGTATGAGATTGCAGTCAGGCTTGGTAAAATGTTGCTGCCAGGATTTGGCAGTGTGGTCTCCCAGGGTGCTTTGGCTGTTGTGTCTATCAATACTTCCAGAGCTCAGCTGCTAAATGAATGCAACCAAGTGAGAAATTCTGAGTTTAAAAACAAAAAACTCCACAGTTGTTTCCAGAATATTTGGAGTATTTGGGTTACATTTTAAAGGCTCAGATATGAAGGAAGAAAAAAGCAGAAAGTGAGTATGTATGTCTGGTTTCACACACTTTTAAATACATTTTGATCCATTTACACTTCCTGAGCTGAACTGGGAAAAGCGTGGTTGTTGTGAGAAGGGTTTAATAGACCTTTACAAGTCTTTTCATTTGAGTTCTTTCTTTTAAGCTAGTTTTGTGGCACGTGCATTGCACATCTTTATGTAAACTAAATCTGATGGCTTTAAAGGTTGCTTTGGGCGCCTTTATAGAGATCTTTAATTATCACTGTTATAATTTTGCCAGATATCAACACAGCATGGCTATCCCTGGCAACTCAATTTGGTGAAATCCACGTTATGCAAAACAAACCAAGACTGTAACTCAAGGTTTAGGGTGCAAAGCACCCAGCATTTGTAATGTTGAATTCAAAGTACACTTGCATTTGGCCTTATGTTTGACGACAAACTGCATCACTGTCAAGCCATTATATCCTACTGTTGAAAAATTATTTCCTTTGCTTGCATGTGTGCAAATGGAAAGGCAATCAAGAAAATCCTGTTACGAGGCACACTAAAAGTTATGTACTGCTCTGCTGCTCTGAAATGATAGCTGTGCTCATTCTAGCTTTCAGGGCTGCTTGCAACAATTTCTTAAGTCCACATTATGGTGTAAGGCTTTCGTGAATTAGTGGTTATGTACTCATTTGGAAATAAACATAATCCTCCATATACTATTAGAAGTGTAAATTCAGGTTTTATGAGAAGTAATGAAAGCACAATGTTAATTAAATCAGTAATTTCCTGCTATTTGCTTTATACCATTACTTTCTTAGTATGACATAGGATCATTTCAGGCTTGTCAGCGTTGCTGATGGTGATTGTTAAGGTTCTCTGTTTACTCACCACAGATAAAATTCGCCCTAAAATTCATTTTTGTACTTTTCTTCATTTTGCTTTGCCTTTGTCAAGGCACTTAATTACATAATACTTCTGAATATGAATATATGAGTAGTCCTAATGAAGCCAATGACTTAATATCCCCAAATCTTAGAACCTCTAAGCAGTAGAATGCAGTTTTTAGATATTTTACCCCCGAATGAGGATACTGTTTTGTTGTTATCCCTAAACATAGGTTCTCCCATACATAATAAAAATGCAAAGATTTGAATTGCTAATGCCAGATTTCCCTCTTAGTGGGTTTTTATGCTGTGACCCAGTGATTGAAGTGTGTGCACAGCCATACTATGGGACTGACCTGAAGTTGATGTCAGCTTGGATAAGTTGACTGAAATCAGTGATGTCCATCTTCTCATGTTTTGTGTCTTCTATTTCATATCATACATGCAGTAATTTGATTGACAGCTAGGAAACAATGTTTTGTTCTTCAGTTTGTTGTAGTTCTCTGGGAGAGAACGGGATCTTTAGAAGAGCAAGTAGTTTAGCATGATGCCCAAAGATGTTATGTCAATGATAGGGCCCACAGTTCTAACGTTTCTGGCCTGAGATAAAGGCCAGAATGCCTTTTTATTTATTTTGAGTCAGCTTTGTGGTTAGGCTGTGTTAACTAACAGAGACCACAAATGATGTAGCTTCAGAAAATCTCAAGGATGCTGAAAGCCTTTTAATAACCTTTATTTTCCTATCTTACACTAAAGCAAAGAGATCTGCGAGGCAAATGAAACCATCATGTGCCCTATGTGTGAACGCAATTGCACACTACAAAAGCTCAATGAAAGCTGCATATATGCCAAGGTAATTATTAGTTTACTGCTATCATGAATGTTTTTGTCTAAAGGCCCACATTCATTCTGCAGTGGCAGCCCTTGTTGCAGCAAAGATTTCAGATTGTGTCATTTATCTATGAGTTTTCAGCCTCTGTATTCTGTGCTTCTAAGAATGGAATAATCTGGGAGGTGCAGAGGTGATTCTAAAATTTGCTTTACTTTCTGAGAATATTTTCTTCCTACATCATTATTTCTATCAATTGATAAATTCCCCTGAATTAAAAAAAAAATGATAATCTTGGGAGTTTATTCCTACTTTTCTCTATATTTTGTTGTTCTTTGCTTGCTTGGTAACTATATTTCTGCTCTTCAAAAGGACTTCTCGAGCATTTCACAGGATTATCTTGTCTATGATGTACTATACTTTGTCAAACTAATGCAAAGAATTAGCACAACTAAATATTTTGCTAGTAGAAGCCATCCTTCAAAGTTAGCTGATCACAAGTACTTCTGTATACGTGCAGTGCTTTCAGGTGAGCAATATGCTTTGATGTTTGCTATGTTCATGGCTGGAAGAGCAGCCTTGGCATTTTTCTCCAATTTCTTTAGCCCATAAGACAAGCTTTGCTCAGAAGTCAGGATTTATTTTAGTTATAGAGCTGTGATTGTCTCTGGATCCATGACATCACGAGAACACTAAGCAGTGTAAAAGAGAATCAACTCCTCATTGGATTTCGAAACCTGATTTCAACAGGACTTGAAGTAGAACTCTGAACTTAGAAACTTCATGTGAAGGAGCATTTGATAAACGTTTGACATGAATTAAATGATCAGTATTTGTAAAAATTTGGCTTTTTATTTTTGTGATGCCACATTGAAAAATGAAAAAGTTGTATTTGAACAACAGCAATCAATGCTGCTATAAATGTTATATTTAAGGCTAAACTGTGCTTGGTTTTTACATACTGCTATAACTTTATGGCAAAATAGAACTTTTTTCCTAACTTGAACTACTTTCATAAGTTTTTAAAATGTGCACTGAAGATAAAAGCTTTCTGAATTGAAATGATATTATGCAAAACTTACAACCCATCCCAGAAACCTCTTATTAGATGACAAGCAACTTAAGCAACTTATGCAGCAAGTTACTGCAGTTTGACAGGAAATTAATACACATTGCTATTGGGGCATATTGTTATTTTAACGACCTCAGTTAATAAAAAGCAGATTTTGTCTTTCAATTATGTTTATATTGCATCTGGCCCACGAGTCATGCTTTTTAATGTCACATTTTGGGGTCTGCAAACCTTGTGGAAAGTAATATAGGCTCCCAGCTTTTTCTGCCAATGCTTTAGCTCCACTGACTAGCCAACCTCAGATGGAAACACAGAAGACAAATAAGTTTTTCCTATTGGGATCTGTCTGTTCTGCATCTCCCCTGTCTGGGGCTGATCAGTGTTCTGCATACATGGGTAACGTGTGCTTCATGTGCAAAGATTGATCTTCAAAGGACAGAGAGAAGCTTTTCTTTGGGAAAAAATATGACAACCATCTGGCTACTAGAATGGCAAAAGAAGTTCCATGAGGTTTTATATTACTATGTAATGCCTTCATTCTCTGTGTTGTCTCCAAAGAAAAGTTCTTTACATCTTCAGTCATCTCTCTCTTGCTAGGAAAGGGCTGGTGTCCATAAGGGCTCATATCCTGCTGATTGTCCTGTGCTGCTTGAGTTGAGCAGCAAAAACCCAAGCACTGCATCTGCATGGCAACGAGTGAATGAAAGTGATCTGTAATGCTAGAAAGTACAATCTTACTTCAAATGAAATATTGCTTTGTACTTTCTGAAGCACCATTAATAACAGAAATAGAAATATTTTATTTAAAAATAAGGCATCAGATCTGAACTCTGGGTAAAGAAAATGGCATTTCCTATTTGCTTCCTATACCTGAACCGGAGCCTGTCTGTGTTTCCCTCTGGTTTTGTTGTTTAGAGAATTTGACTTATTTCTACATCTTCCTCACACACAACCAAATACCTGTATACAAGGGAGGTTCTTCTTGTTACATTTCAGGGAAACACAGTCTTGTTCTGGAATAAGACTTTTGTTACTTATTCTGTTCTTTGGAGCAACTCATTGTATATAGGTATGCTATCATTAAGTTTATCAAGAATTTTACTTCCCCAAGCCTGCTTATGTCCTGGGACCTGCCTCACTTATATGAAAGACTTGGGCTCATATTTCTTTTTATTAAAATTGCTGTCAGGGTTTCTTTCATTAAACATTCCTTTCTTACATTTCCCAAGTTTCCCTTTAGAGGAGTACTTCAGAGAAAGCAAAGTAATGCAGGAAAATCATGTACTTCAAATGCTTTTTCTGTAGTTTCTTGCCAGGCTGGCAGACAAAATACAAAAGCTGCGTTTTTCCTTCTTGTTCCTGCACATTTCTTTCATCCCTTCCCTCTTTTTTTCCATGTCCGTATAAAAATACTCCATTACTGTAAAGATTATAATTTAAGGGAAAGTCATGTAATATCTGACTTGTAATCTGAATTGCTGAATGCCCAAGCTGTCATCCTTACCCACTTGATCTCTTTGATTAGCAGAGGTCATCAGCGTGATGCATGGTTGGTTCTTGGCTGGTTCTGTTCCCATCACACCTTGCACTGGAGCTCACTGGTAGGGTGTTGATTAGGAGCGGATTTGAAGTGTGTAAAGTCATAGTGACGGTGTGCTGACTGACCAAATCCTGACTGAGTGTGGTGCTTCTTCCTCTTCAGTTTCTCATCCTAGCATATGCCTCGTTACAAGTTAGTCTGCATTATCTTGTAACATTCTGTGCTTTTTTTCTTATTTTTCCCTTTCTCCAAATTGTGAATTTGAAGGCTGTACTTTCCTTCCTAATGCTCAGCAGCATCTTAACCACCTTTCATAAGAAGAAACGTAGGTCCGCTATTCCTGGATAATTTACATTGCTGTCAATTGGCAACATGACCTTGATTTAAAGAGCATCATATCATTCATTTCAGCTTCCTAAATACAACTTCTTATTATGGTTGGCCTATAAGAAGCTCTGGATTTTTGTTATAAAAATTCTAATGTATGCACAAGAAAGATTCCTAGGGTGATGCACAGGCTTGCAAAAACTAATTATGCCTTACTTTCTATTGGTAATCTTTGAACCTTACAGCAGGATACATATTCTGCCCCATAGAGCTTACAAGAAAGAGTGAGATAAGGGATAAATCATGGAATCGTAGTATCAGTAGTAGAGCATTTATGAAGGGAAATTAAATACATGACTTATATTTACATTTCAGAGTTGATTACTTAGAATTTATTGCGTGTTTCTTGGAGTTGAGGGGTACTGGCCTTTCAACAAGGAGAATTTGCTGAGATGTCTGTATGTAAAGTAATTTTATTTCTCTGCCTGCAGAGAAATTGTGGAATAGCTTGGGAGAAGAAGAGAATGAAATTAAGAGACATTAACTAGTATTCATAGGAAGAACAGTGAAACATCTGAAGTAAATTGGGATTATGAAAGCCTTAAAATAGAAAATGACCTAGAATCCAAGGGCAATTCTGGAGGAATTTTTAGCCTGTCTGGTCACAGAGCATCTCCTACTTGTTGTCAGTGATGTAAGCAGTCTGGCGATGCTTGAAGTGATAGGCTAGAAAAACAGCTCAAATTATAGACAAAAATAGGATGGAACAAACGTCGATAATAGAAGCATGCAAGCAGGACTCCCTCCTGGAATGCTTGGCTTTTAATTTCTGCCATCACTTATGTACTCTGGATTTCTTTGGTGTTGAAGTGAAAGTGGCAATATTGTTTGTTACTGATGTATTTATTTTCTGTTCAGGTTACACATTTGTTTGATAACGGAGGGACTGTCTTCTTTGCTATTTTCATGGCAATCTGGGGTAAGTAAATTTTAATATTTTGTTTTTTAATTGACCTGCCCCTTTTTGAGGATTACTGGATTAAAAGGTTATAGTTAATAATAAAAATTAAAGAAGGATTAAGTTTTTATTGCATAAACACTTATTTTTTTCCTGTTTTCATCCACTTCAATTACTGTGCTAGCAGTGGTTGAAAATAATACCTTTTATTGCTAATACAGTGACTATCTTTAGTGTCTTAAGTGCCCTTAAGCCTGAGTTTTATATCATGCAGGCAAACATGTGGGGTAATTTTATAGAGTCACAGAACTCTTACAGTTGGAAAAGACCTTTAAAGGTCATTTAGTCCAACTGCCCTGTAATGAACAGAGCTACAGCTAGATCAGGTGCTCAGAGCCTGTGTAGAGAATTCTTACAGAGTGAATGAGAATGCTTTGCAGAGCTAATTAGAGGATAATAAAGATTTGATGATAGATGTTTACAGCAATTTAACTATTTATATTCAAATTCACAGTTGAAATAACACATTCATTCCAACATCACGTGCTATGTCATGGGGAGTGGAGCAGGGTGCTAACCAAGGGGCTGTGTTGAACAGGAATTACCAGTAACACTTATCTCTTTGAGAAGGTCAATATAATACTGCCACACAAAACAGATGTGATGGTTCCAGCATGAAACATTTAATGGAATTAGTTGTCGCTGAAGCTTATAGTATTTTGCTGCTGGAAAGTAAAAAAGACTGGTATTAGGAACAGGAGATAATTAATTTCACCAATGTAAACATGTGTCTGTGTAAACCCTGAGATAATAGCATCAGGTCACATGCATACATATGTCAGAAATGGAGCCAGCTATTACAATTCTAAATACTCAAATGACACAACATATCTATATTTACATAAAATATAAGATAATTTCATAAGACAACAATGTAATAATATTATACATATAATATAATGTAATATGTATAATGTATATAGCATAATGTAATAATAATAATGTAAGATAATATCATAAGATAATGATCATTCTGTTTACAGTCAAGGGTGAACATGTTACAAATTTCAGAATCTGGCCTGGTAAAAGCTAAAAAACAATATACAAACCTGAAAGATGTACCAGAATAGCACAAACCTTATGCACATGCACGCAGAAGTCATGACTAGATTAAAAATTAGCACAATTGATGGGTATCCTTGGGTTCCCTTCCAACCCAAGCCATACTTGATACTTCTTCATTGGCTCCTACTCTTCCTGTTACAGCCTTGCAATTACTAATAATTAATTGCATAAGCTGCTAAAATACACAGTTGCTACTATGGTTCTGTACTGATGGAGAGAGCAGTGGTTCAGACGAGGCCAGGAGAAAGGGACACATAAGATGTGCTGGTAAAGCTAAAAGCTGAGCCTTACGTTTTTTTGTATTCTCAAGCAAGTGAATGTGTCTTCATTTTTTAGAGTCTGAAAACACTCTGGAAACACTGTCAGGTTCTATCTGAAATGGGAGCCATGCAGATTTCATTACTGGTCCCTACAGGAATGGCATCAATGCTCGTTAGCCATTCAATTCTATACTCTTTCAACTACTTTAAAATAGATACGTGCCCTGTTCTTCTTCTGTGTGACATCCACTGTTTCTCTTTGTCATTTGTGCATGCTTATGATTTATTCACACATTGCAACATTTACAGTGAGTTAGTGAGATTGTTCCACCGGTGTGATTGCAGTCTCCACAATAAATTAGGCATTCTAACATTGTAGTATCAAGCATGTATTCCACGTGAGTAGCTATTTTCTGCACGCTCCATTCTATTTGTTTTGTCTTTTGTTACACACAAAACAAAAGCTCTGCCTTTTTCATTTTCTTTCTTTCTAAATATGCCATATTTTTACTCATTAGCTGGACACAACACATGCTTTTTGAGATATCTATACGTATGGCAGTGCTAATTCTTTCACATTGAGACAATTATTTCCTCATCTAACCTTTACAAAACGTGTTGCATAATTTCTACGGATCTCTCCTGTAATGCAAGTAACTAATCAGTTTGACAGATGGATAAAGGCTTGTCCTTTGTTTTTCCCTTTGATAATGTTTTTAATTGTCATCACAGTCAAAGGATGAATTTAGTTCACGTTACTCAGTAGTACCATTCTCGCCAGCAAACTTCAACCTCTGGGCAATCCATGTGAAACTAATTCTTTTTGTGTTTCTCTGTGAAAGATAGGGTAGGAAAAATAACGTCCTGAGTCATTAATCAGATAGAAATAATATTTGGATGGAATAGTTTCACCTCAAGGCCATGAAAGTGCAGGGGAAGAAGGTTGTACTGATGCTAACATAATATTGCAATCCTAATCAGAGATTGTGCTGTTACAATGTCTGCATTCTTGCCCAAAGTTACACGAGGAGGAATTTTACCTGTGTGTTATTTCTCTATATTATTCCTCTGAAAGCAAGTCTAAAACTCTCCCATGACAACTATAAATTGATCATCTCATTTCAAAGCAGAAGCGTGCCGTTCTGGTCCTGGGCCCTGCCCCTTGTGTGTCAGTGCATCTTGTAACAACAGTGGGAACGTAATCCAAAGCAAGCTTTACAGTCCAGGGAGGGATGATGTCATGCCATCCATACAGATGCACGCATGTGGGTACCCTGCTTTGTCTGCCGTGCTACGTGTGCCATCAGGAGCAGTCCCAAAACTTGTTTCATATGGTCCAAGCGAGTTACCTAAGTGGAGAACTGTAACGGTCATTATGATTGTAGTTAATGTATTGCTTGAAAATTTTTATCTCCATCACAGTTAAGTTCAACAGTGTGTCACAGCTAAATATTTTTATACGTGGGGGCCACGGGGAGTAAAAGGCAAAAGCCACAATTCAGCATAGGAGGATAACACGTCCTCCCAGGAGCATCCATTCAGCACATTTATGGATGGTCCATTTCCAAAGCTACTTCCTCATCTGGCTTTCTGGCAGCTTTCAACTGTTGCATTTTTAAGCCAGAAAGGACATATTGCTAGAGTTTTGTTTTGATTTGATTGTGTGTGAGAAAAAAAACTGTGTCTAGATTCTTGATGTTTAAACATTTGAAAATAGGTCTGGGAACATAGCAGGAATGTTTGGAGACTGCCCGGTCACGCTTGAGTACAGATTTATACATACTGATAGAAAAGACAAAAGATACCAGATATGATATTCCTTGATATTTTGATATTTAAAAAACAAGTTTGTGAGTAATGATGGGAAAGGAGGACAGAGGTGTGGAGTTGAGGGGAGAATTGGTGAAGCTATAATGAAAAATAAGGGAGAGTACAGTCAGATAAAAATCAGTTTGACTGGACTCGATGTTGTAATTCCTAATAATTCAGTAAGCCCAGATGATTTAAATGACTCCGTGCAGAAATAAAAGATGACCTTAGGCAAAGCACTTGTGCTGTTTCTTACCTGGACCACTTGTTGTATTACATAGAAAATGTCCCATCAGGCAAAATAATATAAATCCCAAAACTACTACACTGATACCAATTATTACTCCTCTTTCGTTGGTTTTGCCTAGGAGAGAAAAAAAAAAAAGGAAGAAGATTTAAATGGCAATAATCTGTATAATCAGGTACTTTGCCTTCTCTTTATAGCAGTCGAGGTTCTTGTGGAGTAAGATCACTAAGCATTTGAAACACTTTTCAGACCATGACAAAACCTTGATTTTCAAGGCAGTGAAAAGGCGAAGGAAAACAGAAAAGGCCAAGTGAGTTTTGAAGTAAATTTTAAAAAATAATAATTTAATTACAGAATCAAATACTGTCCTTTAGTTTAAAGAAATAAGCGAGCAACAGTCACTCTCTGAGTGCATTTATTTGTGAGTATTTTAAACCAGCAGTTAAAATTGCAGCCTCTTAATTTCAGGTGGCTAGGTTCTAAAATACTGGTTTGAAAGGCTAAAAGTCCAGAAATGATTTTTGCACCTGTATGGTTAGCAGAAAAACTGCATTTCTCCTCAGATTTCATGAAAATTTTCTTTAAGGTATTTTCTTTCTGTTGGAATTGAACTGAGTCTCCCACCTCCTTACTTTTCAGTCACATTATTTAAAAATAGCGTATGTTGTAATTATTAGAACTGTGATGGGAAATGTGAATTCCTGATGCTCCATCAGCTCTTAGTACAGACTGTACTGCGCTGGATATGATGGAGTGGCCTTTCAGTCCTCTGTGAAGAGCTTGAAAGCTAATTGATGGCAAAAATTAGTGTAACTAGTAATCTTTTCTTTGCTTAAAGGCCCAATTTGGAACCGTAGGATAGAGAACGGCCATGAATGCTCCATTGTTTTCCCAAGCCTACTCAACTCGATAATAAACACAAAATGAGTAATTCCTTTGGAAGCATTTAAAAGAAACCACCTTTAGTCATAAGTTTCTGAACTTAGATAAGTTGATGTACCACACGTTTAAAATGTTATTTCTGTACTTAGGCTTTGTTGATCCTCGCTACCACCCTTTGTATTGTATTATTATTTGTTTTTCCATCTTTCACTAGTTCTCCGCACTGAGGAGTGCTAGAAATGAGGAAACTGGATGCTGCTGGATTGTATGTGATTCTTGAAATAGTAGAAGTGCAGTAAGAGTCAGCCAGTCTATAGATGAAGCGTGACATAACTGATAAGACTTATGCCAGCGTTTTGCATTAGGTGAGTTTTAGTCTATTCTAGGCCACCTATTAATTCATCCATCATTATGTAGCATCCTGCTCATTGTTTGTTTTCTAGAAAAAGGTTTGATTTCAGCATTAGAAGTTTATTGTAGAATCATAGAATGACTTGGGTTGGAAGGGACCTCGAAGATCATCTATTTCCAACCCCGCTAATTACACACAGAATCACAGAATCACAGAATCACCCGGGTTGGAAGGGACCCCAAGGATCATGTAGTTCCAACCCCCCTGCCTAGCAGGGCCACCAAACATACACATTCAGATCAGGTTGCCCAGGACCCCGTCCAACCTGGCCTTAAACACGTCCAAGGACGGGGCATCCACAACCTCCCTGGGCAGCCCGTTCCAGGGCCTAACCACTCTCCTAGTAAAGAACTTCCCCCTGACATCCAACCTAAATCTTCCCTCCTTCAACTTAAAACCATTTCCCCTAGTCCTGCTATTGTCAGCCCTTTTGAAGAGTTTACTCCCCTCCTGGGTGTAGGTTCCCTTCAGGTACTGATAGGCTGCAATGAAGTCACCCCGCAGCCTTCTCTTCTCCAGGCTGAACAAGCCCAACTCCCTCAGCCTGTCCTCGTAGGGGAGGTGCTCCAGGCCCTGATCATCTTAGTCGCCCTCCTCTGGACCCTTTCCAAAATCTCAATGTCTTTCTTGTACTGAGGGCTCCACACCTGGACACAGTACTCCAGATGGGGCCTCACAAGAGCCGTGTAGAGAGGGACAATCACCTCCCTGTCCCTGCTGGCCACCCCTCTCCTGATGGAGCCCAGGATCCCATTTGCCTTTTGAGCTGCCAGAGCGCACTGCTGGCTCATATTCAGTCTCTCGTCCATCAGGACCCCCAGGTCCTTCTCTGCCGAGCTGCTCTCAAGGACCACTCCTCCCAGCCTGTACAGGTGCCTGGGGTTCTTCCGGCCCAAATGCAAAACCTTGCACTTTGCCGTGTTGAACCTCATCAGGTTCACCTGATTAATTAATTAATTAATTAATTAACTAGTTAATTAATTAACTAATTAATCCACTTTAGTTAGACTTCAGCTAAGTTCTTACCTTTATTGGTATCTTCTTCCTTACACAGTACAGGAGAAGTGTTGGTAGATCTATGCTTCAGGTCTTCTGTCTGCTGAGTGATGTTGAGGTTTGATGTAGGACCATCCTGCGTCGTTGTGGGGAACGTCAGAGCAGTGCATGCAGGGAGCGAGGAGGGCATGGTGGAAGGGCCATCACTGGGGAGTGCTGCTGTCACATGGGTGCTCCCTGTCACCGCAGAGCTGCTCGGTGTCACTGTGAATGGCACGCCAGCAGAAACAGAAGCAGCATCTTTGGTTGCTGTAGAGAAGTCACCCAGTGTTTTAAGTGTTGCTGAGGATATCAAGACTCTTTTCAGCTTTGGGGCAGAGCTGTTTTTTCCATCTTTTGATGCCATAATTAATGTTGAAGGTAATGTGCCATCAGTGGATCTCACAGGTGTGCTGACTGACTGTCTGCTCATCTCTCTTCTGTCTGTTGCATTCTTATTGGCACTGGCAGTTGTTGCAGCTTGACTTACAGCAGAGGGAATTAAGGCAAGTAGAAAAAGGAACATGATTCTGCTGGATGGTTGAATGGTATTGCGTTCAAAAAATGTTTTGCTATATGGAGAATGTGCAAGAAATGATTTTATTTTGCAAAACAAAACTAATCAGTTAAGATCCAAATAAGCTTCTTTAGAAAAAGTGTTGGACTGTAGAACTCTCAGTAGTTGACATGTTGATGCTGAAAGCTTTACAGCAAGTGTTAATGACTTTAACAGTGAGTCAATAACTGCAAAAAAGAAAAAAAAGGTTTCATGTTTCTATAAACAAGCTTCATACTAAGAGTGGAATAATCCCAAACCACTTTATATAAAGCTTTTATGATGCATAGTTGGATTGTGCATTTGAGGCCATGTTTACAGGCAAGGGTGGCTGTACTAAGAGTGTTCTAAAGAGTTATGCTCCATTGTGAAGACTTGTTATTGTTGCAGGTAGCCCTAAAAATGGGCCCATAAGGTTTTATGACTTTGAGCATGGCGAGTCGTATGAATGCTGCCCGCAGCAAATTGAAATCTCATTCGGCCCAGGGATTATGGATGGTGCTGAATAGGTGAAACGGAAACTTCAGAACTAGATACAGAATACAGAACTAGAAGCTTCATATTAAGCATTAATTTTTCAAACACTGTATTGAAAACAGTGAAGAACAATCATCTTGAAATCCCTTGGTCATAGCAGATCCACAGTTCAGTATATCAGAGCAATGGGAGAGTTGCTGGTTTTGGGGCAGTAGTGGTTTTTTTTTTCCCCCAGGTTATATTCACTGGTATTTTAAGTATTTAAAACATGTATTTTTACATAATTGGAAAGAAATGTGATTGTGATATGCATTTTGTGAATACAGCTGAGCCTGTGGTAGGTGTAGTGTCTGCAAAACTGCTGCATCTATTCAGAAAAACATTTGAATTTCTTATGGAAACATAAAATCTCCAGGACTATAAATTTAAAGGATCTTTCTTTGCATGTCATTCAACTGAACCTTGCACTTTTTACTTCCCTTATTATTGTGGCTAGAAAATGCTTTAATTTGTCTAATAAATTACATAGCTTACACAATTGACACAATAAATTTCTTAATTATTTGTTTCTAGATGTCTGGAGTAACACGTTCAGATTTGCAGAGGTTTCATATGTGCACTCGGCTTTTTAAGCTTTATCAATCGATGGAACAAGCCTAAAGCAAAGCCTAGAGTTTATCATCTCCTGATATTCAGAAAGAAGCAGTAGCAAATGGTGGTTCCAGAAATGTGCTGGATGTTTTGTACAAGTGGCTGTTTGCTCTGAAGTTCAGATTGCCTTCCAAGGATTAGACGCTCCTGAATTTAATGAGCAGTGAATATTGCATTTTCAAACTTAATTTAGCTGTTAAACTGAGAAAATAGTTTATAAGCTTTTGGTAAATTTGAAAAGCAGTATGAACGTTGCATAGTATAAATGCACTAGCATTGCTTTCTAAATGTGCGTTGTCGTTACAACTAAACAGCACAGACTGTAACAGGGCAGCAGTACCTGTCATCTCAAAAATTTGGTTTAAGTTGGCATACACCGAGTTTTTCACACCCAGCATTTAAAAGGGACTCTGAACTGACTCAGAGGTATGCTCCATATAGAATTTGGCTGCAATAATACCTCGTAGCTTCCCAAATGCTATAGAATAGAGCAGTTATTAATTAGATTCACTGTTAATAAGCTTTAAAAATACCCCTCAGACTTACCTTGGAGCTCTACAAACCATTCAAGTGTTGGAATGGTGCTGTGACACAGAGAGCAGCCAGAGTGCAGTCACCAAAGTGCATGAGCCATGTATGTGACAGTGTCACACTTGCAAGGAATGCACAGTACAGATGAACTGAGGTGGGGCATTGCTGAGCAACTCCCCTGTTGTTGTGATGAAGTTCTGTCATTACAGGGTTCCAGAAATTGCAGTGTTTATGGTAGGCAGTCCTTATTGCTTCATCCTTTGAAAGTCTTTGAACCCTTTGTGAAGGGTGGCCGGTTCTGTAAGCTGTAGAAACGATTGTTCTGTGTGCAGTACAGCTGTTGATTTAACAAAAGCTGGCTTTCTGTTAGCACAGGGTTTCCAATTCTATGCTTTGTGAGGTGAAACCTGGAAAAAAAAACACCACTCCTTACAATATAAAACAAAAAAAAAGGTTATGCTAAGAAAAGCATGCTGTTGAATATTATATAAAACAAGGACTAATGTGATGATCTAGCCAACCCGTGATTTTTTTATTGTTTTGTTCTCTGTGTGTATTTATTCTAGACTGGTATGGTATGTGGGGAGGAGTGACTCAGAAGTGTTTGAGTGGGAATGCCGTGGCTCTGTTATCTGCATCCACTTCAGATATTTCAAGAATCAAATGCAAATGCTGTTTCATAACTTGTCATCAAGAGAAATGTTGAGTATATGGTATATAAAGAAGATATTCTTATGGGACAACTAGAGGCGTTGCCATGATATGCTGCAGGGAACAAGCAGAAGGATTCCTGTGAATGGTTCTATCCTTTTTATTGCTCCTTTTGGTGTTTGAGGCGGTGGTCCATAAAAGGAAGGAGGACAGAGCCTGATATTGTGGGTTTGGTTTTCTTTGAATCCTGGCATTCTCGTAAAGGAGATTTTCTGCAGTGTGTATCAGCAGACATCCATCTCACATTTATTGCTGTGTCTGGGTGGGCACACATCTAACAGATTGCTCAGGAGATCTGAAAACAAACACCACTAATTTGTGTCCAAATTTGTATCATATGCAGCATTAACTAAGTGACAAGGAGTTACTATACTAACTTTAACATTGTGCTTTTCACTAACACGTGTTATGGTTCTGATACTTAAGTGTATATATATAAATAGTTCCATGCTATATGAAAATAGCAAGACCTTAAAAAGGCTGCAGTTCTGTTCCAGAGTAGTTGTTGCAATTGTGTGAAAGTCAGTGCTGCCCTCAACTTCAGCACTGGTCTTGTTAGGGGTCACTCATTTGTTAACAGTTCAATTCACCTGCTACTGAAAGCAAAATCTGTTTGCCTGGGTGATGTAAAGCCTAATGAGAAGGTGCTCTGTGTCTCAGTTCTTGGCTCAGTGTCATACACTTGCATTGCAGTGCCAGGATGCTGGCCCTCTGTTCCTGGAAGGCAGAGTCTCCAGCAGTGAGCACAAGTGTTAGCAGATGCAGAGCTGTGGCCATATGGAGACAAGGTGTCTGAGTACTCCAGGCAAGGAAGAAAAACATGTTGTTCACCTGTAACCTGTGTGCATTAAGCAGCAGTTTCAATTCTGAAGAGTGTGTTGTAGTAGTCAGTGCTGTAACGAGGTTGTAGGACTGCTTTTATTGCATAGCTTTGCTGCAAGGGAGTCCTAATGAATAAGAAAGTAATGGAGTTTTCAGAAGGTTCTAGCTGTTGCCAAGCTCTTCAGAGAGGCAGTGGAGAAGGTCCCCTATCTCCTGACAGAAATACCTCTTTGCAGTGACCTTTTAGGGAAATGAGCACACCACTCATGTTGATGCAGTGCCTCTTTCACGGCGTTTGGAAGTGGTGTGTTCACAGAGCACTCTTGGGTTTTCTGGGCATTGTTCTATTTCTCTACTGTCTGATTTCCATTCATAGTGTTCAACAGCAGCCATTTTTCTTTTGCTCTTTTTGGCAATGAAAAGCTTTTTCTGTCCCTCTTTCCTGTCCCTCTTAAGCATCAAACATTGTCCTCTGTGGAAAGCAAGTACCTCAGGGCTCCAGTTCAGTACCAGCAGCATCCATCAGCGTAAGGAAAGTAAACATAGGGTAATCTGTGAGAGAGAATCTCATGAACAGAAGGGTTAGGCAGAAAGTCTGCCCTATCAAAGCCATGTTAGATCATGAGCGTTCCTGATGTTTAGATTAGTCATCTACTGTATGCCTTGTTTTTCTACAGAAGTGACTGAGAAAAGTCAAGGTTTAGCCTTTTCAGAGGGGAGATCAGGGTAAGAGATGAGTCAGGGAGAAGTGCCTAGCAACTGGGAGCTGGAAGGGCTCAATGGCAAGGAGGGTAGGAAAGTAAAGGCAAACCAGGAAGGATGCAGGCTTTCCACAGAAATGGCCAGTTGCTTGGTTTCCATTTCACTGACTTGGGAATTTATGTCAGTGGGACTTAAAATTCATTATTTTACTTGTCGTAAATGGGCTGCTTCTTTAACTTCTATGCCTTTGAATGTGACTAAATGAGCAACTTGATTTGTGCCATTGCAAACTGTCCGTAGTTTACAGGTTGGTTCGTAACTGTTTCCATGACCAGCGGGGTGAGGGGACCAACAGACCCATGCTCCAGGAAAGGGAAAAAGGGAAAAAAGAGTAGAGATGGGCCTTAAAACAAAACAGTGGCAACGATCTGAGGAGAAACAAATTGATTTACTAAATAAGATATGGGAATCCAAGAAAACACAGTATAATACAATATGATACAATACAATTGGAATTGGAGATAATAAATGAAAGTGTTCAAAAGCCAAAGGCCTCTCTCTAATGCTGTGATGAGATGGCACCCGCAGCAGAGATGAGCTGGATGACCAAAAAGGGGAGGGGAGGTGACCCAAACATATCAGTTTTGGCATAGGTCTAATGGATATGTGGAGAATGCTTTCTAGAATAGGCTGGCATAGAGGAACATCCAATGCTATTTTAAAGGATGTGTTGTGTATCTCCTGTCTGTTTAAGAATGGGGAAAATTGTTTAATTTCTGTATAGCACCTAAGTCCTCAGAGTGTGCATGTTGGGAAAGTATTTTTCTTGCAGAGCTGTGCAAGAAAAGTGTTGTAACGTTTCTAAGTCTCATACTGCATTGGCTTTAACAGTCCTTCCACTGATAATGAGAAAAAAAAGTTATTTTTTCTTTAGGTTATTCAAGTACAAACTATACTTCTATTTAAATGGGAGAGTTGTGTACTTTTGTTGTTACAAGCACCCAAAACTTAAATGAAATTGGTGGAAAAGACAAGAACCATGCTTGGAGGGATGTAAGAGCACACTATCACAAGTAATATTCAGGAACAAGTTTCTTTTATTCAGATATCCCTCACTGCCAGGTAGTTGTGTGGGGTAAACTTCTAACTGCTAGTCATTCAGTTTAAAATAACACGTGGATAAATCATATCTGCAACTATACGTACATATATGTCAGTACATTTAGAGGAGTAGTAAAAAAGAAGGAATGTAGAACCGTAGGTAGTAGGCTGCCTAAAAGGAAGCAAATTTTCTCATTCCGTGTTTAAGATCACTGTTTTCTGGGGAAAAGTTGGGCAAAGCCTCATTCTGTAAGGCTCTCATCCAAACCAGGTGTTTGCCCTTTATAGCTCTTGTTCTGTGGAGTAGAATGGGCAACCTCCATGGCAAACTGCAGTGTTTGGAAAACTTAGTTATTCATTGGTTGTAATTATTTCGGTAGGAACTACCACAAACATAAAATTAGGTGAAGGCTATGGTTATGATCTTGCACACAGATAAAAATAATTATTTAAAGAAATATCTTAGTAGTGAAGATAATCCAGTAGGAACTGGTGTAACTGAGTGAAGCATCGCTGGTCCTTGTTCAAATGGGATTAGAATCTTGTTCTGCCTTTACGGATACCATTGTGTATATATGCTTTTTTCTTCAGAGAAAAAAACATATAATATATTTGAACCATATAATATATTAAACCATATAATATATGTATATAATATATTTGAACAAAAATTCAAAACAAATTAATTTAGGAGGGGTGATGGTGTTTGATATTAACAGGTACCTGTTTGTACAGATACGGCAGAAAGCACAATAATAAGTTTTAGATGAATGTCATAAAACAGAGCTCCCGTTTTGACTGTATTTATCATGAATTTCTTTACAGTTTTCACGTTCCATGGACTGTCAGGCAGAAAATGTCTAAGGAAAGTTATCATGTTACAATATGTTGATTCTCCTGAGTTCTGCATGGTGTTCTTTCTTTCTTTTGCCATAACTAAATGTAGTTGATGATTTCCACAGCTACAGTCTTTCTAGAATTTTGGAAAAGGCGGAGAGCTGTATTAACCTATGACTGGGACCTCGTAGATTGGGAAGATGAAGAGGTAAGATGAAGCAGAAGTAAATCTTTAAATGTTGCAGTCAGCCCTATTCAAGTGTAGATGGGAAAACATAATGCCAGCCATCTGAATTTGCCATTCACATTGTGTTTGTGGCTTTTACACTAGTTGTGGAACAAATCCCAATGTCTTTCTACATTCGTTGAAAGCACCCTTTGAAAAATTTAGTGGATTTTTTTTTTTTTTTTCCAGTTTACAAAGGGTTCTTTAATAGAAATAAAACGCACAAGCTGTAATAGCCTTAGTAAAGTGATGGATCTTTTCAAAGAGAGTGCAAGTTTAAGCGTTGGTCCACTCTTGGCAAGCCAAGCCAGTTCAGGGCTTCAAGTTTTGGGGAGTGATTGATGCCTATAATTGACAGTAAAATATATAATATATTCAATATATACTGGGAAAGAGTGGAAGTATATTGATGTTTTTCCTTTCTACAAGACATGTTTGTAAAGAGTGTCATAATGGGGCTCTGGATGAGCAGACAGCTCGATTTAGCCACCCAGCTAAGCAAAGATGCCATTACTAGCAGTGAACAAAAACTAAAACTCCAGAGAGTGAAATAATATACATACAGAGGAGCAAGAGCTACCACCAGTGCCAGCACAAATCCCTACAAGATTTTAATTCTATGGTCCTGTAAAGTTCTAATCCTTGAAAGTTCTTAATCCTGTCTAGAAACAGAAGGAGTGCAAGCAAAGGGTCAGAGAGTGGATTTTAAATCCTTCTGAGAGCAATAACTCCCTCTCTGACATTCTGCTATCAGCTTCAGCAATGATCAAGTGATTTTATTACTTTACTCCATAAATCATAGTGACTATAGCTCTAATGTAACCTAACTATACTGTTTATTCACACTCAGTGTAATTCAATAGAGACTTTATCATGATGTGCTTTATAGCTTTCCATAGACTTGTAGATACAAACTAGTAGCTTTTAATAAGTGCTTTCATATCAGAAAAAGCACCATCATGACTGGCATTAATTTATAGTGTTCTTATCAATTTCTGTAGAGAAACTGGTGTTTAAACAGCATTGTGTCCTTTCCATACCCTCACAGACTGGGGAAGGCTCAGAACTTCTCTCTTCTTCATCGATCTCTGGCACCTTTTCAAAGGATTTTCAAAAGAGAAAAAATTGCTTGAAGTGGAACATTATTAAAAAAAAAAAAAAGTTTTATGTCAGGAATTTTTTTTATATCACCTTCTGCCTGATTTTTTTGATAGTTCAGTGAAATAGTACACCAAATGAGATCTTTCCTCTTATTCCAGGAAGAACTGCGTCCCCAGTTTGAAGCTAAATACTCTCAAGTTGAAAGAGTAAATCCCATCACAGGAAAACCTGAACCTTTTCAGCCTTTTCCTGACAAGCTCAGTCGACTGATGGTGTCTGTCTCAGGAATATTCTTCATGGTGAGGTTTAATAATAGTGGAATTAGAGCCTTTAGTCTTATCCAGATGTAGATACTGAACTAAGTCATTAATGAGTTCGTTATCTATGTACATAATGTAGGCTATGCTACGTACACAATGACTTACATAATGTAGGTAAAACAATCAGTTCGATATTACTGCTTGTTTAGGGATCTCTTTGTTTTAAAAGATGTGATACTGTTGCCTTGTAGAAGTACAAGAAGGAAATATTTTAATTCAGCCATTTAATATTTTGATTCTCTCAAAATTTGCTCCCAAGACAGATGGGCCTCTTTAAAACTCCTGCTAATTTATTGATGCAGTGGAAAATGTTCCCAGAGTATGGTTTTCCTTGTTCTAATTTCTCCACTCATAAACCTGTAGATTTCACTCGTCCTCACTGCAGTTTTTGCAGTCGTGGTGTATCGTCTGGTAGCCATGGAACAGTTTGCTTCCTTCAAGTGGTATTTCATCAAGAAGTATTGGCAGTTTGCAACATCTGGCACTGGAGTCTGCATCAATTTTATGATCATCATGTCGCTCAATGTTGTAAGTCTTCACCTAATGGGGAGATATATTTAAAAGAGCAATTTATACAAGGTTACTCAGTTTACTGGGTATCAGATATGTATGCTAGTATTTCAGGGATTTTTTTCCTCTTTTAATATTGTGTTTATCAATGTTTTCCTCTGCCTATTTTATTTGTCACTAGACATCTTAGATTGTGTCACCAGTCACTGTAGTACAGAGTACTGCTTTTGACATTTGCCTTTTAATTTTTCATGTACCTTTTACAAAAAGCCAGTTCAGTTCTCCAAATACAACTACATGGTTTTCTTGAAACAAAATTTCATCTTCCTTTTCTGTTTTGTGGTTGTTGCTTTATTTTATTTTATTTTTTTAATTGATGACTTCAATCAATGAATTGATTCTTAATTAAAATGCAACTTTGATACCATTGTTGCTCAGACCTGGAAGGACTGTGATTTACAGTTCATGTCTGAGTTTTCCCTTTCAAATAATAGCACAGGTTTCATCATTTGCTGTGGTAGCATGATGTATGTTGGCATAAACTCTATAGATGCAATAGCATGCATCATTTTTCTTTTCCTCTTCAGATGTGAATAGGTAAGAAGGAGCAATAAGTCAGCAAACAGTGTCTTTTATTTCTTTTAAGGACACTGTGGACTTATTGCAATAAGAATGCAATCTTTAACATGAGCTGTTGTGTATTTATTTCTGTTACTATGTATTATGAGTCAGTTCAAGTTAAAAAGCACACCAAAATTATGGACAAAGCTATGGATATTGTCCTGTGTTCTCTGCCCTTATCACTTGGTGCTGCAGGGCAATAAAACACCGATGCCTTCGATGTTTTCTTGATTCTGCATTAGACATCATAACAGACAAGATATACTGTAGCTACATCATCTGTTCTTTCTGTTTTAGGTGTATGAAAAGGTTGCCTATCTCCTGACAGACTTAGGTATGTACGTCTTTACTGATGTGGTCCTTGCTACTGATGACATGTACGTTCCTATTTCCATAAAACAGGTGCATACACAGTAAGATGCTGGCATTTCCCTAAGTGAATTAGCATTATCAGCAAAAGAAATGTTATATGATTTCATTAAAGAAATAATACAAAAGAAAGAACCTTATTATGAAATCACAGAATGGTTTGGGTTGGAGAGGACCCCAAGAATCACCAAGTTCCAACACCACTGCCACCAACCTTCAGATTATAGTTCTGCTTTTCCATGTTCCTGTAGTATAGAAGGAAAACGTTAGAACAAAAGTCAAAACATATTCTTTCTTAAAATGCAAAAGCATATATTTTTTCAATTCTTCCCAAATGCTGTTGTTTGCATGTTTGATTTATTTATTATTATTTTTTATTTAATTGGAACTTTGTTGTGGAAAAATTGGTTAAGATCACATTTTCTAAGCTAAAAACGTTACGTCAAATTTTAAAGCAGCTCTAATTCCTGTGCATTACAGAGTTATGCTAAAGCTCCTCTTTGTTATTCAGTCAAGCAGGTGGAGCTTTTTAATTCTTAGAAAGCAAATTCTAACAGCAGTTAGGACCTTCTATGTGAACGTGTTATCGTTCAGTATTTCTTGTTACATGCTGTCTTTTCAGCCCCTGTGAAAATACGCATTTGATCTTGACAGCAAACTCACTGTTAAATTTAACAGCTCCCCCCTGTGGTTAAAATATTGAAGAGCATCAATTAAATAACAAGCTCGTAATTTCATCAGATTGTATGTAACAATCTGATTGTATGTAGGCAAGTTAGAAAGAAGCAAAATGCATAATCAACTTATTCAAGTTAACAAGACACCTGAAAGTATTGTTTTGGTTTTTTTTTCAGACCTTGCTTTTTTATCTGCTTACCTGAACTTTTAAAATGTATTAAATTATTAAAGACAAAGGGAATGGGAAAGAAAATCATAATTTTGTTTTTATATATGACCTGATTTTTTTTTTCAGAGTATATTAAAAAATTAATTTAATTCCATTTCAAGAAAGCTTTCTTGAATTAAGTATGATGGAACATCAGGTGCATGACAGAAGTAGCTCTTCCTAAAATTTTCTGCTTCTAAGAGCAAGAAGTCATCCTAACTTTTGAGAGCCAACAGCATCCACTCAAAACTAGTGCACCCTAAATTTATATACTGATTTACTTCGAAGTAGACTGTATCTTTATAGGTCAGCCATATAGAACAGATTACAACTTAAAAATCAATGCTGTTTAGATTTCTGAATCTTCATGTACTTTGAAATGTTAGTGAACACTATGTTACAAATTTGGTACATTGATCAAAGAAACAAAATTTTTATAAAGAAAGGTAATTTTCATCATTTTCACCTATTTCTAATTCAGAAGTCAATCATTCTGTAAATGATAAGGAAAAAAATCCGAATCGATGTAGACCCACATAGAATACTTGTAATCCTAATATACATATCTGCATTTCCTTCCAAAGAAAACACAGAAGGAACTCCCTTGTTTTCTCATTGCATTATGAATTGTCTGACTCTTCAGAAGTGTTATGATGGAGGAAGTGGGAAGGATGGAATAGTGGTCTTACAGAAGTGTGTAGAGAGTGAGGTGTTTGAGTGAGAAACCAACTGACTGTTGGTTGTCTCTTCTCCCCTGCTTTCCTTGGGAGCACTGTGGCTTGAAACCATCTCTAGTTTTTCAGTTGATCTCTGGGGGGTTGACATAACTTCGTTTTTGTTCATATAATGTGCACTGTGTCTTTCATAGAGCATCCAAGGACAGAGTCTGAATGGGAAAACAGCTTTGCCTTGAAAATGTTCCTCTTCCAGTTCGTCAACCTTAACAGTTCTATTTTTTACATTGCCTTTTTTCTTGGCAGGTAAGTTATCTTTCCTAACTCACAAAGAACCCATAATCCTTGGTAACTGTAGAGCTTCCAGGAAAATACATTGACAGTTTGAACTGTAAGTGCAACAGTTTGAGGATAACTAATAGCACAGAATGTGTGTTTGTAACTGTGTGCAAGGGTTGGACTCCTGAAATCTCAGAAACTAGACAGGCTACTTTTTAAGTGGGTCTATGTACTTACCAAAACAAGAATTCACAACTTTTGAAAATACAGACACGTTCTCTATGTACATCTGTATTCAGCCTTGCACTGATACACTTTATTTTTTTTCCTCACTTATTCCCCTTGGGTTGTATTTCCCAGGGCACATTTCTATAAATTTATAATGCAATTTAATTTCAAGATTGTTTGAAAGAAAAAAAAAAGTGAAATTGTTGGTAATGCCTGGATGGCATGTCCAGCAATGCCTTTCTCATACAGTTTCTAAACCTCTTTGTGTCTTGCTATGTCTTGTGTCTGGTGGAATCAGGAATGTTTTTTTTTTTTCCTTTCTCATCTGTAATTTTCATTGAGGTCACCAAGAATTTTGATTTATTTCATTACACAAGAATCTGTTAGATCTCTTTGGAGAGTTTTGTTGTAATGGGCCTGAAAGCTCTTTCGTGCTTCTTTGTCTGTGGGTGCCATCCAGTGCACGTTTCACTCAGGCAAGCAAATCTCTGTACTACGGTAAACTCCTACATATTGCAACGGCTTATCTTCTTAAACACAGATTAGAGAGTTTGAGTATCTAACATCTAAAACCTCTGTAGCTAGGATTTTTGTCCTGGTCATAATAGAAGCTTAGGATTTCTTGCAAAATGATGGTCTCTTTCCTTGTTTGCATTCTGAAACCCCCATATCCTA
This sequence comes from Lagopus muta, assembly GCF_023343835.1. Taxonomy (NCBI): domain Eukaryota; kingdom Metazoa; phylum Chordata; class Aves; order Galliformes; family Phasianidae; genus Lagopus; species Lagopus muta. The sequence goes on along the minus strand of NC_064438.1, from coordinate 3,017,029 downwards.
CAGATACCAGATTTAAGCCTGTGTGATTTAGTGTTTATATTTCATGAGTTTGCTCAGTGGATGTTGTGAAATAATTACTGCTACAGCACGGTCTTGGAATGTCCACTAAGCAGAAATCTTGTTTTCCAGATTTGCAGGCCGCCCGGGAAAGTACAACAAGCTTTTCAACAGATGGAGATTGGAAGAAGTAAGCAATCCTGTTCTACGTTCCTGAGAAATTCCCATGAGTAAAAGGGAAATAACTGTAGGACATGAATTACATCCAGTTTGAAAGATCTACTATTCCATCTAAGTGCAGTGAAGAACAAACTCTTACTTATAACGAAGGCTAGGAAAGAGGAAATAGTAGTATCAGAGATCCCACTACTTAGTTTGTGTCAAGATCTGGGTTGTAACAAACAGAATGTTACTCAGTTATTTTGAAATGAATGCAAATGTATTGGTCTAAGTGATATGATCTCTGTTGTTTAACATATACCTAGCCCACGTTCTCTTAGCCACATAGTGCAATCCAGTTCTCCAAAAAATAACACGTCTCAAGGTTGTTCCATTAAACTATGTATTAATGCTTCTGTTATTATGCTTCCTTAATATTCTGGAGGATAGTGTTATTTACCTTATGTATTTCAGTATTTTCCATTGACCTTGTGAACAAACAATTCTCTGACTTCAGCTACTGATCTTCTGTTTCATTTCAGTGTCATCCAAGTGGCTGCTTGATAGATCTGTGTTTGCAGATGGGTGTTATTATGGTTTTGAAACAAATGTGGAACAACTTTATGGAGCTAGGCTATCCGTAAGTATTGCTGTTAATATTTGTTTTACAGATAGCTGTTGCAAATTAGTGTTAATTGAGCAACAGGGGAAAATATTTTTCATACAAGCGGAGAGTAATATACCACCTTTAGCTGATATTTTTTTCTATGATCATCACTAATTGATGAAGCTTGTGGGCAGCTGCATTGCTGATCTCTAAATGTATATTTTCAGAAGAAGGTAAAGTGAGATTCTTCAGCAAGTTCACATTGGCATGTTTTGCATTATCCCTCAAAATAGCATTAGTATTAATTTTTAGCCCTCCCTGAAGAGAGACAGGGAATTATTACTACTGTTTACATAGTTTTGTGATCATATTTTGCAAAAATATCTATTTCAAGAACATGACATGCTTGGAGAATGTTTGCTTTTTCCATCTCACCACTGCAAATTCACACCCAAGGGAAGCAGTAACCATGCCCTGAAGTTTCCCAAGGTCCATTAACCAGCCAAATTGTTTATTTTGAGTTTATTCTCCATAGTACAAACAGAGCTGTTCAAGTACTGAAGAGTGTGATGGGTCCAAGAGTCTTACAGTTCTTCTGAAGCTGAAAGAATTTGTTTTCAGTAAGAGGTTGCTCATCAGAGATTAATTTAATTAGTCTTAACCTTGATAATGTCAGAAAAGTTTACACTCACAGCATGCAGTCAGTCTGCAATTCAGCCACTGCATTGCTGGGAGAAGCAAATTTCTGAAAAGCAGCAGCCTTGAAGTATCAGGCTTCCTGCCTTCACAAGCCAGCACTGCTTTAACTCTGCCTGGAATTTCTTTTAGAACGTGCATGCTCCTTTATGGAAAGCAGTGTTTTGTTTTGACAAAGCTGTGGTTTGTAATTGTGGCCTTCCAATAGGAAGAGCTAAGCACTAAGTTAGTTGGAGAGAAAAAATAGCAGCCTGTTGATGAAAACACTTAGAGAAGTTATTTCCCATCTTTGGTTCTTTCTTTCAGTAATATCTAGAAATAAATGATAGACTTTAATTGCCACTTATGTCTGTACTAGGTAATATTTTTTCCTTTTATAGCACTTTTATGCGTGAGGCTATTACTTCAGATGTATAGCTACTTTGTGAAAGGACCTTTGCAAACCTTCATAGAAAATAATCTTAAATATTTACAGCTCAAGGAGCATTTTTTTAGACATGACTTGCTTAAAGAGGAAAATATTCCATAGGGCATCTGATTCTTTAAGTTTGTTCAAAAAAATAGTAGGCGTTTTCTGCTATTCAGTATATCCTAACGCTCCTAGTAAGCTCTACTTATTTGACTTGTCTCTTAGAGGATTAAAAATAGAGCATTCTTTGCTTAATGCTTTCAGTGTGCATGATTTTTTTTCCTGTTATTTTTGAGTTAGTGATGCAGGTAAATCCTTAAAATAAAAAACTAAAAAGTCAATGCGAGCCCTTTCCATTTTCTGTAAGGTTTATTACAATACCTGACGTGCTGTGTTGAATACATAATTAAAACTATAATGTTAAGTTTAAAACTTCTTAGATTTCTTGGAAATCTCTTTAACAATATTGTAAATATTTCCATGTAACACCTCAGAAAACACTCCGATGCCATTCAAAACAACAGCTAGAATTGCAAACTACAGCAAGGGACAGACAAGAACACTTCATTTGTCTAATACAGGTTATTACAGAATTGGTGGTCACGACGCAAAATGAAAAGAAGAGGACAATCAATGGAGCATAAAATTTCTCTACCTCAGTGGGAGAAAGATTGGAACCTGCAGCCGATGAACCTCCATGGTTTAATGGATGAATACTTGGAGATGGGTAAGCAGATTTATAGAGATGTCAGCTTATTTTTAAAAAATAAATTGCTTTAAAATATGCTTTTGCATGTCTAATTTCTAATCACAGAAATGCTTATCTAGTGTTACAGTTTGGCTTTACCACCATCTTTGTTGCTGCCTTTCCACTGGCACCTCTCCTGGCATTGCTGAACAATATCATAGAAATAAGACTAGATGCATATAAGTTTGTGACTCAGTGGCGAAGACCGATGCCTGCAAGAGCAACAGATATAGGTGAGAGAACCTGATATCTATCGTTGTAAGGTATGATCCCTCTGTGTCATCTTCTTTGATGGAACTTGCCCTTTGCAATATTTCAGTATGTCAAAAGTGAAATTGATGGGTAGCCTGCAGATATCAGGGATGTCTTCTCAGCAGCGTGGGCTGTACTGTAATGATTTTTTCAGGTGGAGCCTGTAGTGGTGGGAGTGTGAGGACGTGACTTTATCTTGGCTAGCTTTTCTGAGTCAGTAAATCTTTCTCAAGAGGAAAGAAAAAGACTGTGACTAGTAATGACTTTAATATCATTAGTATGACTTTTTGTGATAGTTAAAAACCACTGACTTCATCGTTGCTTTTGTTTCTAGGTATCTGGTATGGGATTCTTGAAGGAATTGGAGTACTGGCTGTCATCACCAATGCCTTTGTTATTGCCATCACTTCTGATTACATTCCACGTTTTGTCTATGCATATAAATATGGTCCCTGTACAGATCAAGGATACAGACAAGAAAAGTAATGAAGATTTTTAAAAATTTATTTATACATGCTTATTTCAGGGGAAGTAAACTCTTCCTACTGTCTGTCTGTGTCAACGTATTTGAGCGGTAACATTTTATCTTTCACATCTGTGCAAACCTTGTCAGGTGTTTCACATGAAACAGCCATTCCATCATTACTTCCCTTCTAAACGCATACGAGAAATGCAAAAAAATGTGGAAGTTGTAGGCTCTTCCTAGTTGAGTTGTTCCTCTTTTCTGTGAAGATTTTGGTCTTTGTTGTCCCACTAGGAGAGGGAACTAAGCCATTTTCCTGCTTATCTCTTTGCTATTACTGCAGCTGTGATGGTGCATCTCACAAGCTAAACTTAACTTCTTCACTTCCCAAGATGAAGGAGCACAGAGAAAGCATCAAGACAAAAAAAAAACCAAAAAACCAACAATAAAACAGCAAGGCAGTTCAGAGATGTTCACAAACTGGTCACGCAGTGAATTGCCTTCACCTGTGCTCCCAGGGCTGACTCAGTGCTTGTCTCAGGTGATCAATCAGAGGTTCAGGCTGTGATACAACAGTTCCCATACAACAAGGAATCCTTTTTGTCTCTCTAGCCATCTTTCTTAGTTCAGTGGGTTTGAAAGGCAACAGTGAAGTAGGAAATTAGTTTGCTTTGCAACTGCTGATAGATGATCCAGGAGGAAAAAAAATAGAAATAAAAAGAGCAATTTGCTCAAAATAGATTTATAAATCATGTTTCTTATCTTAGAAGCATAAGTTACTTCATTCTTTCCAATAACACTTTGATTCTCTGCTTAGTATTTTACAATTGCTTTTGTCCTAATAAACAAACAAAACATTATCCTCACAACATGTGATAGCACACAGCTTTATACTTTATATCCACTTTAGGAAGAGTTCTGACCCCACGTCTTTGCTTTCCAGATGTCTAAAAGGATATGTCAATAGCAGCTTATCAGTGTTTGATCTGAGTGAACTTGGAATGGGATATTCAGGATACTGCCGGTACGTTTTGATGTTCCCTCTGCTTGTGATATATGGACATCAAATAGGCATTAAAAGGAAAGTCAGTGATTAAGTTAATGGCAGAGTAGTTTCACTTTTGAAAAGTAAAAGTGTCTGAGTTCAACTTTGTTCAACGTGGAAATCTCAGATGTGAAAAGTGTGTTGTAGGATGCAATACTAAGCCAATGGAAACCCATGTTATATTCTTAGTTTCTTTGGGATTACTGTAAGACACGTGTTACTGGCCTCTGTGAATTATTTCTTGTGGGTGGTTCTCCAGCTGTAAATATGGCAGAAAATTCTCATTTCATTTTTGCTCAGCATTCTGAGGTCTATTATTTAAAATATGCAATTAAATGTTTGTTGTGGCTTTAATCCAGCCCAGATTTCCAAATGTTATGCAAGATAAATAGGAGAAATTGAGCACAAAACTTAAACCTGACTGTGCATTAAGTGCACCGTTTCTTGTTTTGGCTTTAGTTTTATAGTGAAAATTACCTTAGACCAAGTTATACAATCCTGTTACCTTTATGCAGGCCTTGTCATCAGAATCTCAACTTCTTATAAGCAAGGATGAGAACCAATTTAGAGTCAACACACTTGAATGTAATACTCCAAGATGCTAGCTGTGTAACAACAAAAGATAATGTTTGTTCTGTCTTTTTGAAAGCAAAACATTACCATCTTAAAAGCATCTATATTTAATATTTATATTGTGGGCTATGATTCTTCATTGAATTCCTCTTGAAATATGCTTTCAGGTTAAATTCTCTCCTTTTAACCAGCTCTGGGATAAGTTTGAGAGCTTTTCACCATGTCCAGTTTTTTGAGCATGGACTAATTTACAGTTTATTTTTGCTTTACAGCTACAGAGATTACAGAGCCCCTCCCTGGAGTTCAACTCCCTATGAATTCACTTTGCAGTTCTGGCACGTTCTGGCAGCACGACTGGCCTTCATTATTGTTTTTGAGGTAAGTTATGGAATGCAACAATTCTCTTCTACCTTTTTAGAGTTGAAGTGATTTTTTTTTATAATAGTCTCTTAAAGAGAGTGTCATTGTCATTAGATGTTTATTCAATATAGTACTTGAGAGAAAAAAAAAACACTCCCCTCAAAATGTTTTCAATCAGCTACTTCCAACAGAATTGATAGGACAAGCACAGCTTCTGGAGTCCCCCCCGAAATCATATTTTTTTAGCAATCATCTTATAAGTCTTGATGGTTCGCAACTAAACATTATTAGAAGTTGTCCGTAGTGTGTGTCAGGAAAAATACGCATGATGGCATCCTGATACAACACTGGAAATGAGTACTAACTTTGACTAAGGTACTGTCTGGGGAACTGGTTGCTTACTTTGATAACCAGCTCTTAACAAAGACTAATGGCAGATCCTGCAGTTGTGTGTGAATTCTGGTCACTAGCTGTATCTTTAGTTTCATTTTTCATAAGACTTCAGCATTTCTGATAGATGGTTCATTTATACCCATATATATGTGCACATACGTAGATCACTTCAGAAGCGATGCCTTTTATTTATTTCCATGGAAATGTCAGCAGGTGCAGTGAGCACAATAACACTAACTGATAGAGCAAATCCAGAGCTACGAAATACTCTTTTTTAATATGGTCACCACCATTAGAGGTGCATTATCACCAGTGATGAACAAGAGCTTTTATGCCATGCTCATCAAATGTGCACCAATGGAGGTGACCACTATTGCTGTCGTCACTGCTGAAACACACCGCACACCAGCTCACTGTGCTCACCCCCGCTGTTTGGTCGCCATAAACATTCAGCAAGCATCTTGTGGATGTCAGTGGTTGCTATTTTTTCCACATGGAGGAACTCAGTTGCACACTTTTGCTTCATACTTACTTCCACGTCAGACACCAATTCTGTCAGACAGCCCCTCTGCTGCTATCTACCATACGGCAGCAAAATGTAACCAGGTATTGATGGGAAAGTTCAACCTCCACTGCCACGCCAATGACATCCACCTCTGATTCTGTGGGCCAGCGTAACTACATAGAAGGCATTATTATCAGAGCAGGCCTTGTATATCTAAATAGAGATTAAAAAAGAAGGATGACTTTTCAGTCACAAGTCACATCACAGTTCCAAATTTGCCATTCACTTTGAGGCCCCAGAGTTTGATCCTAGGAATGAGTATTTATGCGTGTGTGAAGCCATTGTTTTTGTTCTTCTTTTCAGCACCTCGTTTTCGGAATAAAGTCTTTCATTGCTTACCTGATTCCAGACATGCCCAAAGACTTGTGTGACAGAATGAGGAGAGAGAAGTACTTAGTCCAGGAAATGATGTACGAGGCTGAACTAGAGCATTTGCAGAGAGAAAGAAAGAAGAATGGGAAACAGTATCACCATGAATGGCCTTAGTCAATACCATGCTGCAACAAAAACGCTGTTTGGAAACTGAAGAGTGCGATTTCGAAACGAAGTCAGTCTTGCATCAGTGTGTGCGATTCAAAGTGTATATATATGTTCTTACTGGGCTGTGCAGTTGCAGGCTTTGGCAGGAAGTGGAAAACAGGTGCTTCCGATGAAGAACATGAAGAGCCTTATTTGTGACTGGTCTGTGAGGTGAGCGCCCAGAACTGGCACTCAGGAATGGGCAGCAGATTAAAAATTTGGACACTGACTTTAAAATGGCAATGAGCTTTTATGCTGTTCGTGAAGATGCTAGCAGCATAACGAAAATAAAAAATTACCTATAAACTTGTACGGTGAGGGCATGACTAAAAAGAAATTACATGATATCCACTACAGCTTCTGATTGCTCAGCCGCATCTGTAATGCCTCTGAAGAAAAAAACGATTGTTGCCTTTGTGGCCATAACTTGATATAAACGATCTTTCAGGCTTATTGTTTTGTCAGGTTTGTCCTCGTCTCTTGTTGAGATTGTGGATGTGGTCCTACCCTAAAAAGTGGGTATATGGCTGCTTATTATATACTATGCAGTTTAAGATTTGCACATCATTGTCATTAATCTATCCTTCCAGTCAAAAACCAAAAATTCTAAATTCAAAGAGAAAACAGCAGCACTGAAACACACTGCATTGCCCACATTGCAGCTGTAGTTGAAAATGACATGGCTATGAGTTGTCTTTCCACTTTTTTTGTGCAGAAAGGCCACCTTCACATGGATGAAAGAACTGTCATTTCCATGCTCTGCTGCATGCAGATGTCTAACTGTGTTACTGTTCTCTTTGACCTGTCTGAGCAATTATTCCGTGACTTCACAGAATGCTAACTTGAAATATTCTAATACAGTGCAAATTACTTCATTCTGAATATACAATTAACTATTTATAATATGCAAGCTTATGCAGATATGTATCAGACATACAGTATAGCATTTTGACTTGCTTGTTCAGGGAAGGAGAATCTGAGCACCTTATAACAATGCTCTTCTTATTGTAACAGTAAACGTTCCAGTAATGTGCACTTCTTTTATGGGGCTAAATAAGTCAGAGTGTGGGAATTAGATACAGCCTGATGTGTATACAGATTGTCTATAAAAGCACACACACACAGTGGTTACTTTTAGATTTTCTATTATCAATTGTACGCCTTCTTACAGTCTGGGGAGCTCATTGTATGAAAAATAGACACTCATGTAAAGAACCAAATTTCAGGTTTTTTTGTGAATACAGTGTAAGGTAGTGCTGCGTATGGTTGTTGTCACATTTTGTTGATGGAGTTGCTATTAACATTTCATAATGTGTGAGAAGATAAGCACTTCATTTGAAAAATCTAAACAAGCGAGCAGAGTTCACTTGCAGTGTAGAGAGTGGGGAAACAAGAGTCGCAGTCATCCCGTTCGTCTTGTACAATTTTAAGCAATGCTTAAATATTGAATGAGAAGAAAAAAAAAAACAAAGGAAAAAAAATACAACAGAACCACCAAATTATACTGACATTATACAATGTGTTGTTTTAGAGATAAAGCTGCAGCGAAATCACTGCTGTCAGATACAAAAAGACCTGAAATTTTACTTGATAAATGCCATGTTGAATCAGTAAGTGTCATTCCAGTATTTACTTACATATGTTAGAACAATCATTTTATTATTATTATTATTATTATTATTATTATTACACTGTATAAAATGAATTTTAAGAGCCCATCAAATAGATGAGTAGAATCCATTGTATCCAGTGAACTTTAGCATCAACGTTTAATTTCTGTACTCATTTCACTATATTCGTCTTGGTTAATTCCAGCTTAATGTGACCTGGCAAGGCAACTATAGAAGTATCTACAGTATTGCACAAAGGGGGAAGGAAATTGAAAGGTGTGGCTTAATCAGATGTATTAGCAGTTAGTTCTTTGATAATGGGCTGTCGGAACTCAGCTTTCCGTATTTTGGAAAGGCCGGTAATTACATTTTGGATAGTTCCTCAGGAGTCCTTATCAGAAATATCAGCACTCTCCTGAGTACTTACAGCTTCACACTATTTAATTTAATTTATTCTCTCCCTGTTTCATACTGCGGAATATCAAGCACCACTTGACAGCATTAACCATGTGTCACAGGTTCTGTTTCTGTGCCACGTAGCGATAATACTTCAGTTCTTCAGAAGGTCACAGTTCAGCTCTCTTTTTCAAGTTTTCCCTAACAGCAAAATGCCTTGGCTGGCCCAAGGTGAGAAGATTTCGAAGAGAAATCAGCAACAGTCAGAACTGGTGATTATTTTGTGCTTTCTCGTTTCTGCTGTGGATATTGGCACAAGTCAAAACAGGCAAATTCCAACTGAACTTAAAAGTGCATTTGAAAGAAAACCTCTTTTGTATTTGAGTATGATTTGGGATTTAAATATTTATAATCTTAATATTTCAGCGCTGGTGTATAAAAGTAGACTGAAGGAAAGTGTGTAGATCTGACTTTGCAGTTTATGCACTGAAAAAAGCACAAGAAATTTTGGAGAAACACTGTGTGTTCCTTTATGTCTGAAGGACATGAACAAAGCGTAAAGGTTTTGCCACTAATAGCCATTTGCTTAAGCTGAGAACTTTTTGCTAGACTTTGTTTAGTATGCTGTTTGCATTGACTGCACGTTCTTTTACAGAAGTACAAGGCACACACTGTCCTCAGGAATACTGTATGTTATGAATGCTGAATGATCTTTTCATATTCTAGGTATTGTCTTTCCAAACGAATGACCAGTACGAATAGACCGTGCATGCAAGCTGCGTTTGTGAAACCTGACAAAGCTTTAGAACTTAAATTTGTGCAAAAACGCTTTAGGTCATTGCTGATCTAATCTATGACAATTTTGCTCTATGCATGCGCCCTTACAGAGACTGCACGAGCAACTAGATATTCTTAAATACAAACGATTAGTCCAAAATGTCTTAATTATTGCTAACCAAATTCAGCGTCTTGATGCAGACGAAAGAAATTTCCATTTCAGAAATTGAAAAGTTGACACACATTATACATATTTCTAGTTACTTTTAACTCCAAATTTGTGCCCACTGTGTGAGATCTGAATTCTGGTGAGTGAAAAAGGGGGGATAGGGGGTGGAGAAGGGGGGGAAGCATGGAAATGAAATGGATCCGAAGAATTCTGTTTCATTAGCCTTTGTAATGAGAAGTTTCCTCATGGAGCTCAGCACCTCTGTCTATAGAAGGAGATGCATTGAGTGCTCAGTATTTACAGCTGAGTGCCATCAGGGTTGCCTGCAGATTGAGCAAAAGCTCTCTATTTGTTATGCTGTAATTTAATTTCTTACAGTGGTGATTGGGCATCCTGATGGAGTCTTTTGAGACAAAGCAGGTCACGTGATTTTCTTCCCAACCTCCTTTTTATTGAAACATTTATAGAGAAAATTTAGATGAATACTTAAGTTAATATTGATGATGATGATGAGGCTTAAATTCCCATAGTAATGTTGGATGACAAATGGTTTGAGTTTTTTTTCACATATTTCTTCAGAAGTATACATCTGCATTCCTACAAAGCAGATGCATGCCTCTTACTGTGCCCTTTTCTGATAGCAGTTTGACTTATATCATGTTTTCAGGATTGCTTAGGCTCTATTTTATTCCAAAGAACACTCAAAAAAAAATGTTTGGAGGATCTAGTGAAGTTAGGTGAATAAATACATACCTTAATGCGTAAATTCATTAATTTCCTGAGGTCTTCTCCATGAAGGAAAGTATCTTGGGGAACAAAGCTTTAGAGTGAGTGTTAATACAGGGAAAGGCATAAACTCGTGATATTTTTTTCTTACTGTATCATTAGGATGATCTGTGTGCATCTGCGGTTTCCTTATTTTGGCCTCTTCTGCAAACTCCAAATGTGAGTGCTTCCAGAGAGAATGATTGGAGCCATGCAGTTCAGTGAATTCCCTGCATGGTATTATGTGGGATTTATTCATCTTGGAGCTGTGTCACCAATTTTCAGGGGCAAATTCGTATGCCTATGTTCAGAAGCATGAAATCACTTTGATTAACTGAAAATGATCCTTGCCTATAAAAAGAAAAAAAAAATAGCTCTCCTTAGATAGCTTACATGTAAGACCAATTCTCATTAGTACTGTCATAAACTAGATTTTTGTAAGTACACCAAGTAATGTATTCTTGTAAACAGTTGTATACGAAGTTGTATACAGTTGTATACGAAGGCAGTGAAGTTAATGGAAATCAATCACATTTTCCATTTGGCATTACCTAGGAGAAAAGAGACAGATCCAAAAGCAATTATCAGTGTATGTGTGATCACTTAAAATTGCATAGTATTTCCAGGTGCATTTTATTTTTCACAATCCTCGTAAGCTACTGATGTTGATTTTGGGGGGGTTAAAGCTTGAAGCAAATCTATAACCAACCATTCGTAACAATGTGTATTTTATGTTACAGCTGACACTAGAATTCAGAGATCCACATTTAGGCAGATTTCGGAGAGAGATGAAGTAAGTTATTTTGCCAGTTCTAATGCGTAGTTTGACTGAAGCGTAACCAGTAACCGTTTTTCCAAGCATTTAAGTGAGTTGCAAACCTGAATTCCTGTGGCAGGAAAGGCAGTGGCTTTCAAAGACCTCTTTACCTTTCTGTGTTCAAGCTCATGCTCGTTAAAGCCCACCTCCTGCTGCAGTAAAATGGAATAAACCAGCATTTCGAGGCTGGAGATGAGCAGAGAAGGCAAAGCTCATGTGTTCCTTTTAGCAAGTTTAGCTGCAGAGTCCCTTATCGAGTCTCCAAAATGAAGGGTTGAAACTGGAGCACGGTGAGAACCCCTGCGATCCTTTTCCTTTTCTCCTCTGGTTCATTCTTTACTTATCCATAGTGTTTTATTAAGTGATGCCTTTTTGCTGATGGTCCAATTTCAAGAGCAGTTGCCTGACCTAAAGTATTTAAAGCACTAAAAGAAGCCAAACAGAACTGTTCCCAAACCACTCTGTCCAGTGCTTGTTGCCAGCTGGTATGCTTGCGACAGAGTGGTGTGAGGAAGCACACCGTGTGTCTGGTCTGCTGTGACATCTGTCACTGTCCCAAGGACTACCTTTTGCACTCCTGTCCCTCCCTACACACACACACATGTCCTGAAGGTCCTACCCAATACAAATGAAATTTGTATGAATAGGCTCACATCGACAGTTTTTCTCCAATTCTGACATTACAGCTGCGTTCACTATACATTGACACTGACATCATTTTGACATGGTCGTGACAGCACAACGTTACCACAACAGCACAAATTTATAACAGCACAACAAAGAACCACAGAGAAATCCCTTTGCTCTTCCATGTTATGCAGGAACTTTCTTAGTTCAGGACTGGGATTTTGACTTGAAAAGTTAATGGAATATCCCCTCCTCACTCGCACTGGAAATTGCCTTTTGTTAGTTCCTTTGGCTCATTCTAACTTCTTGCCATAAGCTCTGTAACACTAGACGTTCCCTGCAGTGTGCTCCTTACTTGCCATGAACTAGTTGTTGGGATGCTACTAGATGAGAAATGAGGATTAAACCCAATGCAGCCTAAAGCTAGTGAGATTTTAAGCACTGAGAAGTTGAGAATTTTTCAGTTAAAAATTTCAAAAAATTCAAATCACCTTTTTATTTAATGTTTAGAAGGCTCGGAATTTTGTATTGAAAAAAAATCTACAAAACTGTTGATTCTAATTTTTACCTAGAGTAGTATCGCTGGAATTTCAGTTGTTTGAAATAATCTCATGTAAAATCTACATAATGTTGTTCAGCCATTTTTACTTCAATAGTCCTGGCTAACTTGCAATATCATGATCATAAGAGATTTCTTATAATGTGTATATATTTGAAATTTATGTAATATTTAAATACAACTTGGTTTCTAATTAAGAAATGAGAGTACAGTTTCAACTATTTTTTCTATTCATAATTCCAAACTTTGTAAGTAACATTTAAAATAGGGTTACCACCAAGTGTTTCAGAGAAATTAACTTTTATGCACTGCAAGCTAGAAGTTCCTCTGGCCTGTCAGCTTTCACTTTCTTTTGGGTTTAAGGTTACTCTTACAAGCCGGTGTTTACCCCAGAACTAAAAGAATTCACTGAGGAGAAGTTGTTGATATGATTAACTATTGTAAGACACTTTTGGCATAAATTTGTCTTTGAGATGCTGTTTACTTTATCAAGGTTTACATGTACAAATGCGATGACTTACTGTATCATACACATTTGAATATTGCATTTTTCAATAATAAACTTGGATATCTTTGAAGGAATCTCTCGGTGTCGTAATTCCAGATACTCAAAGTTATGAAAAATACACTGGTGAGTATTCATGTGCCTGCAAACCATAGTATGTAAGGAAGTAAAGGACGGGTTAAACTTGTCTCAGGCAGTTGAACATTTAATACTTACTGTGGTCTCGGGGCATATATAGACTCATTCACTCATGATCCAGTGCTCTCACTAATTATTAATTTCTTACATTTAAGCTCCTGTTTTAAATTGACAGTTTTCTAGTTTCTTAATCTCACTTTTTTTTCCCACTCTCATACACAGGCTAGCTCTTCTCCAGAAAGATGAGTGGCTTGGGACTTAAAGCAAACAAGAGGATTAGACAGCTTTAATCAACACTGAATATTTAACCAGAATGGTAATTTTTTTCTGATTTCCAATTTAGCCTTAAGTCTTGGTAGAATACTCATTAATGAACTGTTTAACAGTTTTAACCATCTTACATAAGGCCGTGAGTTGGGCTTGGGTAGAACCCTTTGGAACGTCTGACACCAAATACACATGGGCTCAGTGGACAGCTGTAGTTGAAACAAACCCGGTGCAGAAATATACTTCAGAAGATAGTAAGTCAGTAGCAAATATAATGGTAAACTGTTCTTAAGGGTGTGAAGAGAACCACAAACTGGACAGCCTCTGGCATGTAGAATGTAAGAATACTGCAGTGAGTGGATACTTCAAGAAATATTGAATAGTTTTCACAGTCAGATGTCTCTTTTTAAGATACCATCCCATTACTGGTAGAGAAGTTTTGGGGTTTTCTCATTCACCATCTATCTATGTAGTTTGATGCTGGTGTTTTGGTCCAATTTCACTCCTGAATTGTTGACTGGTTATGTTGAGAGCCAAAATGAAATACAAATGCCTGTGTTTTCTAAGTTTCCATTCCTGCCTTGCTAACCATATCAAGGTTGGATGCACAAACAAGAAAGCTGTCACATGAGACGATAGGCTGCCAGCTAGATTTAGCTGTAAGCTTTTACGAGATTATAAAAGTGGTGTAAAAGGGATTAACGCAAATATTGACTTAACTCTCAGTCTGTTGACAAAGTGTCTCCCACAGGCAAGACCATGTCACTTACAGACTGTTATTTTGTCTTCTAATTGAGTAATCAGGGACTGTTCCCAGAGGTTGGGCATGAACACAGATGGGGGAAGTAACTTGGAGGTCCACTTTGACCTAAATCTACATCATAAAGACAGGGTCACTGATTAGCAGAAGCAAGATCTGGGACAAAGTGCTGGCTGGATCCATAATATTTTCAATCAGTCTGTTTCATTTAATTCAAAAACTACATCCAAGAGTTTATCGTGGGAAGAGGTGATCTGTTGAGTCCGACTAACAGGCAGGATATAGAGGAAAATGCATTTCACTGTTACAGAGCCCTTAGCACATTTGGGTAAATTCTTCCAAAACATTCTAGCACGGAAATTATTTCACCTCACGATGTGCTTTATTCAAAATTCTCATGGATTTTCAATTAGGAGGCATTATAAAATGACACTTTATTTATTGCTTACAGCTAGTAAATGGATTTTGCAGCTTAAAAACAAAAACAAACAAAAAGATATACAAACATTCAACCAAACAAAAAGGCTGAAGATAATCTTTTCAAGCTAAAAGGATGTCTTTCAAAGACTAATTATGGATAAAGAACTATCCTGAATTTTTGAAAAATTTGTTACCCTCTCCTATTGCTTGGAATAAGACATTACAAAGACTTCTTATTTCCACAGAGGAAGCAAGCACAACAAACTCAGTCAATAGAAGACCAGTCTGGTCTATACAGTGTTTCTGTGCAGAGGCTTTCTGTGATGCCTAAGAATGGGCACAGACCTCCTCCTCTCCCTTGGCCTCCCTCTGTCTGCAGTGGAGAGAGCATGACCTCCATCAGAGGGCAGTTCACAGTCTCACCTTAGTGAGAGACCTCGGAAGCTTATCTGAAGTCTTGTTTTATCTCAAGTTCACCTTTGCACTTTACCATTCAGTGACTAGTTACTGAACAGAGAATGATGTATAGACGTATTGCAGCTACTTCCTAGTAGTTTCCATGACAAGATTCATGAAACATTTCTTCTGAAATAGCAGAGCTTCCACAAAGAACATTGTGTTACAATTTCCCAGTTCTGTCATGAAATTCATAAATAAAAATCCTGCCTTTATTGCTATAGAGAGCAGTTCTTTCTTGGTCATCTAGAAGGTGGTAAATGTGATACAAAGAGCTCTTCATTTCTGACGATGGAGTAAAGTTTGATTGAACATCCCATTCCTCAGCTTCTAGAGACGAGATTCTTTGCTCATATTTGTATAGGATTTTTCCTCAGGATTGTAACCAGGCAACTGGCTCGTGTTTTCTTTGCTGACATTGTTCTTGAGGGTGTCTGCTGTTCCAGCTGTATCTGCGATAACTTCGGGCAGATTTTTTTCAAAACCTTCCTGAAAAATGGAAAGAAAATACCCCAGTAGTTTCAAAGGGCACACACTGCTTTTGTAACTGCTTAAAGAGTGAAATTTTGACACACTGTCCTATAAATCTGAGGAATTGCTTCGCTACAGCAATGACTGCCAGACTTACAAAAATGCTCTGTTTAGTGTGTCACCGCTCCACAGTCATTGATTTTCTCATTCCTGCATGGAAAGTCTTTAATAAAAGCAGCAACAACAACTTCTCACAACTCCTCTGTTGATGCACAAGTCTTTAATTATGTTCTTTGTGAGTCTCTAGTTACTAAAATTCGGTGTTTCACAAGCATATTCTTTTTACGTTTTAGTGGATTTTCTTTTTTGTCCAGCCTACTCTTGCCTCAGTGGTTTCATGCTGCAACTACTTCATTAATCTCACTGTTCTGTATTTCTAGCACATGCAAGGGACAGTTGTTTCTTTTCACTGCCTTTATTAATATGGGCATCATTTTTCTTCAGAAAGTCCCTGCTAAACACCTAAAGCCAAGTCAGACAGCTGAAGTAAATCTAGAGCCACAGGTGCTGCCCGAATTGAACCATCAGGGGGGAGTGGTTTTAAACTGAGACTCGGGAGGTTTAGGTCAGATATTAGGAAGAAGTTTTTCACACAGAGGGTGGTGACACAGTGGAGCAGGTTGTCTAAGGAGGCTGTGGATGCCCCATTGCTGGAGACATTCAAGGTAAGGCTGGATGTGGCTCTGGGCAGCCTGGTCTGCTGGTTGGAGACCCTGCGCGTAGCAGGAGGGTTGAAACTGGATGAGCATTGTGGTCCTTTTCAACCCAGGCCATTCTATGATCGCATGAAGAGTGAAACCTCTGTGGCAAGTTAGGTGGGGAGGGATAGCTTCTGCCTTATCGCTGAGAACCTTGCAGGCTAAAGTTTATTTTAACGATGTAAAGGTGCTTGCCGACGACTCTAAAGCAGCTGAAAACATGCAATTAGCTTTATCTCACCCCTCTCAATCCTGCAGACTTTGCTAAGAAGGAGCAGTGCCTCTGCAAGCCATTAAGAAAATGGGATCTCATGTTTAACAAAAGGCGAGGCCTCGGGACACCTGTGGAGGAGTCTTTTGTTCTGCTGCAGCTGTGAGGAATCGCCGCTCAGCACAGATCCGCCATCTTTGGAGTCTGGGAGGGCAACAGAAGGGCTCCACAGACACCAGTCCCTGGCAGCAGATGAGCAAACTGCATGCTGGCTGTGAAGGGCCTGACTGCCTAGAGGGAGGTCTGAGACAGGCTGCAGGGGGAAATGGGTAACCTATTGCTGGTTGGGACGCCCTGGCATAACTGTGTTAGCAGGTTGTGGCTGGATCCTACTCACGTCCTGGCTGTCGTGCCGCACACCACACCACATCAGTGTCTTGAGCCTGTCCGACCAGAAGCAAAACAAGTTGCAGACTGGCTTAATTAGCACTGGGCGGATGTCCTCTCCTTTGGTAGGCCCTGGAAGGAGGGGAGAGCAGTCAGCAGTAGGTATGGCTGCAGAAAGATGGCTGTGAGATGTGAGACCACAACCCATGCTCCCCTCAGCCCGGGCCTTGTGAGCAGCTCTTCAGCAGCTGAGCTGCTCGTGCAAAAAAGTGCTTTGTTCTTACTGAACACCAACCTGTTACAAAGCTGATGAGCAGCCCTGAGATGATGCAGCCCAGGCAGCCGATGGTACTGAAGTAGAGGTAGGACAGGGAGTACCAGGTGTCTGCCAGCAGAGGCCTGAGGAGATGTGACACGAGAGAGAGAGAAAGCAGCTCATGATGGCTGCTGCTAACGGGGATGCCTGAGCTAGACTGAAGTCACAGCGGTAGGGAAATACCTGTTGGTAGCCATGATGGGAGCTGCTGTGGTCGGCAGGGCAGTGCTGTTTGCCAGTGTGCAGTTGAGAGTCGACAGCTCCAAGGGAATGGTCTTTACGGGCTGTGCAGGATAGATGAAGGAGCCAATGCCAACCCAGGCAGCCAAGGTGATTCCAGTGAGGAAGCCGCCGATTGCACCCTGGTCAGGGAGAGCAAGATATGCTCAGAGGTGGTGTGGGGGAAGCGCATTTCTGCTAACGTTATGGTCAGCTGGGTTCTTTCTTGGCTGAGGTGAAGCACTGTTCTCTAACAAGAGCCACAGCCAGTTTGAAACTGAAATCACAGAATTAAAAGTTATACTGCTGAACAAAGGCGATGGGGCAGAGTGAGGTAAGCTTGGGTTATGCTTTACCCAAGTCAGCAAAGTTGAGCAATTGAGCTTGTTCTGTGCTCCCTAGAGTGGGTATGAATTGAGGAGATGGCAAGGGAAGCATGTTATGTTAATGTTTTATCCTTTTTTGAAAGACAAGAAATTGAAATCTAAAAGAGAAACAAATTAAAAACTTCCAATATTGATCTAATCACTAATTATCCCACAGTTGGGTAGAGATAAATTCAGACCGAAAAAAAGGCTTTCTGAACAGTTCTTGGGCTCCGCCACCTCTGACAGCCAGTTTGGACCCTAAAACAATTTGAAGGTGGGGTTTTAACTGAACAACTCCAAGAGGTTGTCTCTTTTATAATAAGGATCTTTTGTTTCTTACCTTCCAGTTAACACAAGGAAAGATTATTCCCAGAGTAAATAATCCCAGCATGGGCCCTCCAAATATTCCATGAATGGAGAGGGCAGCCTGTGGATGCAGAGAAGAGATGTGAGCCAACACAGCGACTAGGGGAGCCTGAGCAATGCTGATTCCGGTCTGACTTTCAGTAGTGGAGAAAGGACAAACAGTAATTTCAGCACACAGTGAAAGGAGTGAAAGGACTGCAATCAGTGTCACTTCCCAGCAGTAAGTAGTGAAAGCGATTTCTTTTTTATGATTGGTTTTGGTTTTTTTTTTGACTGAGTTCTCTTAGCACATGAGGAATTAATATGAGATGGTCCTCAGGAGTTGTTCAGGTTGGCTAACAGTCCCCCAGTGTTATCGGTTCAGTTCATTGCATTTCAGTCTATCCATGTTTGTATCATTGCCTTTTTGAAGTGCTAGATACCTGCACAATTCCTCCCATCAGTGATGCTGCTCCAGCCATGGATGTGCACAAAACACCGTATAATACACCTGGAAAAAATCAGATTGTCAGTGCCAGCTAATAAATAAGACAAACAGTTTCTAATTGAGCTAGTGTCAGAAAGGACCAGCTTGAAGGAATTTGCAGTTTGGGTTTTGATGCGTGAAGCACTCAGTGCTTTTTTGTGTGAAGTCTTTGGGGTTTTTTGTTCTTATGAAGTTGAATTTAGCACTGATATTAATTTAAAAGTCTCAAGTGCTTCAGTTCCTGTTGTCTTTGAATAATGTTTTTTAAGTGATCTCATGAATGAAATGAACAATGATGCAAACAAAGGCTTTCTTCATTTAATGCTAGTTTTAACCTTGTGGTGGGTAACTCTGTCATAGCATTCATCAACAAAACTTATCTAACGAGCTAGCACACCTTGGTTATTGGATGTAAAACATGGTCTGTCTTGGGCATGAGTAGAAAGGCTAGGTAGTAAGTGGCAAAGCTGGAACTGAAAATGTTGGAGGTGATGACAGAGACAGAGGGAAGGGCTGGTTTTGATCTTAATAAATGTCAGTGAAGGGTTATGATAATATTAAAATACTTGTAGAAGAGTTAAGGCAATACTGCAGTACTTGTAAAATGTATCATACAACTGCAAACCGCTTTGGACTTGGTTTTGACAAGTTGTCCTGGTTTTGTTTGCTGCATCTTTATTGTCTGCTGAAAAACTGAACAAGCTTTTTTTTTTTTATGATTCTCTAAGTTTAAACAGAAATGTCATATTGTGCTGCTGTAAAGCAATAATATTTAGTAATATTACTGTAAACCAATGTAGCAATAACTACATTGATACATTTCAGTTTCCAAAGTATTCCCAGTACCTTCAAAACAGAAGAATGCATGCACCTTCTCAAAAAGCTTTTGGGCGGTTGTTTTTGCTGCCAGCGTTGATTTGTTTCTGTACCATATATCGAGTGCACTTAATTGTACTGAAGATGGTCATCCTCGAAAAGCAGTTATGCTGCTGGGGGGGTTTTGGAAGCAGAAGTGCATATTTGAAGCAGTGCCTGAAGCAGCTGTTGCCCTTCACGCACACAACTGCTCTCAGACTGAATTTGGAATACAGTTTCATTGTGTCCTACTTGAAATAATATGCAGATTTCTGCAAGTATTATAGCAATTGTACTTGGAGGACAAGAGCACAATTCTATAGATACTGTATATGCTTAATGGTGAAATTCCTGAGTTCACATTGCCAAGGCAATACCACAGCTCAATGATCTGATTGTTTGAATGTTAGTAGATCACACTGGCACAGTTAAAATGGTTAGTAGAAGTGAGCTAATTCAGCTTAATTCTAGTTACTTAGCTGAGGTGCTAAGTTAAAAGCTTCATCTCTGTTGGCTTATTCTAAGGTTAAGAGAGGAGTCAGGAGGAGGTCATCTTTTGTGGGGATGGAGCAGCTCTGTAGAGTAGTAGTTCTGTAGAGAACTGCCTCTGAAGTCTACCTTTCTCTATAGAGCAAGTATCGCCTAAGGCAGTGAAGTTCCTTTCCAGAGTGTATAAAATCCTGCCCTATTCTTTTTTTGTACTAATAGTCGTTGAGAGGGGCAGACAACTTTGCCTTTAAACAAATGGATTCTACTTTGGCTACTTACACAAGCCTTTGCTGGTCCATGTGCTAGTTTTCTCAGACAGGCCTGGGAAACATTTCCTGACCAAGTCTTCAAAGGTAACAGTTGCTAAAGCATTGATGCTAGCTGCCACCGTGCTGTAGAAGAGGAAAAAAAAGAATGCTAAGTAAATACAAAGCAAACTAAGCTGAAAGTAAGCTGTTTTTATAGAGAAATGCTGCCTATTGTTCATTGTTAAATACTGTTCAAGAACTGTGAATTTCATAATACATTAGGAATGCAAAGAGTGTCACTGTGGATATGGGAATTTAAGTAGCAAGGGGGATAATTTTCTTATGTTAGCAAGGGTTAAATAATAACATTTTAGGTTTGGCATAGGTTTCTGCAGAGACTAATTCACTCCTAAACTGTAAGCAGTTCTCTTGAATCTGACTATGTATACTGCAGATGCTGGTGAGGGTTCTGTCCTTCCTGTGATTGCTTGGGATCCTGCTTCATGCAATGAGATGGAAACTCATCCCAACTGACTATTCTGTTTATTCAACTACAGAGATCTTAAAACTTAGTGATTATGTTATATCCTAAATAATAGTTGTTCTCATCCACTGGAGGGGAAAATCCATAGATTTGCAGTCTAATGTTATGTGTTCCCTCATAAATGAAAAACATGAAATGGAAATGGTTTTTGATTCTTGTAACTAGATGAGTTTGTCTCTGTGGCCTTGTTGTGGCAGCACGCAGGAAATGTAGCTTCAATTGCATTATTTGCACTAGTTGGCATTCAGTGCCCTTTGCTGTGTAACTGTCTGGCTAGGAGCAGGCAGTTGGTTGTATGCATGGTTTTTTTTCCTGTTTTGGTAACTCTCTTCCTGTAGTATTTTCAACACATGAAGTATTTTGAAACAGAATATCAGAGTTTGACTCTATGGCATTCATGCATGTCGCTGTGAATTTGAATCTTCTCTCTAATGTGCCATGAAGTATTGATGCTTGGCCTGTGGAAAGTACAAACTGCAGTCGCATGCAAATCCCTGAGTGACTCAAACTTCTCCAGATAGACATCTCTCTTCTTATGCTAACTGTAAGGACAGGCTTGGTAGAAAACTCTCTGTTCCTACCTATGATATGATATGGCAGTCAGGTAAAATAAACGCGCCTTCAATGTGAAGAGCTATGAAGTTATTTCAGCTAGCTGATCACTCGTGTTTCTACAAAGATAAGGATGTAATTTTACCAATACATTATTTTTATTCTATAACTTATTGCAGATGAAAAGATATTGGAGACATGGAACTAGATTTTAGTTCCAACAACTTGGCAAAGTACTATTGCTTTTTCTAGAATGTGCTAAGGAAAAAAAGCTGTGTATTCATTAGGATTTCTTGTTTTTAGCCTTGTTCTGGGCCCTTAAGAAATCAGTGGCATGCAGTTAAAATGTTATTTCAGATTCACAGACCTTAATGTTCCGCTGAATGCACAGGCAACAAATAGTCCTGGGATTCCTGGCATCGAAGAAAAAATGTCCATAACAAAATATGGCATGAGCTGGGGTAGAAGACAAAGGAGGAAAAACACAAGAAATGAGTTAGGATTTTCCTGAGTAAGAGAGAAGTACCTGCTTTTGGTCACACTGCTGAGTTTTTATTTTCCAGCCAACAAGGCATATTAGATTTTGAGAAAAGCAGATTTCGTTTAGCAAAACAACAATCAGATTTGTACTGCAGGAGTGTAAAAATAGGTGTGTGCCAGCCTGATTCAGCAGTCACCTCGTTGCCTGCAGAGCTGCAAGGATAAAGCATCCCACAGGACTTAAATGGACTTTATTCATGCAATGTCTCGGCCCAATGCACCTCCAAGTAATAATCTGCATCTGTACCTGATCAGGAGCTGAAATGAAGTCAGCAGTCCAAGGATCACAGTTCTTGTAATGAGCGTACATCACCATACCGCAGAATACTGCACACACCAGGATTATCCAAAGTCCCAGTAAATTCAGGTAAAGTGCCCTGTAGCGAAAGGGGGAATTCCGATTAACACAAGATAATTTGTAATAGTTTTTCTATATTTAATTATTCCTGATTTCTTTTTGAGAGATTCTTTGACCAAACCTAGCTGCATAATCTCTTAAACATCTCCCCATCCTCAGAATATGTCACACGTATTCAAAAATAATAACAGTGAAAAATACAGCCTCCTTATGCTATAGGGCAAGGATAAAGGTTACACTTTGTACAGCTGAAGGGAATGATGTAAAACCAGTAACTGCTATGTGCAGAATAGACTGCAAGAAGAGCTGGTGGGGTCCTTCCTCTTGCCTACAAGGGCAGGGTTTTGTTCGTCAGGAGTTACTGCTGTTCTCCACTCAAGGAGATGTAGTGCTTTGCCTAAGTATTAGTTTGCAACCACGACAGAATCCATGCATTGCTGCCATGCAGAGTTGTGGTTTCATGTCAGTAAAATAGATGTGGGTGGCAGCACCCACTGGGAAGGTTGTGTGTGATTCAGTAATCCTTCAGTCCCAGTGAGCTGCCAGATTTTATACAGCCTACATCACCTCCCACAAGTTCTCTGGCTAAGGCAGAGCTATGCTGCTGCCACTCAGAGGTCTTTCTAGACATTTTACTAGTGATATTCTTGTTGTCATGACTTCCAAACAAAGTTTGGAAACTAAAATTTGAAACTAAATTTGAATAAAGGAAATTCCTATAATCTATCATAGCCTTAAGGAAAATGAGTGTGATTGCAGCCAGCAAAAAAAAAAAAAAAATTTGGAGAAGAAAAATCTTATTTCTTTCTTTTGCTAACTGTGCAAGCAGTTAGTATTAGAAGAAGTTGGGTTGTTCACTAGAATGTGTATCTAACTATGCACACACTCACGCTGAACTTCAGGAAGTTAGCAGTCTGGAGACCTGTGTCTATATTGTAAAGTTTCATAATTGATTCTACAATTGTCCTATTTTTTTAATGTTTTATGATTTTAATAAATATTTGTGATCACATATCATTTAGATGATGCCCTGCACTATAGTGTACTCCATTAATGGAATAACAACTTTCAGTGAAATATATACCAAATTCCAGAAATAATGTTTTTTTGTAGAAAGCTGGAGATAGTACTGCTTCTGTGCAGGCATCTTATCCAGACTGCTTTTGAAGATTGATTTGGCAACCTGACTGCAGGTTAACAAGCTGTGCAAGAGTTAGCTAGCCAAGGGGAAATGGTTTTAAGTTGAGGGAGGGAAGATTTAGATTGGATGTCAGGAGGAAATTCTTTACAGAGAGAGTGGTGAGGTGCTGGAACAGCTGCCCAGAGAGGTTGTTGATGCCCCATCCTTGGCGGTGTTCAAGGCCAGGTTGGAAGAGGCCCTGGGCAGCCTGGGCTGGTATTAAATGTGGAGGTTGGTGGCCCTGCATGTGGCAGGAGGTTGGAGATTCATGATTCTTGAGGTCCCTTCCAACCCTGGCCATTCTGTGATTCTGTGTGTTTTTCTTTCTTCAAATATTTAGGTCCCTTAAGGTCAGAGGGAATAAGACTGTCAGGACAAAATTGGTTAACAGCCACCCAATAACATCCCAATATTTATTTAATGCAACTGACAAACTGTTGGCATAATTCCATGTCAGTATATTGCATTGCTAGAATAGGCTAAGGACAGGTAACTTACATCTTTGCATGCTTCTCTGTTTTGCAAGAAATGCATCTCTGTATTGTGGACTGATTAACTCCATAGAGTCCTAGCCACGTAAATGTTCCCCCAATAACAATTGTCCAGAAGGTGTGTCGTCTTAAAGGATCCACATCAAAGCTACGAAAGAGAAAGATAAGCAGTTCAGTTCCCTTTTTAAGACACAGTTTCATTTAAGAGTAGGTTGGTGAATTTTCAAGAATATATTCAGTTCTATCCTCTGAATCAAAATGCCTCGTTGACATGTTTTGGCTTAGGTTTGGGGTTATTTGTTTTAACTTTACATGGGAACGCTTCTGTCAAGTCAGGATAAACATAAGTCATGTAGAAAAATAAGTAGAAATAAATCACATGGTTTGTGCTCAAATTTCAGATCTGTCACGTTATACCAATTGACTCAAAGCCGTGTTGCTTGAAACCCAATTCTTAGCAAGAAACAAACCCACACAGTAAATATTAAAAATTCTCAAAGCTCTTACTTACATCATTTTGGTGTATTATTTCTTTTGCAAGGTATTGCTTCAGCTGCAGTGCTATCATTTTTTATTTTTTTTTTTTAATAACAGTGAAATGTCATAACTCAGCAACTCTAACCACTGCAAGTACGCCTTTCCATCTTACATCTGGCTCTTCTGCAGTTCTGCTAATCTTAATATGGATGACAGATAATATTTGACCTTGCTGCTAGTTACTGCCAGTGACTTGGCTTGATTGTTGAATTCTAGTCAACACCACAAATAACTAAAGATCATCAGTTTGCTATCTTGGTGCTTCGTTTCCTCATTGCTAACTGCTGTGGTGAGTGTACTTAAAATGAAGTGCTTGTTCTATGAACTGAAAATGAAAGATATGTGCAATTTGAAGGAAAATTGAGTACATTTGCAGTTAAACAAAGAAAAAATGGCAAAGAGTATTAGGACTTGGGTTTCTTCAAAGCAGGAAATGGAAGGCAGAGTACTTCTCTCCTTGGAGGTTGACTGCAAAGAAACCAAAGAAATAAAGACCAGGCTTCTCTAAGGTAGTTCACTGGCAGTATCTCATTGTACTATGGTAGTGTATTTTGGGCTTAGTCTGAGGATGGTTTCTAAATGCTAAGTGTACAAGAAGAAAAGGTTTGTGCCATTAATTTCTTACTCGAATATGTTCAGTCGTGATCCTTCATAGGCATCTTCCCAGATCCTGGTTGACCCACCATTCAGAATTGTTCCTCGAATCAAAACAGTCATGAAGCCAACCACCATGATCACCATTTGAAATGCATCTGCCCAGACAACAGCTTTTAATCCTCCCTAAAACAAACAAATTGAATGACAAGAAAGACAATGAAAGCTCACAAAGACAACAGGAGGTGGAAGTAGCACTTATTTTAAGATCGTATTTTATGGCTGTATGTATAGCATCCAGCAGATCAGGTCTTTTCTCAAATCTCCTTTATATCCACACTTTCAAAGATTGTGATCTTGCAGACAAGCTCAATGGCTCGTCCACAGCCATATGAGAAGATCTGATGTCAAGTTACATGGGTTTTTTTTCCTACTTTCTTAATATTCATCTAAAGAATATCTCTCTGTTGTTGAACAATATTAGAGATTACAACATGGCCTACGTTTGTACTTCCCATAGCGCACTGTATATTTCTCAAAGTGATCCCCAATTATACTGACATCGCTAACAATGCAGAATGGTCCTTGGAAAGTTTGCAAATGAGCTTTCTTCCATAGCTACTTTCATATTTCATCAAATCAATGCCAGAGCAGCATAAGCAGTGTTTCCAGCAGTGGCTGAAACACTGAAAAAGTAAGTGATAATTAGGTAACGATAATGAATGCTAGATGTGTCCTAAGCTGAAGTGCTCTCCGCTTCCACTGCAGTGTTCATCTTTGTTATTATCTGAAGGCTCACGTTGCTTCCACCCAGAAGCAAAGCACTCTCTATGATCTGTGAGCCAGCTTTCCTGGATTTTCTCACTCAGCATTGATCTGCAGTTATGTCAGAGGTGTGTTTTTCATTACAGTGTTTTTCTGTCTATAAGAAGATAAGGGGAATCTTCTCAAATGATTTAGTATGGCAATGAAAGGTTATAGTCCCCTTATCTGATCTCTGCTTCAGGCTGACTTAAACCTTCAAATAGAGTATTTGAGAATTGAGAATTTTTTCCCTCTGAATTGACTAAAGGCTCTGAAAGAAATTTATCTCTTATGTTCTACTACTTTAAACACTCAGGCTGTGTTTAGATATTTCACTTCTGTTACAGCTTGTGTAAAAAGGGTGGGTGAATTAAAAAAAAAAAATAAATCTGCGTTGAAGTTGTTCAGTCAATGCCTGTTACGTACCATAGTGCAATAGAAAGTGCAGACAATTCCTGTTGCAATTACAGAGCCCCAGAGATCAAACCCAGTGACTGTGGAAACAAAGAAAACCAGATAGTTAGCGAAGTGGGGGTAGGTTTTCCGGATGGTAAGAGAAAAGCTGTGATCCTTTAGCCCTGGAAAGAAGGACATAGTTACTGATTTTAACATTTTCTGTTTGCTGGGAGCTTTGCCAGATTGTTCAGGTTTCTTAATACTACTTCACTGTTTTTTCCAGTTTGGGTTTCACTGTTTTCAGGTACAGAAGTAATAGTTAAGAATAATTACACGTAGGAAACACTTTGTTTTATAAGCAATGCTTCCTTCTCTTCTCAGTCTATAACTTTATTTTAAAATCTCTCTCGGCATGCACTGCTTGCAAGGGCAAATCAATTTGTAAAGGTTTTCATACTAGCAAGGTTAATATGGCCTGCTAATGAACACTAACTTCTGCTCATAGCTGTCTCTTTACAGAGCTGAGCTCCAGAGGAAGGAAGGAAGTTCAGAGTGTGAAAAGTGGATTTTCCACTTTTCCAAACCAGATTCAGCTTGACTGATGAACAGTGCAAGGAACATCCCAATCTCTGCCTTAATTAAGTCAGATCTGCCAAGGATTAGGACCTAGTGATTCTCTCTGCTCTGCAGTAGTACGTTTGCTAATCCCATCCATCACGATGGATGTTGTTTGTCTGTTAAGATCAGTTAAGGCAGTGTGTGAAAAGTAGCCCTGCATCCAGCTACAAGGAATGGGCTTATCTCTGTTGGAACCTGCATGGGCGTTCAGGTTTTGACATGGTGTTAAAAATTAAGTAGGATCATGAAAATTAACCCTTAATATGAGGAGCTTGACTTTCATCTTGCCTGAAAAATGGCACCCTTGCCAGAAAAAAAATCCCTCGGCACCTACACAGACTTACCTTGGTGTCATCCCTAAATAAATCTGGTTTCAGTTGCTTTAATGGTTGGAAAGATGCATTACTATTCTGCATTTCATTGGACAGCTGTGCCACTGCAAACACTTTGGGAAAGAAGAATATCAGCTTTATGCGTACGATAGTAACAGTGATATTGGTGCTCAGGAGGCAGGGAGGGGAGGAACCAAAGTACAGAATACAGTCTTGGATCATCAACTTGTACTGTGGACTTTGTCAGGATGTTGAGAAATTGCTCATCACTAACTTCTTTGGGTTTTTACTGAGTGCAAAACAACAGAACAGCAAACCCTAAACTGCTGATTTACTGGTGTGAGAGGGACCTGGGAAAGGAGAAATAGAAAGCCTTCTAGGTGCACACAAAAACCTTGCTGTAGAACTTGTAAGAATTTGCTTTTCAGAGGACTTGTTTAGCTGTTTGCCTTGCTTGAGTTATTCTTGTCTTGTGGTGTGGTTATTTGGAGTAGCCATAAGGGCAGGGAAACTCACCTTGGTTGAGAGCCAGTGATGGAGCATAAACCACTATTCCTGTGTAAAGAATCTGGAAGAGAAAACGTTCATGGAAAAAAAAAAAAGACATGTACATGACTTCTCAGTAATAATGCTTCCTTTCAGAATGGAGCTTATGGCAGAATATCAGAACTAGAAGCTTCTTTAGATGAACTTGTATTGCCTTCTGCTTCAGTCTGCAAAATGGAAAGTTTTTTTTTTTTTATGGTCCTTTCATCAGGAAGGAATTATCTCTCTAGATATTTTGTACTTTCTTTCATTGTTAAGATAACTGGATGTCAAAAATACCCTCATCAAGTAGAAAGAGGAGGTCCAAGTAAAACACAGTGATGCAGAAATGACTTGTATCAGATCTTGGAAATTACACTTCCCTTTGTCCTTTCAGTTGCATGAGGGTGTTCTGACAGAGTGAGGAACAAACAAAGCCTGAAAGCAAATGAACATTGCTGTCTACTGTTGTAGGCTCTAGGATTAATAAAAATGGATTTCAAGTAGAAATAAATGTCTTGCAATATCCCAAAAGCTTTCATCGAATACCTAACTAGTGTTCTGAGAAAGTTGGTGCCCTCTTAAATCAAAGAGCAAAAAAGCTATGTGATGTCTACCTGGAACAGTGCTTTGGGAAGCTTCTAAAATGTAAGTAAAGCCAGTAAAGCTCAGTGTCTCTGTTCAAGATCCAGGAACGCTGTTTTGTTTATCTATACATGCAGGGCTGTGGACTGACTAGGCTGTGTTTTGTAGTAATGCAGAGCAGAATATAGTTGTGGAGTCTCTCAGCTCTAAGCAGTGATTTCTGCCCTGTTGTTGCAAGCAACTCTTTTGGGGCTGGAGCTTGCTGGCCTTGCTGCTACTGCTGCCTGAGAGGGCCAACTGGACAACATTGCTAAGGAGAAACTGGGAAGAAACTTCACTTCAGGTCATCCCCACTGATGCCACCATGAGGCTAGAACAATCTGGGCATCTCCCAGGATGTGCTGTATGCAGTAGCTTAACAGTGGGATAGCCTTACCCAAGTGTCAGAAGTGGGTAAATAAATAAGCAACACATGCTCCAAGCACTACTCATCTAGTTTCTCAAGAAAGATGTAATTCCTTCTCTTTGAAAGAATCATAGAATTGTTAAGGTTGGAAAAGACCACTAAGACTGTGTAGTCCAACCACCTACATCTCCATATCGTGCTCACTAAACCAAGCATTTCGGTACCACATCTCCACAGTTCTTGAACACCTCCAGGGATAGTGATTCCACCGCCTCCTGGGCAACCTGTTCCAATTCTCACCACTCTTTCTGAGAAGTCTCTCCTAATATCCGACCTGAACCTCCCCTGATGAAACTTGATGCCATTCCCTCTTGTCTTATTGCTATTACCTGGGAGAAGAGGCTGACACCCACCTCAATGCAACCTCCCTTCAAGTAGTTGTAGAGAGTGATAGAGTCATCCCTGAGCCTCCTCCTGAGCAGTCCCAGTTCCCTCAGGCCCTGACTTAACTAACTGACATAAGACTTTCATTCCATACCCTTCACAAATCCATTACTGGATTCTCTGGACATAATCCAGGGCCTCAGTGGCTGTCTTACAGTTAGGGACCCAAGACTGAACATGGTATTCAAGGTACAAATTTAACACAACATCCAAGTGTCAAAGGCAACGGGAATGCATTTTTTCATCGTAGGTAGAAACTAGAAAGTAGGAATGCAACTGTTCTATCTTTTTAACATTCGCATTCCAACCTAATTAAAGAATTTTGTTGTAAGAAGAAAAAAAAGTTCAGTCTGACACTTTATTCAAAATAAATACATAGACTGAAATGATCACAAAGAAAGAGGCAGTATCTTCTTACCGTCTGCAGGATGTAGATCAGTGTTGCAGCAAGACGGACATTCTTGTTAAATCTTAACTCCAAATACTAGGAAAGAGGAATTTCAGTAAATTGCACGCGTAGCATCTGTGACACAGCTATTAACCTTTTGTTCTCCCCAAGTAAAAGCTTGCTGTGCAAGTAAAACAACTGGCAACTGACACTAATGTGGTGAGTAATGAACAGGAGAGCATAATTACTGCTACACGTAGAGATAATTGTATTTAAGAAATCTTCTCAGCAGAACGTAGTTGAAATTATATGTTGGGTCACAGCATGCAATATTTGTTTTGTGTTGGGAATATAATCAGAAGAGCCCACAGGCTATGAAGAAAAGAAACAAGGTCATCTCCTGTTATAACAGGACAAAAGCAGTGGAGGAGCAGATGGACAAGCAGCAATCTAAAGGCTTTCACAGCCCCTCAGCTAAGCTGGCTTTCTCATTTGCCTTGTTCAAAGCTGGATCTGCACATGGTCAGTGGGTAGAGGCAAGTCAGGTTGGAATCGTAGAATTGGTGGAGTTGGAAGGAACCCTTAAAGGCCACCTAGTCCAACTCCTCTGCCATGAACAGGAACACCTCCAGCTCCATCAGGATTGCGCAGAGCCCTGTCCAGCCTGACCTTGGATGTCTCCAGGGATGTGGCATCTACCACCTCCCTGGGCAACCTGTTCCCTCAAGTTACTAACAGCTCCTTGATTCATCCAATACTACTACCCAGATTCCACAAATTATGACAGATCTCCTACCCAAGTTCTTACAGATTTCCCCAAAAACACAGGTCTTAAGCCCAAGTCACTACCTAAAATCTCCCTTCATTGCTAATCCCAGAGTAGCTGGGGGAGGACTGGATCTCCCCGGGGCCACTGGCTGTGTGTTCACCCCAGCAGACATCGGGCTCCATACAGGTCCGTTGCCTTTGCCAGTCTCTAGGCAGTTTTTCAGAAACAAACTCTTACTAATTTTGTTAACATTAACTTCTTGCCTCTTGCATAATAAGCCCCGCAGATTGCTGTGCAAATAAGTAGCTAATTTATGTTATTTAACTTGTTTCTAAAAATAATTCATGAACTCAGCAGAGTCATCTTTCCAGCACGCTTGGAAGGGCTGTGTCTACGATGACACCTCCAGTGGTTCAGATAAGAAACTCCTTCTCTGACCTTGCATTAAAACCAGCTAGAAAATGTAGTTAGTCCTGGTGGTGGGAATAGATGGCCACTGTTATTTTTTTCTTGCTTTTGACTGAAACTTTTCCAAACAGCCAGGCAAAGCTCTCTGACTGAAGCCTCTCCTTGGGTTTCAGTGTAGACAACATGAGCAGCCTTTCCATTATCAGAAAGCTCCTTGGGAAGTAGCACGGCTTTGCTCACCCAATCTTTGCTCAACCAAAACTTTCCACAAGTTGGTGCAACAAAATCTGCAGCGGTTGATTAAATACTAGATGGCTATCCCAAATGTTGGGAAGCTCACCAGAATGAAACAGTTCAAAAGTATTTAGGATACTTTTCAAATACTTTCTAGCTGTGATGGTTTTGTGCTGGTGTGTAAACTCCTTATGCTGTCTGTGCTATTTATCCTTAACAAGACCTCTGGCTTTTAATTTGTGTCTCTACTTTATGCAATATACATAAGTGACTACTTTGTATAACAGAACCCGATTTTAAAAATAATTCCTGCATAAATACATTTGTTCTGTAAAATATTACAGAAAGTCTTCAGTATGCAGGCATTTCTCCAGAAATATCCATATACATCATGCAGTCTTATAATGAAATAACGCGCTGTTTAAAAAAATTTTTACTTACCTCGTAAGTGCTTGTAATGTCAGATCTGTAAAATACAGGTAGAAAAATCTCAGAAGTTAAAATGATGACAAATGTGTATGAAAGGAAGAACAGAACAAAGGATGCTCCGTAGCGATAAACTTCGGAGGGTGTCCCCAGAACTGTCACTGCTGACATGAAGCTGGACGTGAGGGAGAAGGCTATTGGTCCACATGACATCTGCTTACCACCCACCAAAAACTCCTGCGAAGTTTTCTTTTTTCTCTCCTTAATTGCAAAAAAGACTCCAATGCTAGCACATACTAAAAACAGTCCTGCAAAAACAACGTAGTCCCAAATGACAAATTTTTTAATTTCTGGAGCTACGAAGTTTGACATAGCACCAGCTGGGTTATTCTCTGGTAGAGAATTCTGATTTACTACAGTTGCTCTGAACAGATCAGAGCAGCAAAGGTGTAAATTGTCTATAGCTTATCAATGAGAAATTAACAGGAAGACCGTTTGGTTGAGATGGCTCTTTTTATCAGGCCACCTCTGAGGAGGAAAAAAAACCAAACAGAACAACCAACTAGCTCACGATAAGGAAGGAGGGTGTTGCATGCTCTTAGACCCTAGTGATACTGATGTTTCTGGACGGGGGCCGTAGCTGTGAAGCCTGCCCTACACTCCCTTTTTATCTGGGAGGTTTTAATTTGAGGTTAAATATTAGCCGGACAGATTGACTTGATCTGACTCTTTTCTAACCTATCAGCATTTTTAAATAATAAAATGAGAGCAATAAAAAAAATAAATAAAGGAGAGAGAAATGAAGGAAGGCACGATGTGTGAACCTATGACCTACCAGTGCGTTTGTTTTCAAAGCAACCATTCCTTCGTATGGTTAAAATCTAAACTTTAATATCAATGATAGGGTTCACAATTGTCCTTTGACATTTTAAGTGTGCTCCTTGATAGACGCTGTGCCGCAAAGAGTTGAAAGCTTTAATGATTAAAAGTAACTGTAATGCTTTACCCTGAACTCATAGCCTGCTCTTACTGGGTACCCTCACGTTGGAAAAGAAATAGTGTTATGTGATGTTTTAGGATGAATTTCAGATGGCACTGATGTTTGCTGTCAGTTACTAACTGCAGTTTTAATTATAGCTTCTATGAGTTTCTGTGAAAGGTGGCTTAGTGGGCACAGCAGTAATGGGCTGACAGTGGAATACCTGATACCAGTGATCTTTTCCAACTTTAATGGTTCTGCGATTCTATGGTTTATTGCATTTTTCAATGCACAACTTGGTCAGACATGCAAGGCCAAAGAAAAGGAAATAAAACAACTGCTTCAGTTTTCTAAACTACATTGATGGAATAGTTTATGGAATTCACTTAATTATGTTTTCCTTGCAGTTTTCTGCTGGTTGGTTTTAGACAAGTAGATGTTCATTCAACCTCAGTCTATGTATGTCGTAAGTATGACAATATCTTTTGCAAAGCAAAACAAGGACTTATCATACCAAAGAATAAACTTGTATGCAGAGGTGGTGTGCATGAAGTGCAGAGAGTTCCTTTTGGAGCTCATCACAAGAGATGCAGTAATGGGAGGTAGGTTATAATGACAAAAGTCCTTCTCTTATGCCTTGCCTTGGGTAGAGGTGGATGCACTTCAACTATAGCTGCAAGAGAATTAGTCCCCATAAAGGGCATATATGTGAGGTCTCATCCAGCTGGGTTATCAATTAATGCCCCGTTTGTTGCTGCCACAATCATTTTTTGCACTGGAAGCTGCACTTAGTGCAGTGGAGGGACTGGATGGGAGAGCAATAAACGGATAACAGCGAGTCGGTGGAGGTAGTGCTCTGCAAACTCAACCCACCACCTTACAGTGATTTCTTTATCTAAGTGTACCCTCATCATTAGTTAATATTTCCCTTTTGTACCGAACATGTCTTAAGGTGTGTCCACTTTCAAAAAAGCAGTAACTTTCACTTGCCAGACATTCCTTTGGCTTTTTTTTTTTCTTTTCTTTTTCCTTCCTCTGCTTATGACTGTAACAACACGAACAGTTTCTGCAGGTTTGAGGCTTTGATTCATACCTACAGTCTGTCTCTGGCTGTGCCATGGCAGTAGCAAGGTTCTGGGATCAAACATCAACCCGGCCTGGCAGGAGCTTGATGAAATGGGTGCAGGCATGCAGGGCTATGTGGGCAGAGTACATGCGTGCCTCCTCCTGTAACCACAGCTCAGCGCTGGTCAGTGGTGACAACACAATTAGTTCACAAAAAGTTGCAAAGAAGTGAATTTGTGGGCAGTCCCTCCCTCTCACACTTGTGCCACTAAATTGCATCCCATGTAGTAAGACTGCAGGGGTCTGATGGTGCTGAGACGGTGAGTAATTGTTGAGGAGCTTGGGATTGAAATAAACAATGAGATTTAGAAAAGTTCTCGTGGTCAGATTTGTGTGCAAGTCACTTATCAGAGTAAACGTAAGTGGAAGATCACTGTTACATTCATTCTAGGAAAACAATACTATTACTGGTTTGAACATGTTTTTAAGATGGTCTGTTTGCCATCAACAAATGCTGCTAATGAGTGAACTGGGTCTGTTCAGCCTTGAGAAAAGGAGACTGAGAGGGGACCTGATCCAGGTCTATAAATATCTAAGGTGTGGGGGGCAGAATGGCGAGGCCGGACTGTTTTCAGTGGTGAGTGGAGACAGGACAAGGGGAAACGGCTGGAAACTGCAGCATAGGAAGTTCCGCACAAACATGCGCAAGAACTTCTTTACAGTGAGGTGACGGAGCACTGGAACAGGCTGCCCAGGGAGGTGGTGGAGTCTCCTTCTCTGGAGATGTTCCAGACCTGCCTGGATGCCGACCTGTGCGACCTGCTGTAGGGAACCTGCTTTGGCAGGGGGGTTGGACTCGATGATCTCTGGAGGTCCCTTCCATCCCCTACAATTCTGTGATTCTGTGATTAATTAGCAGTTGGGTCAGCTGTGCTGTAACCCACTGGCAAATAAAGATGCCAGGATGGTCTCAGTGCACAGTAATGTTAGTTTCATTGCAGGAAGCTTTTTCAAATAGCAATATTCCTATTGATGTAAATACATAAATGTAAGCCCAGAGATCTTTTTTGTTTGGTAATTTTTAATGATCTTTCTTGAAGAAAAGTATTTTGGAGTGATAGAGTTTTGCGTGAAGCAGAAAAAAGTCAGTGGACAATAAACTGGAATTCAAGTCAGAAATTTCCATGTCGATATTTATGGTTCTGTAGCCCTCCAATACATTGTCATTGTACCTTTAGGATATCGTACGGAATAACTATCTTAGCTAAATCCCACATTAAATACTGAGAGCTTAGAAATGCTGCTTCTAAAGGAGAGGTCATTTGAAAGTAATACAAAAATGCCCATTATTCTTCTGATTATATTCTTTACGTCAGAATAATTGAAAGTATTTCCTGGAAAAATAATAATATGTAAAATAAATAAATAAATAACTCCAGTTTTGTATTTTGACAGTGGAAATTCTTGTTAAATCAAAGATTTATTTAATCGGGACAACCCAAGGAAGAAATTTGGTGTCTTGAATCTTCAGTAGGCTTCCCATTTTCTGACTATGAATCAAGGACTGAACACGAAATCCAACTCAAGTGTTTGGATTTTGCTCTCAAGGCTGTTCGCAGCTGAATAATCACCTGGGGCTGAATTACAGGTGTTGTGAGAGGGAAGATGGTTGTTTAGCAGTGCAGCTCTCACAGGTGCCAAAGCCTGCTACTGTTCAGGTTAATGGAATGAGGCCATAAGGGCATGAAATGCTTGTGTGGTTGAGGCAGTGACTGTCTTCATAGCCAACGCTACCTCGGCACCCTTTCTGTGAGTAAAGGTATGAGGAGAATTAGACTGATATCATCTAAGTATCTGCTTGATTCTATTGTCTGGATTGGTAATATTTCATTACTATTACTATTATTTTTCATTTATTATATTCTAGTATTGCATTTGAACTGAGCCTCAATTATTTATTCCCAATTATTTTGATTAAAAGCTTTGCTTTTGAGACCCTAAAGCTTGATTAAAGTTCTGTTATCAATTCAGTGACTGTAGTGTCTCACAATAGCTCATATTTGGATAATCATAATAATTTGATTTCCTTATTTTCCAGTAAATTAAGTTTCAGAGCTGTAATTTACTAAGTCTTTTACTTTCAATCCATATTAGCCTATGATGCCAGTTAGATATTTCTATATCTGAGACCTCTGTCAAGTTTTAGCACCCACATGCCATCCACGTGGGGTGACATCCCATTGCATAACCACTGTGAATATTTGGTGAGTGTAAATCACTCACTTAGGGCCATATTTGGCCACACCCAATGGATAAGTAGTGTTTCATACATGGTTAGCACTTAAACTTTCTCACTGTGGATTCTTTGGAACAGACTCTTAGATAGCAGATGGAGATTACTTGCAATAACTGCTTTTTTATGGTCTTCAGTATTGCTTGCTAATTAAGTTTGCTGGTGACAGGACTTCAAAGCTTCAGAGAAAGGATGTCCAAAGGAGAAAATATATGATACATGAAATCACTGGGAGTGTATAAAGTGAGCAGTTATCAAAGAATACTATTTCACAATTATATTTTAAGTTAGTAGCATCCTTTCCCCTAGGTTGTGATGTTTTGCAGGCAATAGCGTATGAGAGCATTTTCTATCAGTTATTTGTTTGGAATTGAACCCTATCTCAAGATGCGTACCTTACCTGCTTATGCTTATTTCAGTGGGATCCTTTATGTACTTTAGATGCATATTTTGACATCTATTTTGTAGTGGAATAAATAGGTTTTATCTGTCTTCTTTATTCAGTAAATGTTATATAGGACTGTGATTCATGAGTGTTTTTGTAGTGGCCTGTCTGTTTCCTAAATTCTAGTTCTATTCCTTTTCAGTCTGAAACAGGGAGAAAATGACTTAATTGTAAATAGATCTTAATGTAATTGAGAAATTACCACGTTATTGCTTACATACATTCTTCAAATAACTGTTAAGTCCTATTTCTGGACTTGCAGGAGATTTTTCTAGTAAATAGTTCCACTTTGTGGAAAGAATTGCAGGGGACGAGGAAGCTTTGCTTAGTGGAATTGCATATATGCAACCGTATATAGTTGAAGTGAAATAAAGTCCTAAATCTAAAGCTGGTGTAATATTCTTATGCATCAACCTTCAGTTTCCCTCTAGATCACATTTCCTAAACGAGTTTAACTCATTTATAACTAGTATATCAGATATTGTCTTTATGTACACTCAAGAACTGAGGGTTTGACTTATAAGGAGGGTTCTTTTCACAAAAGGCAGCTCACAGTATTTCTTTTAAGATGAACCTTACTCTCAGGTGAAGTAAAATCTCCTTTTCAACATGGAAGAATGGAAGAAAAGTAACAACTATAATTAAAAAAAAAAAAAAAAAAAAACAACACAGAAGCATACTAAATAATAATTATAATTTAAAAAAATGGAATAGCCTTTCTGCCAAGCAGTATCTACATAAATGGATGCAAGTATGAATGGAGGGATTTACCAGCCCGTTGCAAAATCTCTAGCATATAATACTATTTAATCCCAAAATTTTCTTTCATTTTCCCAAAGACTTTTCTAACAAAATATCCATTTTTGTTCTATGGAAAGGTACTTGCTGAAGGCATCAGTTGGATAGCCTTTACAAGTGCAAAGAGATGTTCTGTACAAAGTGTTTCCATGACGCAGAATCACAGAACGGCCTGGGTTGGAAGGGACTTCAAGGGTCATGAGTCTCTAACCCTCCCGCAACAGGCAGGACCACCAACCTCCCCACTTCATACCAGCCCAGGCTGCCCAGGGCCGCATCCAACCTGGTCTTGAACACCTCCAGGGACGGGGCATCCACAACCTCTCTGGGCTGCCTGTTCCCGCACCTCACCACTCTTGATAAAGAATTTCCCCCTGATATCCCACCTAAATCTTCCCTCCCTCAACTTAAACCATTTCCCCTTGTCCTGCTATTAACTACCCTTTCAAAGAATTGATTCCCCTCCTGTTTGTAGGCTCCCTTTAGGTACTGAAGGCTGCAATGAGGTCACCCCGCAGCCTTCTCTTCTCCAGGCTGAACAAGCCCAGCTCCCTCAGCCTGTCCTCATAGGGGAGGTGCTCCAGTCCCCTGATCATCTTTGTGGCTCTCCTCTGGACCCCCTCCAACAGCTCCCTGTCTTTCTTGTACTTGGGGCTCCAGGCCTGGACACAGTACTCCAGATGGGGCCTCACAAGAGCAGAGTAGAGGGGAAAAATCACCTCCCTTTCCCTGCTGGCCACCCCTCTTCTGATGGAGCCCAGGATCCCATTTGCTTTCCGAGCTGCAAGAGCAGCCTGCAGGTTCATACCTGGTGGTATTCCAGTTATGGGAATCATCCCACCATGTTCCGTGATAGCAACAAGGTCATAACTTTCCACGTGCATCATGGTTTCCAATTCATCCTGCTTATCTCCCAGGCTGCGGGCATCGGTATAAAAGCACTTCAGCTGGGCTTTCTGTCTCACCGCCTTTATAGAGGATCTAGGATCCCCTAGAACAGCAGCATGCCCCTGCCCTAGTCCATCCCTTTGTGCTCCACCCTTTTCACCTGTTTGGTATGAGCCCTTGAAGTACCTGCTCAATCCCAGTGGCACTTATTTTGTCCCATCCCCTCTCATACCTAGTTTAAAGACCCAACTGGTTCAGTTGGTGTATTGAAGTGACTTTCCCTTTGTAATAGAGAATTTGCTTATATCCCAAAGATCAAAGATAGGAAAAATTGAGAAACTGAAATATAAGCTGAAAAATGCAGCCAAATATCTGAAGAGGGTACAGTAAGGTTTTTGAGATTTCTCTTTCTCAAGTGAAAATACATTAAATACTGAATACGACAAACTGATATTACCTGTTTTGTATCTTTTTAGCCTGAATGAAATGCACAATGCACTCCATAATCAAGCCAAATAGTATCTAGAAGATGTCACCCACCATGTACACAAGCAGGTGCGTGCGCACAGGGTACTGCACCAGAATTTACAGTATACTTCTGTTCTTAGGAATCTTCTGGTATGATTTTTCTGTCAATGGCAGCTCCAGGTTTCTGCTTTTAGACAAAAAAAAAAAAAATACTGGCAGCTATACTTGCATATCACACTGCTCTGAAAGTAACAACTGTTGCTTTTAAAGAAGTACCTTTTTCTTGATATGAGAGCTTACCTGTTGGAGTAGATACCAGTTTCAGATGACAGTCACCCCTTTCTGAGTCCAGACTAGCACTGTATCATCTGACGCTTGCTCATCAGACCATGAATATCCTTAGAGCCTTCAGCTGAGTTGCTCAGCTGTAACAGGTCCAAATGCTGACCCCTGATCAGTGACAGATCATTGGTACTGACAAGAGGTGAAAGTGAGGTTTACAGTTCCTAAATGACTTAAGAAATTTGCGGTTTCTGCACTTAATCTGGGTCTTGAGTCTGGGATTTGTTAATTATTGCAAATGAGTGATTCTGGAAGATAATACAAACTCAGACTTAACAGTGGACGTTGACTTGCTGATGCTACTCTGAATGTCTAGCTCCATAGCACATCTAATTTAAATTCCAAAACAAACATATTCTCATGGATGTAGAACCAACAGCCTCTCTTGATTATTATTGCAAAAATTAATATTGCATCTTTTTTCTCTAAGCACTCTTTTTCCAACACTTAGTTCAGAAATTTCTTCTATTTTTGTCTGTTCTGTTTTCACTAAAAAGCCTTTAAAGTATGTCTGCCCTGTAAACAACTGTGCATTCCTGAAGTATTTGAAAATATTTCTACCTCCTGATAGTTTAGATAATGAAATAAAGTGTGTGAATAAACCGATTGTTTTGCTATACAGTAGGCAAGTGTTTTACTGAATCCTGACCCAATTATTTTTTTGCTTTCTTAACATGTTTCAATACAGAGGTGTGGAAAAATCACAAGCAGTCACTGGAAAATTTAAATCAGACATTGAAGAAGATGGCTGAAAAAGGATGAGTATATAGTTTGCTAAGGGAACACAAATTCCTGGAGCACAAAATGTGTTCAAAATCAAAGATGAATCACTCAGAAGTCACTGTTAAACTTGCAGATTGCTATCTTTCCTTTATGGTGAACTTTGTCTCTTCTTAAGAGGCTCCTCTTTAAGAATTACTTTTCCTCTGAAAGCCAAGCTTATTTATCTATACAAAGATCATTATAACCCAGCAGTGTGGGGAACTGGAGGCACTGCATATCACTTCAAAATAGGTTATTCCTTGGGGACATGACATCCTCCCCTGGGGATCACTCTTCCCCAATATTGCTGGGTTGTATGAGTCTTTGAAGAGTGGGCCACCCTGCAGCACAGCCACATCTTGGCACTGCCTTGTCTGTCATCTGCTGTGACCCCAGCTGTTCCTTTGGCATGTAAGGTTGACTTTAAGTCTACGATATATTCTGATCTGTGGTATCTGTGTAGGCAGTGCTGAGCTGTGATTAGAACAACAGGTGTTTTCATCATGTGGAAGTAGGTTCATGATGCAAGCTGGGTTGTGTGATAGACGAAATTCTAGTCGTGCTTTTCATCTCTTTCCCTGCCCCCAAATCTACTAGTTTCTTTTTTTATAGAGGGAGAAGTAGTGTATAGGAAATTTTGCTGCAGTGATACGTTTTCCAGGAATCATAGGATCATTACGGTTGGAAAAAATCTCTAAGATCCCCAAGCCCGACTCCAACCCATCCCCACCTTGACCACTAACCTTGTCCTTCAGCGCTGTATCTACTTCTTTCTTGAACACTTCGGGGATGAGGACTCCACCTCTGTCAGAGAATGACAAATGCAGTGTAGAAGATTGTTTTTATCTAAGTGTCTGTTCAAATTAAATTACCAGGTATTGCAGCCACACCTATAGGCTGCAGTAGCTCCAGCAGCAGGTCCAAGCTGCATGTAGCTGCTGAGAAGGTCAGTGCTTGTCCTGACTGCAAACCCAACATGTCAGGAAGACCACGGGGCTCCTGGTGGCTGGCAGGCACTGACATTGAGGAGTGAACACTGTCCTTCAAATCATTTCTGTGTTGTAACTGGATGCTGTGGTAAATAGCCCTCATAGGTGGAACTGGGGGATGTCTCTAAATAGTATTTAGAGCACTCCCCAGTTATCACATTGGGATGTTTTACCTGTGACATATTCTGTTCTTGCTCTGTTTTGGTGTTTAGCCACTGCTGCAAGCCCTAACATTTCAGAAGAAGCTTCTAATCAGGTTTAGAGGTGGTTTGTTCCCAGTTTTGCCAACAGAAGTGTACATGTGAGAGAGAGGGGAAACAGGGACATGGGGATGAGCATGGCAGAGAGAAGGAAGGGGAGGAGATGGACCAAGGGAAGGCACAGCAAAAGAGAGCTGGGGAAATTCACACTGCATTGACTATTTCTGATTCTTGCAGTGCTTGTCAGCAAAGATCAGAATATTAACAAAATGAGGGATAATATTTCTGTTTGGCTTGCAAATAGAACTGACTTGTACAATGAAGCCTGGAAGCTGCTTTTCTGTTACATTCACTGTTCAAGTTTTACTGCCTAGTAGCAGCAGGATGAGCCAGCTTGAACCCAGCATATCTCTTCAAACAGGCTGAAATAAATAGCAGTGTTATATTGTAGCTTATTTTTAAAATGAAGATAACGTGCAGCAAAAGTAAAACAATCTGTGTACTGAATTACCTACCTCATCAAAAAGCACCTAGGAAGTATGCAGCCATTGGGAAGGAAGGAGGGAGCAGAGGTCCTGCTGCTGGTGGTTTGAGGATAAGGAGGCACAGAATGTACTATAAAGGTGTAAAAAAATTAAGTGTGCTTCACCGTCTCGGAGCTGTTAAAAGCCTCAGAAACTCAAGTAATCTACTTTGCTCTTCAACTGTTAATAAGCAGTAAGAATACTGCTTAAGCTCTTCAAGAAGCATTTAGAAAAAGTTTCACAGCAAAAAGTCATACAAAGATAGTGTGTATTTGAGGGCCAGCGTTAATGGAAGCCTCCACTCTGAAGGGCTCTACTTAGCATGCAGATCACAATCCTTCACTTACCCCAGGTTATCATACCAAAGGAGAAAGGGAAAATCAGTCCTCGGGGAGTGAAATGGCTTAGCTCTAAAAGGGCCCAGCATCTTTCTTTGGATTAGAGGTTTCGTGCGCTCCAAAGAAATCATGCTGTGAAAAATCTTTTCCCCTGAATCTCTCATGAAAACTGAAACCAAAGTGAGAGCTTTTCAGCAAGACTAGATCAATCACTCATCTTTTATGCATTTTCTCTTATTTACTTCCTCTACTTGCGTTCACTTTTCTTTCTAAATATACTTCTAAGGAATCTCTTCATCATGTGTTGCCTGCATAATTTCACTCATTATGTACTCACATCCTTATCTGGATATAGATTACTTGCAGACTAACATTACCACTTTTGTTGTTGGTTTTTTTTTGGCAAAGAGAATAGCTGCCATTGATATGCAGGATTGCTTGGATATTGTGTATCATTTTCCATTCTTTCATTTTTAGAGTTACAGTTAAAAGAGTCCAGCAAAAATGGTTAAATGAAAATAGGCCTGCCTGCAACTGAGAAGTTGATTTCTCTTCAAAGGAGTGGGTAGAAGAGCTGGACTGACCTGGTGTGTCCTGTAACACACATGGGCCTGGGACACATTTCTGCAGGTCACAGACCAATAGACATTCTCTTCTGTCCTTCATCTGAAGCCCTAATGTCCTAATAACTTTTCTAAAACTTGTGTAGTAATTTCAGTTGAGCTATATGAGCTCTCATATGCCCCTTTATTTGGGCTATCCTGAAGGCTCTAGGAAACATCTTCCATTCTCCCCTGAAAGGCCAAAAGGCAAAGAGAGAGAAAAATACTTCTGGAAAGTATGAAAACTAATATGACATGAAGTGAGCACTAGGAATCAAAGAAAATATGGCTTAATGGAAAGCAGACTTGTCCCTTGGCAGCAGCAGGTAGTGCCTGGGTTCGTGTCTCGCCCTGTTTGCCTGCCTTTGAGCGAGCTGAGCATGTTCTCAGTTCCTCAAGCCAGGCTGCATGTATGCTGCGCTGTCGCGGTCATCGCTTTGAAATCAGGAAGAGGGACGTCGTAACAGCATGAAGAGCTGTAAAAGGGACTCTGGAATTTGCTTATGTGAACAATTACTCCTACAGCTGTTTGTTCTTCTCAATAAATTGCTTGGCTTTTTATGTGCTATTGACTGCAGGACAGCAGAAGCGCTTTAACTTGTTTTGGGGAACAGAAAATGTGACTTAGGAATAACTTTGGAGAGGCCAAGACATTCAAGGTCAGGCTGAATGGGGCTGTGAGCAACGTGATGGAGCTGTAGGTATCTCCATTCATTGCAGGGGAGTTGGACTAGATGACCTCTAAGGATCCCTTCCAATTCCAACAATTCCATGATTCTAAGAAGATTCAGTGTGAGCTTTTTCAATTGATTTTATTTCTTTGGGATTCTTTTTTTTTTCTCCTTATGTATCAAAATGCTTTGAGACAGTTCTCAGTGTAAGCTGCAAGGATTGAACACAATTCTCATTCTGCCTGGGTTTTTTCAGCTGAAAATTTGATTCTGAGTGCACACGTTGAATGATTTTGGAAATCTAACCCTTGAAGCTAACTTGAGAACGGAAAAAAATTACAGTGGTAGCATGTGGCCCAGTAACAGTACTGGGTCAGACACCCAGGTTAAGACCACTGGAAACAAACTTAGGTCCAGGGCTGAATTCTGGAGCTGCAGAATTAGAAGTCAAATAAATCTTGCTTGTCTTCTGCAGGCTTGAGAAGTGCTAAATTGCCTTGTTCCTATTTTATATTTCTTTCGTACTTGCAGCAAACTAACCAAAAAAATTAAGTAAGACATTTACTGTCAGCAGTCTGCAGACATCACTGCAGAAGAATTTTAGATGTGAGGTTGACAGGAATGGGTTTGCAGGCTTCTGTTTGGTTTTTTAAACTTGCAGCTGGTCTCGCTGTTCCTCCCTTCTGTATGTACTGCTCCCAGCAGTATGCAGAACTTCTGGATAATCCATTTACTACTATTGTTTGGGTTTTTCCCTGCTCACTTCGAAGTCTGTTGGTCTCAGTGTGGTGTTTTTGTTTTACTTGTTGTTTTATTTTGGATGTTGCACAGTAACATCTGTGAAACAGCCACTCTGTATTGCTTCCCATTTGGAGGAATGT
The DNA here is from genome assembly GCF_023343835.1 of Lagopus muta. NCBI lineage: Eukaryota > Metazoa > Chordata > Aves > Galliformes > Phasianidae > Lagopus > Lagopus muta. The sequence goes on along the minus strand of NC_064438.1, from coordinate 2,973,447 downwards.
AAGAAAAAAAGCAAAACAGAGATTGCTCTCTCACTGGTTTTATTTTTCAAATTGTGTTTGTCTGTGGGTGAAGACTTGGAAACAGGATTTGCGATCTAATGCTCGCTCCCACTGACAGGCTGCACAGCTCTGGGTTAGGAATTCAGTCTTTTATGCCCCTTTTCCACACGGTGGGGGAGGGAGGGAAGACCGGATGCTTAACTTCAGATGTCTGATTGGAGCTGCAGGAGAAGTCAGCCTACTGTATGGAAGCTGCTTAACGCGGAGTCCCTTCCAACTCTAATGATTCTGTGACTCTGTGAATTGGCCTTCTGACAGCCAAAGTTTGTTTTTCATCCATTGGTTCTGCATAGGGAAACACTTTTCCGAACGAACGCAGATCACAGTCATAATGCAGAAGTGTCTACGTTGCTCTAGCCTTGCTCTTTTCCTCAGCTCTATCTGTAGATTTTGACGGGTATTTGGGACTAGGACCTAAGTACTCTTTCAGGCTATTTATCTTTGATTGATAACTGCGGAACAAGGTGTAGAACACTTTGTTCTCAAAACACTATCTAATCGGGTAATTGAATTATACTAATATAGATGAGCACTCAGAGTGGTGCAGTTCTACCGCTGCGTGCATTAAACGTTTCTGAAGTCTTTTGCGGTGACTGGTTCATTATCACTTTTTTCCAGGCTTGGTGACAAGGCACAGTTCTGTAACACAGAAAGAGCTGATAAGTGACGTCTCCAGAGGAGAAACCAGATAGGAATAATCAGGGAAAGATACTATAGAAATTGGGATATAGCTATGCAGAAAGCTTGGGTTAATATAACATAGGTTTAAAACAAGTGGCAATGAGTTGTTCTTTTCCCATTGGGACTATGAGTGAATTTTGCACAACTGGCTTTACTCTGCTTTGTTGATCCAAAAGAGGTATAGGCATCTTGCTTACACTGAGTTGCAAGAGTCACAGGAAGATTTGGACTTTTATGTTTGCATCATCGGCTTGTGTAATTTAGAACAAAGGACGTTAGGACTGTACATAATATCAAGTACAACTGAAGTAAAAACATATTTATCAAAACCATTTAACTGTTAGTATTCCACTTACAATTGCTTCTGAGCTGTTGTGGGTAAGGCTCAGAAATAACATGTGAAAAGACACTGCTGCTAAGCAGCATCTTTGAAAGGCACACTGTGCTTTGTGCGTCAATCCGTATTTTTGACATATGAGCATGGTCTGATTTTGAAGGTGAACATCCTATATTAGCAGTGATTTGCTGGCATGAGAAAAGCCAGTTTTAATGTCTCGATGTGATGAATGAGTCTTGACATACACAAGCACATGGTTAGGCTTCCTTCCTCATTTGTGCTTAATTTACATCAATGTTGACAGAATTTAGACGTTTAACTGTTGGAAAATGAATTCCAAATGCTTAACCTTTTGCAACGTGCTATTTTTTTTCCCAGTGTCACATTTCTCCTGAGCACTGTTTGATTTTTGTTTTGTTTTACCCAAAGATTGTATCAACTTTCAACTGCAGCTAAACCCTAGGGAAAAATACGCATTATCTGTCTGTCATCTTTGTGCCTATGGGCTATTGACTGTTGTCCATCAGCATGAGATAAAGTTCAAAAGGAATATCAAAGACACTAGAAAGGCTCCTGCGTGTGTATGTGTGGATGCTAAGTGAGTAGTTGGTACACGAGGGCTGTTCCAAAAGTAATGCCTTTTATTTTGTTAAGTTGGCCCACAACATCAGAGATGGGTGTTGGTGGTATGGCAGTAGGGGATGAGCCTTCCCACCAGTATTTCATTACATTTTGTTATTGTGTGACAGATGACAGCCAAGGGACAAAGTGGCATCTGACATGGAGGTGTGTGTGAACCAAAGGTCTGTCATTCAATCCCTCCATGCGGAAAAAATTGCACCCATTGTCATCCATCAATGCTTGCTCTATGGAGACCAAACAGTGGATCCGAACTCAGTGAGGTGGTGTGTGGTGCATTTCAGCAGTGGTGACAGTGAGTCACCTCTGCTGGTGCAGATTTTTACAAGCATGGCGTGCAGCCTCTTGTTTATCTGTGGCAAAAATGCATAGCTAATGGTGTTGACCACGTTGAGAAACAGTGTTTTGTAGCTGAGAATTTGCTCTATCAAACAGTGTTGTTGAGCTCTTTGTATCACTTGTCTCCTTAGAAGCAAATAGGAAGCTTTATTTTCATAGTGATTTATGTACGTAGCTGGTACATGTTGGTGTAACTGTACCATGTCAGTGTACCAAAGATGACCAGGCTGAACACCAGAAGCCTCTTTGTTTGGTGTTCTTTTATACTATAAAGGGAAGTTCCAACGGTATTTCCAGTTGTTGACAGTAGAGAGAATCTCTTCAGCTCGTAATTTACTGTTTAATACCTACTGACTCTTTATTTCTCTTCTGTGTAGCACTTCAGAGATGCTCTCCTTCTAAATCAGTCTTGGGATGGACAGAACTTCTCTTTTCAAAACTGGAGATGTCTGTTACTTAAGTAGAAAAATTTGAGTTAGGAAAAAATGCATATTTTAATTTTATACATTAAAGTGAACAATAATCTCTCGCACAGCTTACGTGTTTTTCTATGCAATCAACTGAAGTGAAGCATTTTGGTTATGGTGTGAATTTATCAGGAGGCGAGGGTGACTCTTGCCCTGATCCTCAAACTGAGCACATACACTCCCTGTCATTTTCAAATACTTCAAGCTTTAGACAGCCTTGAAAAATGTACAACCAGCTGCAAAAAGTGTTATGTGATAGGACTTTCAGAGTCATAGGGTGAGTGTTATACATAAGGAAGTGGAGATGAAGGATCATTTTATCTCAGTGAAATGCAAACCCTTATGGAAGGTGATAAGAATTGTGAAATGGCGGGGTAAAAATCATTGCCTTAAATTAATGGGGCTTCGCTCCCACTTCTTCTGTTGGTGAAACACAAAGTTAATACCCATAGCTGCTTGGCACGCTCTATTTTAAGTAAAATTACTTTCAAGGTATAGTATTTTATCAGCAATATTTTGACAGGGATGCAACCCCAAAATATCAATTTCTTATCTTATCTGACTACCACACAAGTGAGGAGAAAAGGAGAAAAACGGCCTCTGTTAGGGAGGAGTTTTCATTTAACAATAGACTGAATGTAGCTAGCTGAGCTGCTGAGGGGGCTGATCTGGACAGAGTGTCCATTCTGCTGCAGGAGCCCTAAATCAAGGTCAGCTCTCAGCTGCAAGGATAATAATGTGTTTATTTTTATAAAAATATAAACTTTACATACACTTATTAACAGTGATTTAGTGACTAAAATGGTTGGCCATGTTCATGTTTCATTCTCTGAAAGAACAGAGTCTGGGGTTGAACTCTGAGAGCAGGACATAATTTAATCCAACAGCAATAACCAAAACCAAATGGCTCTGAGGTCACAAATGACATAACGAGTATATATCAGTACCTGTGATATTAGGAACATTATGTCCTAAGCCCTGATCTATCAGGGATATTCTTGCTGCACTGAGATAAGAGAGAGTGTACCAAGCTTCTGATAACATAAAAAGGGCAGAGGTCAGTGTAGCTGTACAGGTAGATGCCAGTTGGCTGTCTGCCTCTCTATCAATATCAAATTAGTTCCCTGATAGGTCAGGGGCTGAGTTTGTCCACGTTTTGTTCAGATGGTCTCTAAAATAATAATGAAATAGAATATGCTAAACTCCAAACTATGTCAAGCTGTGGTATCTGTTTCTCTATTCTTTGAAATAATTCAAAGTATGGACACATCTCATAAAAACTTCTCAGCAGCTTCCTACATGTTACGCAGAATCAATCAGTATTAAGAAAAAAACCCTTTCTTTTTTTTTTTTTTAAGATTCACAAGCTACTCAACACTAACTATAATTTTATGTCTGTCTGGCCCAACAATCAAACACAATGTTTGCTGTCTGGCTTCTCATCTCCCTAACCCAGTTTTCACATGGTGAATATTGTGGTAGGAACAATGCCGTGCGAAGGAAATGGTAGAAGGTTTATCAAGTCGTTGCCTGGAGTTGTTTGAGTGTTAACATTTAGTACATAAAAGCAAAAAATAATTTAGATTTTGGTAAGCATTAATTAGAATTTTGTCTAAGAACCAATTGTGGGAACCTGTCCTAAATATTCATAGAATCATTAAGGTTGGAAATACCACTAATATCATGCAATCCGACCATCAGCCCATGCCTGTGACCACTCTGGACCATGATCCTCAGTGCAACATCTACTCTTTTCTTGAACACCCCCAGAAACAGTGACTCCACCACTGCCTTGGGGATCGGTGAGGATTCCTGTACCCTGGGGATTGGTGAAGATTCCTATACCTCACCATTCCTTTCTATGAAATATTAATCCAACCTGAACCTCTCCTGGTGCAACTTGAGGCCATTCCCTCTCACTCTATTGCTGTCACCTAGGAGAAGAGGCCAGCTCCTACCTTGTCCCAGCCTCCTTTCAGGTAATTGTAGAGAGTGATAAGATCTCCTTTGAGTCTTCTCTTTTCAAGACTTAACAATCCCAGTTCTCTGATCCTCCCCATAATATTATGAAATATTCTGGAAACAATTGCTCTTTAATTCAGCATGCTGATGTGCAGAGTGCCTTATTCAATGCCACAATAAATGTTAGGATCCATCATTTCGATACATAGACAATGGTCATTTAATTAATTGCATAAGTTTCTATACCTAAGAAAGTAGAAATGGAAGATTCAGTTTCATTTTTACCAAAAAAAACATTGGCAATCCCAACAGAAGCAAGTTGACACTGGTGTCTACCACACTTTGAAGATGATTTGTGTGTGATACAAGTTTGTAATAATGCTTGTTTCTCGTTCTCAAACATATCACAACAGCTATTTGTTAATTCTTTGAATTTTTTGTAAGCTATGTCAATGTGTTTTACTTCTATGGTGTATGAAATTTGTGGTTTCAAATCTCTATGTATTAATTCATGCATCAAAATAGTATGGAAGTATTTGTGACATTGCTTCTATCCTGTTACTCCTTCATTGCGTATTCTGTTTCTCCTACCTGTCTCCATTCCTTTTTTATTTTTGGCCCATTGTTTCTCATAAAGTCAAAGCTTCCTACCTGATTATAGTTGTGCAGGAGCTGAGAGGATAAATGCCAAAAGGGCCACAGAACTAAGGGTAATTCATGTTTTTAAGACTGCAAAGTAGAGATGATGAATTCAAAGTTGCTTATCAAGATAACATTGCTAGAGAAGTTCTGTCACTCAGTGCTTTGGGTACGTTAGAGTCGTTTTCTTCCCACTAGCTCCAGCATCTGCCACAGCCATCTTATTATTTGCTTCTGTTCATTCAGCATATTTTAAGAAAACTTGTAAATCCCACTGAAATCGGTTGGGATGTAGGGTTTAGATGTTTTTTCATCCGGAAGGTTAGTAACTCTTAGGGCAACACTGCTATAAAGGTAACAGTTACGACCTACACTCTATGGAACAACTGTGCAGGGATCATTTTTAACTGCTGTTATTTCTTTAGAATAATAAAGATAGGATTGTCTGGGTCATCATAAATAATCAGAGCTGGAGGGGCTGTGTTAGGACACCATGAGCTGCCCTGTTATGTGGATAGAGGCTGATGGTTTGCAATAGGAACATGAAGGCAAGATGTGTGAGATGGAGGAGCAAAATGGAAGTGCTTCATTATGCACAGTGTAAATACAGAGCATTTAGCTGTGGGCATACACCATGTTGTTGCTGTTGTTGAAGGTGGTTGATATGTTCTGCAATCTCATTGCCTTTTCAGAGCAAGGCGTAGGAAGCAGTCTGAGAGAGATTTTGTTGTGCTGATGGATTGCTTGAGTAAACAGGCAGGCTGTTGATGTGCCGGGTAGATATACAAAGAGACATGGATAGCAGTTATCAGCCAAAAAGCAGTAATAGACATATATGGTCACCTAATCGGGACTGTGGGGTTTGCGTTGATTGGTTTGCTCCTTTCAGAGTGGAGAATGGTGTTAATTTGTTCTTGTTAATCCCTTGCCTGGTGCTTTCAGATCTCTTTCAAAGAGATTTCTGTTGCATCTTCAGAATGCTTTTGAAGTGGAAAACAGTGAGTTCTGAAAATTCAAGTTGAACACAATGTCAGAATTTTAGGTATATTTGGCCCACTCTCAGCTATATAGGAAAGAGCCCTCAGTTCATCATGTTATTTACCAATCTAAAAAAAAAAAAAAAAAAAAGCACTTTTTTTTTCCAATACACTGCTATGTTCACCTGGAGGAGTCTGGGAAGACCGCTCTATTTACCATTAGCAATAGCAAAAGTAATTCCTCACATGATGTTCTTACCTTTGATATGTACAAGGGAAATTTCCAAATATCATCTTTTCCTCAGAATATCTTTTATCCTGTAGGACATCTATGACTCTGCGGTCGTAGTGTTTTGAGGTTCTGATAAAAATGAATGCTGAAGTTTGCTATTCGTCATGTCTGTCACGGGTTCATCGTTCAGATGTCAAACTTGGAGACTGCTTATTGAGATGGCTTCATCATCTTTGTCATTGGGTTGTTAGAGTTAGTGTAGTACAGTTCAGTTGTCATTGGACTTGAAGGTCTATTCCAACCTGAGCAATTCTATGATTCTATAGTTATTATCAACATGTTACTAAAAGAAATAGAAATTCTCTCTTCTTTAGATATACAGTATAGAAAATGTCTTCCTAGTCTAATTGTTTTATAATAGTTGTCTTTCTCAAATGTCAATCCTAGTTATAAAAGTTCTGGTTTGGGGACTGCTTGCCTTGTCCAAATTTAATCTTTGTTTTACTATAATTTAATGTGCAACATAAAGTACTGCAAATGTTAGCTTCCAAATTGTAACAAAGAGTGCATTGTTCTGCAGCTTCCAAACTGCGCACAGAACTTGCTCTATTTTGCAAAACTTTATATCAAGAATTGCTGTTGTCTGATCCAACTCAAACAAAATGTATTCACTCACAGGAAATTTGACTGGGTCATAGCTGTTCAGGATGGCCTTGTTGTTTGCATGTATTTTGTTAATTATAATATTTGAAGTGTGTCACTTACAGCTGTACCAAGAAATGCACAAATCCTGATGAATGTTGTGTGTAGCTGTTCCTCAGCAATTCAAGTTTCTGCATCAGAAGCAAAGAATCTCACAAACACATGGGAAATCTTACGAAACCCAGCGGTGGGCTGATACCTTGCCTTATGCTCCCAGAAATTGTGCCACAGAAAATTGGGAAGAAAATGCTCAGCCCCTTGTAGCATCATGCCATAATATGCAGAAGTTATTCCTTGTGCCCTGGAAGCGTTTAAATTCTTCAGGTGCGGTGACATACAGACCATTTTCACTCCTGTGTTCTAAGAGCTCCCTGGGCAGACAAACTAAGGAAGCAGGAAAAGACACGATGCTGAAAAATTGTCTGCTTTTTACAGTTCTCTGTCTGGAAAATAAATAAGGTTCAAAGACAACTGTAAATCAAAAACACTTTGGACTTTTAAAAATAACATTGATGTTAATTTAGTTAAGAAAGGAGATTACATAAATGATCTTTGTTCTGTTATTTTTCACTGCAGTCTACTAAGTGAAATTTTTCAACTCCCATTCCACTGCTCCCAGCCTGGGAAATAGAAATCAAAAGAAATGAGAAATGAAAAATGACCACAGAGATGGGAGATGTGAGTTTAGGGATAGTGTAACCTGTTTCTCCAATTTCCTGAAGCCCTTGTGGATGTGTGCTGATGCAGGTACGCCTGTGAGCCTTAATTTTTGAAGCAGATCTTTTTTTCACTTCTCTAGCCACTTGTGTTATTGTTCTCAATCTGTCAGAGTCCTGTGGCTAAGAACTAGAAATATCATTTGTTTCTGCACACCAGAATCTCCTGCTGCAGCAGGCAAGTAAATCCTATTAAAGTTGATGGAGATTTATTGTTGTCTCACTGAGGGGAAATTTGGGCTCCTACTTGCTACGCGTGTCTGAACACTGAAAGGTGGACTGCAGGGATTCTTGTAGTTTCCTTTAGTAAAAATGGTAAACTTCATTTTAGTAGTCCAGTAGTCCAAATTCTTATTTGTTGAGCACATCCCCTCATACACTGGCAGTCACATGAAGGCAGCTGAGGTAAAGTCTTCCTTTTCTTTTAAAGAAGATGGTGGAACAAATTGCATTGTGTCCTCAAGAGGGATTGAAAAACATGCAGACTGCATATTTTGCAATGCAGATTCATTAAATAATTCTTTTAGATTGGAAGTAGTGCTCTCCAGAGAGAAAAAAGAAGAAAGAAAGAAAAAAACAAGCAATATATTGTTTATATTGTTGACAGTTGGACTGGATGATCTTAGAGGTCTTTTCCATTCTTGGTGATTCTATGATTCTATACAGAAGGTTCGTAACAGTAATAAAACTGATGTGGTCAGAAAAGAGATAACTCATACCATAGATCATTCTTATAGTTGTATCTCTTGGGTCATTTATCTTGTCCAAGATTTACTAAATCTAAAATAATAAATTGAAATATTTTTTTCGCCACTGTAAAGTAATAATTATTGATCTTATGAGATGGAATAAGAGTTTGTGCTTTTAAGAACACCAGTGTCCCAATGGCCACATGCTTTTTGGAAGCTCAGTGGGGGCCAGCAGAATCTGACATTAATAATTTCCACTGTTTAAGCTGGTCTGAAGTATCCACAAATGCAATGGTCTAAATTCACAGCATGTTAAACGACTCAGCAAATAGTTATGCAATGGTGGTTTTAATTAAAACTGGAGGCTTTGCACTCTCTGCAAAAACGGAGCACTGTGGACATGCTGCTGTTCAGTAGTAGTAGCTCCTTTGAGTGTCTGGAGAACAGACAACCTCAGGAAAAATAAGGAAATGAATGAATCTTGGATAATCAGCAAATTTATAAGCATGTTCATCGTGTATTTTTCAAAGGAGAAGGAAAATTTTGGATGTAATTAGAGCCAACAAGCTTTCCTAGTTCTTACAAGGTTTAGAGACATTGAGATAACTACAAATGTGGTACCAATATTCCAATAATTGCTGGGGAGTGGAGGGCACTTTGAAACACCAATTTAACATCTGTGTCTTGTTAAAAAAATAAAGAAAAAAAAGAGAGAGAGAGGGAAAAAAAAAGCATGAAAATAATAGGGCAAATCAAAAGAGTGCGTATGCTGTAGCAATCCTGCAGGAGAAGACAAATGTTTCTCAGGAAAGAAAATTTCAGTGCTGTTTTGTGTGATTTGATACATGCACTGATAGGAAGGTGCTGCAATTAGCACTGTTTTTCAAAGAGTCTAATAAGATTTCAGCATGAGAGACTGCTTCAAAAGTGTGAATACAAACAGCGATACAGAATCCTTATTCTCTTGGGAATTCAGCCTTTAGACATTAGTGGCAAAGTTTCTGAAGATATTTAGATTAGAATGATTGTTTTAATTACATTAACTAAATGGGAAACATTTCAACTCTGTTCTACTTTCTTCACGGATAGCAGAGGTTGTGAGCTGCTCTCAGTATTACTGAGCCATCGGCTTGCATAGAATCATGGAACTATAGAATGGCTTGGGTTGGAAGGGACCTCAAGGATCATCAAGCTCCAACCCCCCTGCTGCATGCAGGGCCACCATATCTAATACTAGACCAGGCTGCTCAGCTTTCTCTTAATTCAGCTTTATCTGAACTCTTGACCAAATCACTTCAATAGAATTGCCAGTGTCATGCAGCTTAGAAAATAGAGACAGTATCGAGATCCACAAACAGCTTCCAAATAAATCCACCACTTGTATCTGAGATTGACTGTGAACCACTACATTCATCAGTCCTTTGGGAGGATTACAGTGTGCTGCAGGGAGAGTTGGACCAACACCATGGGGTTGGCCAAGTGAGTGTCACTAGCACTGACCTGGTGAATACAGCTGAATGGGTGGCTTCCCAGTCCACCTTCTCCCTCTCATATCCATTTCAGTGATATGTGGATGTCTGTCTTCAAGGACTCCACTGGAGAGGCCCTTCATCACCTCAAGTGTCTTTCAGAGTTATTGTCAAACAAAATTTTAATAAATGACTTTTCTTGCCTTAGCACACTTGGAAGAAAGAGCCTCCATGGAACAGCACTCTAGACATGTGTTGTGTTTCTATGAGCTTGTTCACAGCCAGTCCCAATTTGGGCTCTATGGATAGTGCCTTGGAATTGAAGCAAGGGAATAGTGTCAGGGCTCAGCCAACATTTGGTCCTAATTTTAAAATAATTCAAGCTGTGTTTTAATACTTACTTGGAATATCTCGCTGCTTGGAGATTTTATGCTGGCAATCTCATGAGTTACCTAAATTGTAGTATCATGGAAAAAAAGGTATTTTTATTGAAAACTGTCTCATTTTATTGTAAGCTGGCTAAAACCCAGAAGGCACTGGCTAGAAGATGAGCTTGTTCAAAATGGAAAAATATTTCCAGTTAACTTTTTATGGGGGTTCATTTTTAATTTCCAAGATTTCTTTTGTATTTCTAAATTGGTTCTGTCCTTGAACTTTTATCTTCCTCTGCCTGCATCTTGCAGACCAAAGCTGTTCATGAATATACCTTCTGCTATCATTTCTTTGCTGATGACTAGACCAACCTCTCTGGTTTTGGTCCGACTACTTCTTATCAGGCTGATTCAGTTTGTCTTGGATACGTCCCCAAGCCTACAAGTTAACTTAAATTCACTGTGATAAAATTGGGCTGTCTTCGCTTCCCAAAATAATCTCCACTGCTGGGTGCTTCTCTCTTTCCTTGTCAATACAAGAACTTTAGAAATTCAGTCTGGTCCTCTTTGAAACTTCTACCAAAATATTACTGGCAGGACGGTTTTCCTGACTCGTGCTATACAACACTGATAAGATTAAGAGGACATCACCAGATGTTTATACCAAATGCCTTTCTATGCACTTCGTCACGTTTTTGTCTTATCTGTTGTTGACTTTGCTGTTGTTTTGCCAAAAGGATGAAAAGGTATTATTTCCTACATGGAGCTGAAATGTCCTACAGAAACAAGCAAGGCAACCTTTGGCTTTTGGTCTCCGTGTCTAACAATTTCTTTCTGTTGAGACAACTAAAATGGTGTGGGAGGAGGGGGGAAGAATCAACTGTGGACAAACAGGTGGTATGTTGTAATCACCCATTGCCTCTTACCATGTTTTGAATGTTCTGACTGTTGCCTTGTGTTCACCTATCTGCTTCTTGCATTAATCTTTTCTCTTATTCTTAAATGGTAGGAAATGGGGCATTAAAAAGTCTCAAGCCTATAGTACTTGTTAGAATATTGAACCAAAGCTAATACATCCATACAGGTAAAACATCTATATAGACAGAACAAGACTGATGAGTTGATAGTGAAGATAGATGTGTTGTTCAGCCACTTCTCAGCATTGGGAAGAATGATGGGAGGGAGACAGGACTTTATATATATGTCAAAGAATAGAATGAGATGTATGATGGAATGAAATCCAGAAAGAGCTCTAAATGACCATATTGTATATATACACAAAGGGAGATATACATGTAATATTCTGCTCTGTGCATATAAGATTATACCCTCGGCACCATAACCAGTGCTCAAATAATGGCACACAAAATGAATTAGCCATTGAAGTTAAGTGAAACTGAGCACAGCTCAGGGCAGCAGGGAGGAGGCACAAAATATCCTGGCTAAGTGTTTATTGTAGAAGTTACAGTTGGTCTTCTCTTCTTGAATGCAAACTCGTAAAGCCTTTGACAGTGCTAATTGGAAAACATCTTTCTTGAGGGTTGTGAGATGGAACTCGTTTCCCACAAGTCTGAGCACTGATTTCCCCAAGGTAAAGCAAAGGAGCCTAATTTGGGGATCTGAAGCATTTTAGATTGATAGCAGTGTTTGCAAATGATGTGGTGGTGGGTAGAGGATGTCCCCTGTGCCCTTCCACTTTCTGCAGCAGTGACAGCTTCTTTGGCAAGGACAAATCTTGGGATCTTGTTCCCAGGCAAACGAGATGTTGATTACTAAAGTAGTCTGGAAGTATATGGAGAGTTCACAACAAGGAATATAGTGAGGAATATGTTCATAACCTTTGAAGAATACATTCTGAATGGTAGCAAATCCACTTCAGTTGGACAGATTTCTGGCTCTTTGCTTGAGTTTCCCAAGTAATTGTAAGAGCACTCTTAAAATGTGTTTGGAAATACGATTACAGCTAGCGTGAGCTGGTGACTTTATGTCTGGAGGAGTCCCGTTCAGTGGGGGTGGTTGGCTCAGTAGCTCTGTGCTGATGATCTACTGGGGAGCTGACTGAAAGGCTGCTGGCTCCAGAGACACGGTCTGAAATTCCTGCCATCATCTCAAGTTAAATCAGAGTAATAGAGAGCCATCAGCAACAAAGCCACGCATGCTGCATGTAATGTGCCAGAGCATGGCACATCTCTCTATGTATTCCAGATTGTGCTGCCAGAGACACATCCCATCCAGGAGAAACACCCCAGGGCAGCTGTGTGGGATGAGGAGCGGGGTGCTTGATGAGAGTGGAGGAGCAAGAAGTGTCTGCACAGGCTCCTCTCCTAGCACTGTAATAGGGAGCAACTTTTTGTTTAATTGCTGTCTCTAGGTTAGTCTTCTGCTCACCTGTTCTGGCAAGTCAAGCCAGTGCGTATGTTTAAGACAGAATCACAGACTGTCTCACATTACCATAATATGTTCCACTTTCTTGGAAGAATCTATAAAAATAAATAAGTGGAAAGAAAAAAATTAAAAGCAAGGAGCCAAACTTAGCTGCTGTAAGTACATAATAGTACACAGTTCAGGTCTGGCATCTTTTGCACGTATGGTTGTTTGCATCAAAAGCAACAGGTAATGAGAATATTGAATCCAGAGAGAGGTGCTGGGCAAATGCTCGCAGCATCTCTCTCTCGATGTTCAGCTCACATCAGATATTTCACATGCTCGCTTGTACCAGGCCGTGGGGATTTTTTGTTTTCTTTAATCTCATAAAATTTCAGTCTCGTGTCCCTGGCTCACAGCACCTTGCTCACATACTCCCCTTGCAGCCTAGCCCTGCTATTTGTCATCTATGCAATAGAATAAACGGTTACATCTGCAGAAATTTTCCTTTCTAGTTTCAAAGCCACACACTTTTTCCCAGCGTGGAAAGAAACTTGTGGGTTCAGTCCATCATTAGGGGTTTGTCAAATGCATCTTCAGGCTCAAAAACTGGCTGCAGTATGACAGAGGGAAGCAAAAATAGCATATTCTGTATCTTTCCGTTTGCTGCACAGGGAATTTTCTCGAATATGTGATTGTGTTTCAGCTCCTGCATATAACTCAGTATTGGCAGCCAACGACTTGATGGTTGTGTTCAAGACTTAGCCTTCTGGCTGTTTTCCTCTGGAGGAGAGAATAGCATTCCTCATGCTTCATTGGAGCTGATCTCAAAGCAGGATTTATTTCTAATGAAGTCAAAATATTAAAAAAGATTTATGTCATAAGTTCTAATATATTTTTCAGGCTGATTTTTGTGGCCACTGTTTGCTTTGGTGTTTATTCATTTTTGCATAATCTCCTGTCTACCAAAATAGTTTTGATTTTTTTCTGGCCTTTCAGGAGTAGCCTCAATTGAGCAAATTGTTCTAGGTAGGTTTCAGGAGCGCTCCTTGCCCGCACAGGGCTTCTGAGCAGTCATATATTAACAAACAGATGGGTTTGTTAATAAATATTTAATAAAAAAAAAAAATCAAGAAGGCAGTCCTACATTGAAAAAGGAAAAAAAAAAAAAAAAAAGAGATCACATGGTTTCAAATAATAAAGAATAAAAAAGCTAACTACAAGGGACTGGCATTACATTTGTTGCTTTCTAAAGGCAGGTCCCTGTGTATTACTCCATCAGACTGATGACAGTCAGTAACATCTGCTTGTGTCATGTCTGCATTAATCACTATGTCACCCTAAGCCACAGCCTTAATTCCCCATAATTAGGCTGAAGATGAGAGAATATCACATACTGCCAAGTGTACACTTGCTAGTAGATCATAATCCGCCCTTATGAACTCAGTATGAAGGTAAAGTCCATCTTCAGTTTTTGTCCAGGTGGTATTAATGTGGTGAACTCGGTGCTTGCTACGGCATGGCATGGTTCTTGTAGAAGTGCATACCTTGCAGAACTGGATCTTGAGTCAAAGCCAAGTCCTGCATATGCACACATGTACAGTTTCCATGGAGCGCAAGGCAAGTTAAAAATTTTCCAATGTACTTTTGTAAATGATGAGGTGAGTTTCTGTTTTCAGATTGATCGGGCCACATATTAATGATGTTTGGCTAGAAATGAGTGGAATATTAGGTCCTTAGCAGCTGAGTCATTTGAATGAAATGCTGGCAATTGCAGGAACACCTTAAGGTTTAGATGTGAAAGGCCCATAAACAGCTCCCAGTAAATGACAGCAGATTTTTCTCTCGTAGGCATTAGACTTCTGAGATGTAACAGCATGCATGTAACCACTCAAATGTACTGTATGTAAACGTGCACTCTGAAGTTTCCTGGAACATTAGAAGTGCTTTGATCTTGGTAGTAGGTTTTGTTTCTAATTTCGTGAACAATTTCTTTTTCTCCTGATCCATCAAAGAGGTTCTGTTAATCTGCCTTTTTTTATTGCCTTACCCAACACGACATACACATCATCTCACCAACAGGGCTACTTGGACACTGGCTCAAAGCAGCTAAGAAACAGCTGGAGGGGCAAGTGCAAGCATGTGATTTTCTCATGTTTATCTTGGCACTTCAGTGCAGTCTGAGCTTTTCCAGACTTGAGTATTCATTAATACCAAAGAGAGGAAATAAGTCATTCAAGTAAAATAGAGAATTAATGCAGAAATACTTTTGGCTTGCTGAAAATTTGGCGTAACTGGAAGACATGTATGGGTTGAACATGAACATTAACAGAAAATAGATAACATTTTTACCTTAGGGATACCATGGATTTTAGCATAAAGGAAATCTCAGCACATCATACTATCTTTGAAAGGAAAGCGCAGCTGGAATAAAACAGATGAGCGTAGGCTTCTAAATTCTTGGCCTTTCAGTCTGTTGCTATGCTCTTAGTAGAAAAGGTCTCAAAAAATAAGTCTGGATCTGAAAATATTTCTACTTCCTTCCAC
The DNA here is from genome assembly GCF_023343835.1 of Lagopus muta. Classification (NCBI taxonomy): domain Eukaryota; kingdom Metazoa; phylum Chordata; class Aves; order Galliformes; family Phasianidae; genus Lagopus; species Lagopus muta. The sequence continues at coordinate 2,958,256 of NC_064438.1, read as the reverse complement.
CACTGGAAAAGCCATTCTCTCTTTCTCATTCGTAATCAATCAGCACGAATGAGCTGTAGGAGTGTGTTCAGAAGGCATACAGCACTGAGTATCCCGTGGAAAATTGTCTTCTGTCATCATGTCAGCAGGGAGGTGGTTTCGACCAAATGCTGTTACTAAATGAACCCTTCTCCCTTTTCTCCTCTTTTGCCCTTGGGAAGGCTGGGGGCAGTGAGGAACCTCAGCCGGCAGTGGGGAGGCAGCAGATTTTCTGCACTTTGGATTTCTCTATGGGAATGCCTGTAATCACTGGTCTTCAGGTGGAAAATTCAACTCACATGCAAACCACCACGCATGCCTGGTTCAGATCTGGGCCCACGTGTAGAACAGGGTGTCCTTCTGGGGACCATCTGCTGCAGCTGCTGTGTCCAATAGCTTTGGTCCAGCCTATTGCTCCATGCAAGCTGCAGCAGCTTCTTTGTTCTTAGTTAATTATTAGCAAATATATATTTTTTTAGTTTACACTTTGATTCCAGTTTTGTCAATAAATAAAATTAGGGGTCTATATTCAAGCGAATGCACATTGATAGTTGTGAAAGATGTCTCTCAAAAAGTCAGCCTAAACAAAGACCAAGGAGCAGTTTCTAAGTGCTATGATTAGCGTTACTGTCCTTGCTTCTGAATTCCCTGTTACTGCAACAGTTTGATGATTCCTGGAGATTTCAAGTTCACAAGATAGCTTAAAAGTCATAAATAGTCTTTTATTAGAACATGCTTAAACAATAACTCCTAATTTTATGTTTGAAAGTCTTGCAATTTCAGCAGTCCAAAAATATTTAATTTACTATAATTTAAAAGCAGCTTCAAGTTACTAGTAACTACATCCATATGTTTTTGCATGCTATGATGGTGAATGTATGGGCTGGCAATAATATCTCAATTGCTGATTACACAGATCCCCAAAAGTTCATCTGGATATATTTTTTTTAATGAATAATCACCTCTATTGTTTCTCCTTCTATGATTCAGGTTACTACCATTTTGAACACGAGAACTGGTGCTCTAAATAAGAAGCATTTATTTTGAAAATAGATAAAATGAAAACAAGTATGTTAATGTTTTAAATGTCAAAAAAAAGAAAAAAAAGAAAAAAAAAATCACCTCTCTGTTACCATCGCTGCAATGAAAGCGGGGGGCACTCAGGTTTTTGTGTGCTGAGGTGCCCTAGGGCTGGTATTATAAGAAGTAGAACATACCTAGTTGGAGGTACAGAATGAATTATTTAATTTTTATAACACCAATTTCTTCAAGGTTTATCTCTAATACAGAAATGTTTTCTGCTCTGAACGGTGATACGATACCAGGGTGCTACCATAAAACCTAATTCAGACAGATAGGTTATAACGTGGAGTTTTATTATTGTATGAGACTGAAATTACAGCTCAATTGCCAAAATAAAGCAGAGTACAATAAGCTTGATAAAAATCAAACCTTTCAGTAATCTCTGAGTACATTGTGTCTTTATTGTAGCAGAAAGATGTGAGTTCGCTTCTTATCATTTCAGGAAACACCAATAGCCCCATTGCTCAACCCATAGCGCTAAATATCATAATGTGTGTGTCAAAGTTCACTTAAATATAGTGCTTAATGAGATCAATATACCATAAAATTCTGGATTGCTCCTCTGGTAAGTGCAGGAGACAATATGAGTAAACCTTTTGTATTTTTCTAATTCAAGCTTTTGTCAGTCTACTTCATCCAAAAGGGAGAGAAATCCCTGATCTCGCAGCTAGAATGTTCAGTCTTTTTTTTTTTCTAGCTTACGCAAGCATTCTAGAGCCTCCACTGATGGAAAAGAATCCAGCTGTTGGTTTTAGATACTCCAAGCCATTGAGTTTTAACTTATTAATCTTTACAGCAGGACAGCCTAACCCAGAGACTGCACTATTTCTGACGTTACAGTCTATCCCACCATATGACACTGTAGTCATAGGCTCCTTGCTTGGGTTTCTCCATGTGGTAATAATTTGTTGTACTGATTTTTCTAATTCTTCCAAAGAGTTTAAGAATCGTTTTTATTTTTTTGTTCCTCCAGAAGAAAGTCAAAATTAACAAATTGATGTTTAATTCCTTACCTCTTTCTCCACTTTCCCAGTAATTGTTCCGAGCCCAAATGGTTGTCCTCTTGTCATTTGATTCTAATTCTGGCAGAATCCTGATGGCAGTTTATATAAACTCTGAGGAACAAAGATGAATGTTTGGCATATGCTATTATGCTTTTAAAAATACATTATAAGCATAAATGAGAATGGAAATCATCAATCTTTTTTCTTTCAAAAGGAGGTAACAGCCATTGAAAGTGGGAATTTAAGCTTGCCAGACTGTTCAGTCTTGAAAAAAATTACAGGTTTTTCTTCTCAATTTATGTAACACCTTTATTCTTCTACTTATTCAGCACGAACTTTGAATTACTAAGTCTTGAAAGGGCCCCCCAAACAAGTGATCCCTACTCATACAATGATCTGACAGAAACATCAACAGCTAAGTTGGCCAATTAAATGTTTACCAGATGTTCATTGCATTGACACTTGCCAAAATATATCCTGTAACTGAGGCTTTATACTCAGCTTACAGTTTTCCTGCTGTTTCCAGACTGCTTCCAACACATCACAGTCAAAAGGGGGAATGCTACATAAAAGCCAACAGGACCATTATGTAAGCTCAAAAGAAGGATATCAGTGTAGGTTTACTAGCAGGAATGCAAATACAAATAAGATAAGTACATTTTAGCTATTATTGAGGAGCGGGGAAAGGAAGAACAACCTCCAGTTTTTTTCTGTTTCACTTGTGATCTAATTTTTATGTGATTGGTCTTGTGCTTTCAGGATAGCTGAGAGTCTTCTAGGGTTTGGAAAGTGAAACAAGTTTGTTGGCTGGAACGTAGTTATTTCTTTTAACAACAACAAAAAAGTGAAAACACAGAAGCTCACAATAATGTACATGGAATAAAAAGGAAAGGAAAGCAAATGAACCAGAGAAATCAGAATGTAGTCAGAATTTGAACAAAACTGGTTTGGTAGCACAACAAGACAAAAAACATGGCAGAAGTAAAAGAGAGATATTGACAAACTTCTTGAAAAACTAGGGAAGCAACAGCATGAGCGAGCCCTGTGTTTTATTATAAAATCATGTAACTGATCAAGTGTGTGTTTAGAAACTGGGACTGGTTCTTAATTACACCTGTGAAGGGGAATTGGCCTATGGAGCAGTGCAGATTTGATTTGAAAGAACAGTGCAGAGCATGTTGAATGATCTCTGGAAAAAACAGGGTTTTTCCCCCCTAAAATAGCGTAGAGATTGTTCTGTTATAGATTTGTTTTTGTGTCTCTCTAAATATAAAAAAATATTTGGCTGAAGAATGTTCCTTCTACTTGTTTGGGAAGGTCATGGGTTTTTTCAGGAGTACAATATGTCTTGTTCTCCACCTTACTGCAAGGAGAGGAGGAAAATTCCTAGTTTTACAGCTGTACGGAGACCAGAATCCATCCCCAACCTTCTTCAAAATGTGGGATCAGAAATTGCTCAAGCACAGATAAGTTGAAAAGGAATAAATTAAAGCTAAACTGCTCCACGAGGATTAATAAATAAAATAAATGGCCATCATCCCAGATGAAATACTCAAATAAGTATTTTCAAAAAGCACATCTACTTGGCATTTGCTTCTGTGCTGCATCTCCAAAGGAGATTCATTAGGTTGGAATTAATGCCTGGTATCTGTTTAACTTTTATTCTTATGATTGCAATTAATCACCTTCAAAATGCAGACTTTCTCTTTCCTGACAAGTACTGGTGTTGTCTGTAGGCAGGAAGACAAGTTGAAATATTGCGGTGTTTTGCATTGTGAAGTCTGAATATTTTGGTTTTCCAGTAGTCCAAGAGCTTCACAGTGTTCTGTCAGAGTTGTAAGTTACCCATAGTTTTCATATCCACCTCTACACTGACGTGTAAGACTTTCCAAGCCAACTACATTTAGTATTGCTCTTGTATGTGATGAACACTACAGAAAATTCATTAGTTCCTTTATGAAGAATATATTTTCATTAAAATTAGCTGCCAAGAGTAAATCTCTGCAGAAACAGCAATTTGAGTAAAAGCAAGTAAACAAATGGGAAAATGACTGTTTATCTTAGCCATCTGCGCAGACCGGTACAAATAACTCAACCATCAACGTGCTACACGTAGGCTGTGTACACAGCCATGCAGGAATGTTTTTTGTTAGGTAAATAAGCAATCTTCTTGTTGTGCTAAAGTTACTCAGATACAAATTTTTGTCTGGGAATCTCAAAGTATTCTTAGCTATGCTTTGCTTCAAATGTTCCAAAATGAAAGGAAAACCCCACAAGATTTTTCCCACGGTAGGTGGAACTTTTTTTGCTTGTTGCCATGTAAAGGAGCTGGTATTTCCACATAGCCACAGATGTTTTTCAACTGGATTTCAGTTCTAGGATGTCTTTCCATCTTTAAACAACTAGCTGCTTACCTAGGAGGTACTTTAGCTTGTGTTAAAGAGCCCTAATCTGTGCCTTTTATCAGTGATTTCAGTAACTCTCCACATAAACATAGGATTCATCTGTTCTACTGGTGCCTCTGCCTTCTCCTTCTCACAAGTTTGAGTTGTTTATGTGGCACCAATGAGAAAAAGGTATATTTTCAAATGTCCTCAAAGAATAGAAAAAACAGTCCACCATTTCAAGGAAGTAGAATGTCTGAAACCCAGCTGGAATCTATTCAGTCCACTACCATGTGGCTGTTAATTACACTGCCTGCACAGTCACTGTTTCTGAAAGTTTTACAGTCCACACTGCTGGGAAGGGTGAAGTGAAGTGAAGCTGCCCAGGGAGGTTGTGGATGCCCCGTCCTTGGACGTGTTTAAGGCCAGGTTGGACGGGGTCCTGGGCAACCTGATCTGAATGTGTATGTTTGCTAGGCAGGGGGGTTGGAACTACATGATCCTTGGGGTCCCTTCCAACCCGGGTGATTCTGTGATTCTTTGATTCTGTGTGTGTGAATATGTGGGCTAGGAGTTACAATGGGAATTCAGCTTCAGGTTGAATATTGGGAAAAATTTCTTCTCTGAAAGTGGTCGGGCATTGGCACAGTGTGGTGGTGGAGTCACCATCCCTGGAGCGGCTCAGGATCTGTGGAGATGTGGCACTGAGGGACATGGTTAGAGAACATGGAGAGGATAGGTTGGGGTTGGACTTGGTGATCTTACACCTCTTTTCCAACCTTAATGATGCTATGATTTTATGATTCCTCTGCTTTTGTAGCCAGGGCCTTGCTCCATTTTTGCCTTCACTTTGCAGGATGAGTAAGTTTGGAGATGTCTGTTTAAATCAGCAGGGAAATGAATTGTAGCCTTGTGAAGTTCTCAGAGGGAACTGCATGTGATGCAGAGGGTACTTGAAAGCAGATGAACTGAAAGGAGTGGAAATTAAACACTGTTGTTTGTAGGTTTAATTTAATACAGTGACTGCTTTCAATATTTGCCAGTGAGCAGTGGGAAAGATGAATGGAGGGTATAGTCTTACAGAGTCAGAATGAAAGTAGCCAAGTGAAGATGCATTTTTCCATTATTATTATTTTGATAGAAACTGAATTAAGAACGGCTATTTTATTTATAAACTTTATTTTTGTAGGAAACCAAGTGATTTGCCAGAGCTAACTGTTTTCACTGCTCAGATGTAACTATCTGATCAGATAAGCTATGAAAACCTAAATAAACAAGAAAGAATTTGTTCCCTCAGCTGTAAGAGATTGAGATCATTTGTTTCTTAAGCGGTTCAAGTAAATACTACTTCTATTCTAGGCTATTGTCATCTTCTATTTGTTTAGCTGACCAATACTAAATGTACCCTAACGTTGTAAACTCTGTTTAGCTACGTGAATTCAATGGGATGTGGCCAAGACTTGTAGGTGTCTCTCATCTAGGGACGTACATCTGCTAGCTGAAACATTTTCTAAGCAAACTCAGTTTCAGAGTAAACGGATTATGAAGTGCTGATAGAACTATGTATTACCTTAAATCCACGCTAAAGAAATAGAAAATAAAATCAATAGAATGACTCAACATGAATGCACTGCAGAAAGAAACTCATCCCTTCAAATACCATGATTAAGCTAAACACGCTCTATTTTTCCCTTAAATGAAATCATGCTTCAAGGATGATTAAGTGAATGATGTAAACTCGCTGAACTTTATGCACAGCATGTTCTCCATGCTGCTGAGACTTCTTCATGGATGTCAAGCTGTTTTTTCCCTCCAAATTGCTGTGCAGTATGTTGTTCTGACCTTGCAACATCAGGTCTCAGTGAAGGTCTGTTGAAGACAACATTCTACTGCCTAACATTTTGCCTGGTACAGTTGGGTCAAATCGCTTGTCTTGAAACCTCTTGCGCTGTGGAGTTGTATCAGGCCTGAACAGACAATAGTTCCTTCTTCTAAAAGAAGTAATACCTGACCTTATCAAAGAAAGAAAAAAGACACGAGTGAATTTTTTTCCACCCTTTCCAGCTCCTCTGGTGCTGTATCATAGCCAGTAACTGACAGTTCTAATTTCTGTTCAGTAACTGCTTGATTGCATTGCATCACATCCTCGAAGAAGAAAATAAGTATCTTGGTAAATGCCTACCTTTGAAGCTGTTTCAAGTATTCCATTCTGGCTATTTTAGTTATGTGAGCTCTTCCTATGATCCCTCAGGCGACATGATGATCAAAGACAAGCCAGAATATCCCAATAATTAATTTTGACTATCTTTAATACTGAAGAATGGGGAAATTCAAAGCATGACAGAACAAAATCAATAAACCATGATTATTCCAGACACATTCTCTTGGGAATGCATATGAAAGATCAGACTTGCCTGTGATATGTTAACAAAGCCATTCCCCGAGTGATCTGCCCGTCCTGTTTTAATACAAGCCTACTGTGAAGCCTGGCAAGCGAAGTTTTTATTTTCTTTAGTAATTAGCCTTTTGTGGTAAGAATAACTTTTCAAGAGTAGTACAAATGCAAAAAATACATATATAAAGGAAGTCTTCTATAAAGCAGTATCGACCACTTAGAAAGCTCCATCCAGAGATGCAGCCCTTGAACAGATGCTCTGCGCCTCTCTCTGCTTAATGAATGTTAACTCAAGCTTTGCCTTCTGCAGTGCGCTCTAAGTGTTCTAATATTTCACTGGGGGAACCATTAATGTTTCCCCATGCACTGGGATATCTGTGCCATGAAAATCATAGCTAGAAGATGCTGAATCTCATTTCTCCATCTGTGCTTTCCAGTCGTGTCACTGACACATGCTGGAAGGAGGTTTGGCGAGGCCATCAGGAAGGCAATGGGATGCAGAGGTTTGTGAGCTGCCGCATCTTTTGTTCTGTTGATTTTCTTGGCTGAGGGCTGCAGGCTGCAGGACAGGATGTTCACTGCAAAACAGCCAGAGCAGAAGGACACAGCTTCCTCAAGCAGGAGGTTTCTGCACCCAAACAGAGGGGAAACATTTTTCTTGTCTGAGTGGCCTCTAACTTTGTTCTGGATAATAGTTCATCGGTGCGGTTTAATAGAGGATGATCTTGGAAATAGCTTGAGAGTAGTTCAGTGCACATTCAGCCTATTTGCAGTCATCTTATTGAGAAAATGACAATACTTACCTGTTTATGTTTTAACATCTTCAGCATTTTCCTTTTCTCATAAGCAATTTCCTGAGTATAACTTCCTAAGTTAAAACTATTTTTAATCCTAACTTGCAAATATACATCTCTAAGTTAAACCGACCAAAAACATGACACAGTGTTTTCCTGTAGTTAATTTTTTCTTCAAGTTTGACCTACTGTGTATGTTATTTCCTTTCAGAGGTGTTCATCCCCTCTCCACATAGATGATATTTCAGGTCTCCTTCAACCCAAGCCATTCTATGACTATTTGATTTTATACTCTGAAGATAGGGTTTCAGTATCAACCAGAACATGATTTTCCCCCCCTGTGAACAGCATTTGCTGCTTGGACAAAAAGTGAAATAAAAAAAAAAAGCAACTTTGTGTAAGTCAAGCATTTCCCTTCCAAAAATCAAACAAAAGAGCACACCAAAGAAAAACAAAGTGAAACAGATACAGTAAAATCCTGCTTTTCAGAGACATCACAAACACAAGAGGGGATTATCAACAACAGCATGTTGTCAATGTTTTTTTCTTTCTGTTGGATGCTTCAGACTTGGTTAAAAGGGAAAGTATGATGCCCAGACCTGAGGCAGGGATGCTTCCTATGCCAATACACAGGATTCTGTAACAGTGGCTGAAAACAAGCCATAGTAATGACACTGATTTTCTGCCACCTTTTCATACCTGTACAGGTGTGAAGCAGCTAACAGTTCAAAGATTTTTTTATTTTTTTTGTGGGTAAATACTTTTATGTAATCAACAATATCGCTTTCATGTCATTCAAAGACAACTCTTCCCAGTGGTTCTTTCAGACCCACTAGGTGATCTTCCACATCTGAGTACGTATGGATGGATGTATTATATACATGTTGCACCTGTGCTCTGTTAGTACAGACCTGCATGTGTATTCTGCACAACTTCAGTATTTCTTTTTGTCCATTAACAATGGTATTAGGGCTTGTTTATAATCAGATGTGGATTTGAAAACTCCGGTGAATTAGGAACTTAGAAAAGTAGATTTTGCACTGCTTCAGACACTGAACTGTTTTACGCTTTCAAGAGTCACGTATAAGCTGGGGAAGAACTTGGCTCGTGGAAAAGGATGACAGGAAATAAGTGTTCTTTGTTGAAAATAAATGATACTAATTATATGAATAATACCCACATCTACATCTGTCCTTCTGTGTTTTATCTGGTTTGTGCTCATTAAGGAATCAAAGCTTGCGAGACAAAGCTGTATCAATTGGAAGCAAAGACATTTGGTTTTTAGCTTTGCTCTATGGTGTGTGTGCTCGGATTGCTCTGTGTAAAACAAAGTGTCTTCTGAATTGAGGCTGTCAGACACTGGGAATGCCAGTTCAGGGGTGGTGAGATGCGTGCTGCTTTTGGATTTGGCTTAGTTTTGGGAAAACCAAAGTACATCAGGCATGAGAAGCCTTCATCTTTGCCACGCAGCTCTGCATTTGCAGTTGCTATTGCCTTCTTCTCAAAAACCTTGCATCCTGCTCTTCAAATCGGAATGACCTAGGTTAGAATATTGCCCCTGAGCTCGTATGTAAAGATGATGCTGTATAAAAGTTGTACCAAATACACTCTATGTAAAGAGTTCTGCTAGTTAATGGAGAATAATAGCCATTTCTAAGGGGCTGTACATCCCAACAGAGTACATGGAAGAGATCGGAAATGGAAATACAAGAGTACCACTCCAGGCACAAAACATAACTTCAGTTATGTGTACCTTGTCACCCAGTTTCAGGTAAAATAGTCTTAACCTACATGTCTCTACAATGCTACTTCAATGATAGCTTACGATCAACTCAAAAAAGCTGTGTAATAGATGGTTGTTGTGGTTTTTTTCCTTTTCTCTCTTTTTCTTTTATAGCGGCTGCACCTTGTTTTTGTAACTGTTCTATGCTGCTTGCTCCAGGCTTCTGAAACAGCTTTTCCATCAGTTTTACTGCAATCTGATAAAGCCCTAAAAAAGTGTTCTAGAAACCACTCAGGATATATTCTGCTAAGCCCATTTGAATGAAAGAAAAGACACAGGTTTCATGGAAAGGCTGCCTGAAGAGTAAAGTATCTAATGTCCACACAATATTTTATTGCATTTGGTTCATGATTAGGAGATATAATGTGAAATTGAGAGCTTCTGGGGACTTGCTGAAGTTATACTACACTCGTCTGCTATCTTGAGTTTATGTAGTATTCATTTCAGTGTGAATGTTTAATCACCTCTCCCATAGGGAGGCATGCTTGGATCTCCAGTGGCTCACACAAGATTTTGAAAGCTGGAAAATTCATTTTCCAGGTAACTGTATGCTTTATCAGTCTACTGTGACAATGAAAATAAAGATATTGTGCATATGAAGGGAGATGTGAAGTCAGCTTTTGGAGCATGGCTCTGATAGACTTGCTTGGTTTGGATTGCACCTCATCAAACACAAAATCAGTACACCGTACAAACTACTCATCATGTAAGAAGGCTATTTTCTCAAGAAGATAAGTTAACATATTTATGCAAGGATTATGGCAATGGAAACACTGATAAAATACCTAACCCTGTGCATCTGGGCATTTATTTGGTAGTGTTGATCTAACTGTTGTTAACGTAATTTAAGAAAACCCAGCAGGAACGATCCTAAGCATTCTGGTATATCATTTACTGCAGAGATATTTTCTTTGCAGTGTTACTTGGTAACAAGATGATGGACCTATCATTCACACCAGAGGGTATATGAGACATTTAAGGTGGTGGGATAATGTGGAAGAAAACTGAATGCCAGGAAAAATTAACTCTTCTTGAAATCCTATACATTATAGAGCTGTAGCCCAGTGTTTAAACCTGCGTTTTCACTTAGCACACTGGATCTAACCAGACTGAATAAGTGGTTTGTCTTTGGCTTCTGAGCAACCCAAGCATTCCAGCAGCACTTCTTGTTAACACCAAGTTAAACATTTTCTGCCTTTGACTGTGGCAAGCACTGTTTGCACCCACTGACATCAGGGACAGTGGTACACAATCTGCCACTGTAACAGTGGCCCCAGAAAGCTTGGGCTGATGTGGGTTCTGATGAAGTAAGCAATAGTGAAATGCCTTTTTACTGAAGTGCTGCTTGCTTGCCAGCTTGTGCCTAAAAATGCTCACAGGGTCAGTAGCCATGCCCAATGGACTCTTAACTACTCATACAAATGTCTTCAGAAGGGCTTAAGTAACATATAAAGTGGCCAAATATATAGGGAATCACAGCACCGTTAAAGCTGGAGAAGATCTCTAGGATCATCTAATCCAATTCCAATCCATCCTCATTATGCCCACTAACCATGTCCCTCAGTGCCACATCTCCATGGTTCTTGAACTCCTCCAGGGACAGTGACTCCACCAGCTGCCTGGGAAGCCTATCAATGCCTCACCACACTTTCTGAGAGTAAATTGTTCCTAATATCCAACTTGAATTTCCAATTTATATATATAGACAAATGTGCACATACGTATTTATAAAGCTTATATATTTTCATTTTGAGTATTGAGAGAGGGAAATGTACACGTCCTTTGGGCACTCTGTGCCCAGGGATCAGCGAGTTTCTGGGCACCAAAAATGTAAATGCAGCCATCACAGATCAGTGCACACCAAGCATGGGAGGATTCATTCTTTCCAAGGAGTACAAATGCGTAAATATTTGTGTAGATTCAAATCTTGATGGCATGCAAGCAAGCACACACAAACAGTGCAATTCTTCAAAAATGACTAACATCAAAATTGCATGCTGGAGTTTGCCATACTTTGAATTCACTCATCTACGTTATTTACCCAGACAATTTCCTTGTGTTTTTTTTTTTTAAAAAAAAAAGCTTGTACAACCCTCATCAAAGAAACAGCGTGGAGCAAACATGAAATGCAAGTATTTTTCTGAGTCTTTTTTTCAGTTTGCAAGGGATACAATCAGGTGTTTTTCTGAAAGTCTCTTACCTTTACAGCAAGTGTACAGGGGAGTTTGAACTAGATGATTTTTGTGGTCCCTTCCAACACAAGCCATTCTGTGATGATTCTGTGTAAAGCTGCATGAAAACCCAAATTACTCTCAAACAATTATTTCACACTTTTCAGAAATATTAGACATCATAACCTTGTGTTCTCACAGGCATCCCAAAGGAACCTGATCAGTATGTCAGTCTGTTTTGCCACATCATCACTAGCTATCAGATCCCACAAGCTAAGCTGTAAATTGGTATCTCTTTCTCTGTGCTTTAAAGGAAATTTCCAAGAAAGCAAAAGCTTTCAATGAAATTCTGGATAGAGATGATGTGTTTGTTTGGTGATAAAGCAGGAGACCTGGCATGTTACTGAGCTGAAATCACACTGTGATGCCAAGGAGCTCACATGCTCTTGGGCCGCTTGGGACCATTCCAACTGGAGCTTTATAAAGCATACTAAAATCTTTTTCACTCTGTGACATGCATGGATGGAATTATAGCTAGGGCTTTGCAGCCCTCTGCAGTGAGGGTTCAAATCCCACGTAAGTGAGTTAAAACATGCAAGTTTAATTATACTGTACAGCAAGTTTCTGCAGATGTATGCTTTTCAAGAGCATTGGGCATCTCTACAGATGTCTTGTGCACTTCACACTGTATCCCTCAGAGGGTTTTTGTGAATGGTGTCCCCAACATTGCAAAGATGTATTCAACATCACAGGGTGCTGGAAGGAATGGGGTATTTGGCAGAAGAGAGGGCTGAAGGGCATCAAGCAGCAGGGTCCAGTTTGAGCAGTATTAAGTTTGCATCCCTTTTGGGGACTCTGAGATCAAAATAAGTTGCAAGTTGCTAGGCGTGCATCATCCTGTGCACACATCGCCTACAGCCAAGATTCTTCTGGCTGTTCCCAAGCCCCCCAAAATAGACATGCAGCTACTTGAACTGCTGCATGGGAGAAAGCTGCACAGCCTCCTAAAAGATTATAGCCTTTTAAATTTTCCTACCCGTAATAGCTGGTTTCATCTTGTCAGTGCTATCCCGATAATGAATGACCTACACTGTTCTTGCCTCCTACTGCATTACATGCACACCCACACTTACACTGAAGCCAAGAGCACAGTTTCCACTTGAGTTTCCCACCAACCAAAAATCCTTACAGCCACTTTTGCTCAGGAGCAATGACCTCTTGGATGGAAGTCAAGTCATCCTAACAGATTATACTCATTAATGAGTACATTTTTTATTCAGAAGGAAAAAAAAAAGAAAAGAACACTATTTATACTAAATGTTTAATTTAAGAGGACAAGCCAAGTGTTACCACCTGTCGTAAAGTCTAATTGTGCACATTCAGCAGTTTTTCCATGCCTGTGTGGGAATGTCTTCACCCACAGCAAATTGTTTCCCTATACACCAACGTCGTTTTCACATTCATTCAGCCAGGGAAGCTTAGGTGATAAATTCTGCAATATGTGGGTGAAAGGTAATGCCTAAAATATCCAGACTAAATTCTTTTTTTTTAAGAGCCATGCATGTGAATCTGGAATCTTCTCAATATCCTCAACAACCACCTGTTAGTAAATACTACAACTAGTTTTATTTATTAATAGCTGAAATCTACTTTAGTTCTTTCTATTCTTTTGCTTTAATCAGCCGTGTTCACAAATAGATATGGTTAAAATTCCAAGGGTTTGATCCCCCCTGTCCCCTGCCAAAAGCATGGATTTCCCTTCTTTGTTTTATGAAGAGTTTAGAACCAGATATTTTTCCTTTCAGCTTACCAAGGGATTAATAACACGAAACTTGGCAAGGAAATTGCTGTCTGCAAACTGGAGCTAATATTACTTGATGTAATCCAGATATAACAGTTCCTTGTGCAATCTGCATCTTTTGCAGCATAAGGAACATAGGAATGTTTTGGTGGCCTCTGCATATAAAGAGGAAGTAACTTTATCTATAAGCATGAAGAAGGGTTTTTTTCGGTTGTTTTTTTTTTCCCCTACAATAAGGCGAAGTATATTTAGCACTTAGAAAATAGGATTTAAAAATAGCTTCAGCTCTGGAGAACAGATCCACTTGAAAGATTATGAAATTTGGTTTGGGGTTGGTTTGTTGCTTTTTTTTTTTTTTTTTTTTTGCTTACACCTTCCAAATTGATGTTTATTCTGGACTGAGATGACGTAAATCTTGGTGGTTGCCACGCTTTTTGGGAAGAAAATGAAGTTAGTGGTTCTGAACTATGGGAGAAGCAAACACACAGCTGTAGCAGCCAAAATCCCAAGGCAGAAGAGCTGGGAAGGCTCTGCCACGTCCCTCGGTTATCAGCATGATTGAGAAGGGACAGGGGTCACGCTGCTGACCTGCAGACTGTCCTTAACCTGCTATCATCTTCATCTTATCTTTGAAGCTATTTTTCATACACAGCCTGAATCTCTCTTCTGAGGGCATTTTGTGTGTGTGTGTGTTATCTCATACACTGAAATGTCTGTACTTCCCTGCCTATATGGTGATGTGCACAATCATTTGAATTTGATCCAAGGAGTTCAAGCTCTGGTTTTTCCATCTTTCATTTGTACAAGTCTGCAGAATATCTTTCTCCACCCTCAGGGGAGGCAATAGATCAACTGCTCAGCTCTGGATAAAATCTTGCTCTTACCTTTTCTGGTGTTTAGGATTCATGAATACCAGCGTATAAATTCATCTCATAATAGCAACCTGCTTATCTTAATGTTTGCTATTGGGGTCAAATCTCTGAGATCTCACGTAAAAACTGAGAGCACAACTGTGTACAAGAGCTTGGCTTGTTTCCACATTACGCTAGTCCCTTTGAACAAAATGTGCTGGATGTGTGTTTTACCAATGGAAAGCAATTTGCTGAAGTTTTTTTGCTTGCTTTCTCACCCCCCATGCTGAACTGATAGTCTCCCTCATTCATACCCCAATCCAGAGAGAGCAGCAGCGGATAGAACATCAGCCAGACACAAAAAGTGGCGGGGAGACAAGGGGCCACAAGAGCTGGGGACGAATGTTCCAGTTCTGTCACTTAATAAGGCTCAGAAATCCAAAAATGAAGAAAAGGGGTACACAAGTTTTTACAGGCTTTGGGGAGTTTTGCTATAATTTGCCAACAGATTTTGTAGGCATTCTGTTTACAGATGCTTCTCTGCCCACTGAAACACTTGTGTGTACTTCGGCGATGTGCAGATCTCGCAGCACAAACACCTTCCAGCAAGGTTTTTGGGTGCTGTCTTTAATAACTACGGTGCTGCCTAAAAATTATAGAGGCTGCAGTATGCTGTTTTGTGGTTTTTTTCTTCTTTCCACAATAGAAAAGTCAACCATAGGCCTAATGTTGTCGTTAAGCAGAATATAGCTGTTAATTGCAAGCTTAGGGAGTTAAATAGGAGCATATTATTTAAGATTAAGCCCATAGATATTAGGATTCTACAGGAATGTCATCCTTTCCTAAATACCAGAAGTCATTTTGAAATGTCTTTTTGCATAATGTCCTGATGTCCCTTCCATTAATGCTACAGTTAAAAACATATTCTGTAAATTACATCTTCCAGGGATCTGGTAAAATGCTGACATGTTTACCAGGATGACACGTAAAATCAATTTATAAATATTATATAAAAATCCATTCCTATTCCAAAAACCTGGGGTTTTAAGAGAGAAGGGGATCTTCTCTGCAGGTATTTTTAAGCATTTATAGAGAAAACTTCATGATCCGGTGATCTCCTGAAGGCATCAAAAGGAGATATTTTGTGTTAAATTCTATAGGATTTTTTCTGGAAATTGTTTGAACTATTAGGATTTATTTTAGTCTTTTGCTAGTACAAAATAAAATAGTAGTGTTGATTTGCGGGTAACCTTCCTCTGAATATTATGGATAGTCCCGTGTTCAGCACAGCGTTTGGGCATCTGTCCACGTCTATTTCCAATGCCATTTCATCCATTGCCTACCTGTCCCATTAGGACCCATATGGTCCATACACAATTGATATACTCCAGCATCACAAAGCTGCACGTCTTCTTGCACCCATTTTACCCAAGAGGGAATGCTTCACAATTTAAGAAGCACAGAAATAAATACCTGGAAAAAAAAAGAAATACCAAAAAACAGCCCTAGTAGCATATGGCCTGGCTTTCCGTCCCAGTGTCAGAGAGAGTGCTCTCGTATGTAAAGGTAAACACATGTCGTTGTAACGTGCTTGAAATGTAGTTTTGTTGCTTGTTTTTCTCAGAGGGATAGACCTGAAAAGTTAGGCAGAAATCCTCCGTTTGTCTGAACATATTCTGCAGCCTTTACACCTCACAATTCATTCAGGCAGCTGCCTTTCCTCCTAAACCATTTGCATCTATTAAATATTACTGTTCTCTCTTTCTGGCACTTACGCTTAGCAGTAGATGCACTCATTATTATTTACAAAAGTAACCTCTTAAATCTGATCATCATTGTGAGCAAAGCAGATCATCTACGTTTCCAGAACTTGAAGCCCACAACGCTTCATGCTCATTTTTCACTCCTTGTTTGTTTAGAGTTTAGTTGACATTTTGCGTGTTCAGGCCTTTTTTGGCAAGGAGAATGATAAATGTCCTGCATGCTCGGGACAGTGGCTGGCTGAAAGCAATTTGGCAACAACCACATAGCTCTGACTTCAGCTTAAAACCCTACAAGAATTATTTTTGTTACCTATCAGTTAGATTTCTTTAAACTGTACCATTGGAATTAGCACAAAGACTTGAAGTTAGATCTTGTGCAATGTGCAATTGCCGTGGCACTTCTCATGCTGGCACTACTGGAGGCACATCAGCTACCATGGCTTATCACGTGAACCTGAAAGGTCTTCCACACAAATTGGAATGGATGCTATGTTATGTTATGTTATGTTATGTTATGTTATGTTATGTTATGTTATGTTATGTTATGTTACGTTACGTTATGTTACGTTATGTTACGTTATTTTGAGTGTCTGCTTTCATTTAGATGTTTTGCTGTACGGAGCTGAGATAGGAAAACTTTTCAGGACCAGATACGTTGAAATTTAAAGTAATGTCTTAAACTATTCACGCAAAGCTCAGGATCACATTTTGCCAACACTTTGAAGCTGAAGTACCTGAGCACCAAAGGAAGGTAATTGCACGTATCATTCACTTATATAGATGAGAAGCTATTTGTGTTCGTAGCTGTTGGACCTCTGTTGAACCAAAATCTGCCTTCTGTCTCTTCTCGTGATGTCAGAATTTAGCTGCTGGCAGAGAGGGAAAGTGTTGCTCACTGGATCCCAGAACCCCATCATCACCAGACTGTGGGTTTTTACTCCAGGCTACACCTCACATGTTTGGCTCCTGGCATCCCAAAAGGTGCTGAGCTGCCCTGGGTGTCCCCAGTGAGCAAATCCCTGCAGGATCCACACCCTGACTGTGCTACTGCTCCCAACCCCAGTGCTGGGAGATAAACAGCCAGCACAGAATTTTAATTGGATCCCCTTTGGAAACGAATGAAAAGTATTTTCTTTCTGAAGTACTTCCGTCTTCCTTTTGATTTGAAAGAAAGCTCTTTGCAAACGCAAGGAGCCAATTAGAATTAATTGCATATTATTTATAAAGAAACTGAGCATCTTGAGGCTGGAACCGTGAATTTCTTGGAGTCTGAAAAAGCTTAGTACATCACGTATCCAGCAGGAAACAAATAACAAAAAGTATTAATTATGAGATGTCCCCAGAGCAGCTGCTGTGTTAGAGCAGATCAGTGTCAAAGGGCCAGGACTGGGAATCATTATTTCTCTCACAGTAGCTTGTGCAGAATGGTCCTTCAGTTTCTGGACATGAAATTTGTTCTAGGCTTACTATTTTTAATTTGCAGTCCTTTATGGGAGAGTAAGGATTCCCCCTTTGTCTTCTTACGAAGTCTTTGCTTTAAAGCATTTATTTTCTGAGTGAAGCCTCAGACAGGCCACAGGAATGTGCTCAGTGAAGCCCAGCAGCCGCCCAAGGAGCTGCCATCAATGAGACCTCCAGTTCAGGAGCTCAGCAGCCAGTGCTCCCAGTTGCAGAGTGTTGCAGTTCCAGCACTGGGCTGGCAGCCTGTTCATGGGCAGTTTTCATTTGAGCTCGATGTCAAAAGAATATCAGAATGTTTATTCTTTCTTTGTGTGTGTGTGTGTACATGTATCCTGCCCCTGGGGCTTCATACTGGTAAATGACTATACTCAGTGGAGAAGGGATCTACTTTGATCTTCCAACTTCTTGCCTGCAGAATGGCAGCTGAGCCCCTGCCTCTCACTCTGGTTCTTCTTAGACCAGACTGGCTGGTAGTACAACCTCTCTAGGGCTGGGGAATATCTCTGCCAGAGCCAGCTACAGGTCTATATTTGGGTTGACCTGACTACAGACAGAAGGGTTAGTGTACAATATGTAAAACAGAGGACAGTAATCACCTCATTTTCTTGCTGTAAAAGTCTCTACAGAACACAGATTTCTCTGAAACTGTTTATTATGCTAGGTGATGAGGCACTGGAACAGAATTTCCAGAGAAGCCATGGGTGCCCCATCCCTGGAGGTGCCCAAGGCCGGGCTGGATGGAGCCCTGAGTGGCTGATCTGATGGGAGGCAACCAGCCCACGGCAGGTGTGGGGGCTGAATGGGCTTTAAGCTCCATTCTCACCCAAGGAATAATACGATTCTACAATTATATGATTCTGTGCATATTATCTGTGGTATGCAGAAGAACTGTAATTGTACTGGTAAAGTGTAGTGTAGCTAGGTGCCATATTGTAGCTAAAACAAGCACTTTTCATGTTTGTGTGTTGCTCTGGAATCTGGAAACAAAGCCAAACATTCTCCTCTGCTCTTGAATTGGTACCATTTGTAAAAGCCTAAGATGTTGGTGACTGCTTTCTGAATCTATTCCAGAAATTACATCAATCAACAGTACATACTTATGCATATGAATTTGATTACAGCTGATGAACTGGTATGATGTTGATAGCAGAGCTTATAAATTACTTGAAAATCATACTTTTGTATGAGTACCAGGGTGTCTTTTTTTTTCTCTTTTTTTTTTCTGTAAAGTGTTCACAGCTCAATATCTTCAATTAATACATGTTTACTGATGTGTGAGAGAGGATTTGGGGCATCACCTGTGTGAAACAACACAGAACAGCCGTCAATAACCAAGACTGATGGACAAAAGCTTTTGTAGAGATTCGATATTAATATTTGTAACGGTTTGGATTTCTTTTTTATTATTGTCACCATGTTGCAGATCTTAGAGGCTATATTAGGCAACTAAAAAGAATTACTATCACCATCTTCACTATGTAGTATGTATTCATAATAAACAAGCTCATCTAAATCATAAAGAGCAGAGATGTGATGTAGTGGGCATTTACTTGTATGCAAGTTTCTGTGGCAATCTGTGCAAAAAGTAATGGGAAGATGCTCTGATATCAGGTGAAGGTTTTATTTGCTCCATAAACACTCTGCTGTTGAGGGCTGGCTACACAATGCTCTGTCAGGAGCAATGTGTCCCATCATGCCATCAGTCAAGGAGACCTTACTCAGGGATGGTTGAATCCAGCCAGGTAACACCAGCAGATCTCCGCCATGCCCTTGTGATCTGTGAAAAGTCATTGGGAGTCTCTGTCCTCTGCTTTTCATGAAATTCATTTCCGTACAATTAATCGATGTCTGTACAACTAATTAGATCTCAAAATTGCAGATATAAGTGAATTTTTACCCTGTGAAGTTTTCCTGCTGGCTTTGGAGGAATGGTTTCATTGGGAAAGATGATAGCAGTGCGCATGGTTATGTTGTTAAGACCTTTACCCTTTGTATGGCAGCCCTACAGTGATATTTAATTTCATGTCATTACTTGCTCGGTGTGTGTCAGATAACACATAATTGCAGTGTTGAGAGGAAACAGTGGCCTGCTATTTACTTCAGCCCTTTGAATTCTGACTTGGAACCCTAAAAAAGTGAGGTTTGTATCTATGCGGGAGAATAAAACAGCAGGCTGAAGACTCCTTTTCTTCCATGCTATTTGTTTCACTTCAAGCTATTTGTATCACTTCAAAGTGATAAAAAATAGCAACTCTGTGCAAGAAAACTATAATAAATCCTCCTTATATACTACAGGACGTCAGTCAAAAGCATCTATCATCTAGGAGGACAAGGCAGCTGTGGGAACTCTACTCACTAGATGTGAAACAGCTTAAGAACTGGCAAAGTAAGGTCTGTGTGCAGTCATCAGCTTAGCTGCTGCTGCGGATTCGTCCTCTACGCTTTGGCATCTGGCCCCAGGGTTGCTGGCCAAGCGTAAGACAGTCTTGGCCAGAGGGATAAGCCCCTCCAAATTGAGCTCAGACTTTCTGACGTCTCCCACTTGTGTCTGTGCTTAGCTCAGAACCATGACTGGGATCTTGCTGACAGATTGCGTAGTGGGAGGATGAATGGTGTGTGTAACTGGCACCCTGGAGCAGCATGCAGCGTGTGAGTGTTCACCCAACCTGGCTCTTGCGCAGAACGCGATGGGTCCCGGAGCTGTGTACATGCAGCACCTCCAACACTGTGCTCCTGTGAACTTAGATGTTTTGCCTGCTAATCTGCAGAGGTATTGGAGCTGCAATATATTCTCTGTAATACTGGGAATAGTAAATTATTGTAACGGAGCATTAAAACAACATCATAAGTACACATGTACGTGTATGTTTATGATGTATACATACACACACACATATATATATAAATCTGTACACATAAATACAAATAAATAAATAGAAATGTATACCTGTTGAGATTTCCGCTTGTTAGGATTGTTCTGCAGAACAAGGACGGAAGGGAAAATGCAAACTATCTCCCTTCCTCCTTTTTAAAGAAAGTGCCTTGGGGTCAGGCAGATAACCATGCAATTTGCTTTTTGTGTCCTATCTCAATTGAAAAAAAAGAACACAAAACCAACTCCTTAAAACTGATTATTTCCTTTCTGGAAGAGTGAGATGACACTCCTGTGATTTCAGTCTGTGGTAAAGCAGTTTTTATAACCCTGAGGCTTAAATCAGAAAGCCACTAACATGCTTTGGTCTGCTATGCACCTTCAGTGTCCAAGTAGGTGGCTATCAGTTTGGAACTCAGCGTTAGCATGGTATGGCTTCTCCTCTTGTTGCTATTGTCTGTGTATGGCTTAACTTGTTATTCATGCCATTTTTCAAAAGCAGCAGATATTGCTTTCCATATCACAAGCTAGGACTTTGATCTGGGCATGTATTTTAATGCTGAGAACTCCTCCAGGCTTGCAAAGCATGTAGCATGCTTTTGTAAGCACGTGTTCATTTTGTAGTGTAGCTCGAATGGCACCTCTCCTACCTTGATGCATATTGCAGACTTGCAGAAGAAACGTGCCAGTGGTTCTTGCTTCAAGTCCTCCTCCATCATTGTGAGGAATAAATTATCTTACAGGCTAAAAGCAAATCCAGGGCTCTGTTGGAATATTTCTTCTAATATTTAAAACAGAGTAGTGCTAGAGATGGTTTTTAATTTGTACCCATCCTTGGTTGTAATGGAAAGCAAATGGCCTCCAACTCAATACCAAAAGATGTAGAAATATGGGCAGTTGTCAGAGCATTACAAACAAAGTACTCAATATGTAACTGCATGAGAAAGGAAGAAGTAAATCTGCACTTGTGTTTTCAGGATAAAAAACCTAGTGTGTTGGAACTATATCCTGATATACCTATATATTATTATTTCGGAAGGAATTGAGGAACCAGTTCTGCGTAAAATTTGACCATCTGTATTAAATTGGTTTGTATCCTCCAATTAGATATTTTAAAAAGGCAACAGACATCTCAACAGGCATCTGATCCCCTACAAATACTGCAGAATTGCACTAGAGAAGGAAATGGTCTCACACGATTGAAGCCTGGTGGAGAGGAGCAAAACAAAAAGTTAAAGCTATTCCATCTGACTTCCTTAAAACAAACTTTCCAATATCGTTGCTCTCACTGCCAGTCAGTCTTCTTCTGAAGCACTTATAGGTCAAGAGAAGTTATTTTAAGGATTTACATTTGGCAGATAATACTGAACTACAGTTGCATAGAAAAGGCCTCCAAACATGCTGACATTTCACGCCAGCTTCTGCAACTTCAACTGGCACTACTTAGAGATGTCAAGATGTTTAGCTTCCATCTTCTGAGGTAAAGCTTAATAACTGTAATATATAAACCAAGCTACTGTTGGGTTTTGTTTTTGTTTTCACAAACTTACAACACTGACATATAACCATGCTCAGGGGAACAGCAGATAAGAAGTACTGGACCAAATTCTCACGTTCTATCTTACATCAGGAGCACAGTAAGCATCACAATTGAACGGGATCTCTGAGAACAGTTTCAGCCTTCCCATCAGCCACAATAAAAATGTCCTCAAGGGTGCTGAACTATATTAACACTCGATAACTTCAGCTGTGGAGCCAGAAGGTTGTAACTCGTTACTGTTGCTGCAAAGGATTTACTGTACAGCTGCCACAGACCCATCACATTTGTGCTAACTGAAGCATTACCCAAGATATCCAATGACAGACAAAACCATCCAGAGGCCAGAGCACATCATAGGGTGGTAGCAGTGCTGGAATTCTCAGCAATGACGTGAGAACAGAGTATATGGGGAGATTTTGCATTGCCTTTGAAGCAATACAACTCCTGCTGCAAAGGAGTGAAAAGAATACAAAAAGTGAGAAATCAGAAATTTGGGGCCTCATAAATATGTAATATGTGGAGCTTTCTATCAAAAGCAATTGATGAAAGCAGAGCACAGCCAGAGAGAGCTGGTGTTCCTCAAGCATCCCCGCCCTCCCTCTATTCCATTCCTGAAAGTTGGCTTTACTTCATAGCACATCATCTCCACGGGCATCCTTTGGCATCCCAGAGCAGGTGAACCTTAAATGCTCAGTATTTCCAAGCGACTCATTATGCCATGCGTACTTTAGGACAGTGAGTCTATCATCCATGGTTGCTAGAGAAATGAGCAACATTTTAAAATCGTTAGCTTGTGTTCCCTTAGCTGCCACTTGGGTAGCTGTATCTTACAAGCCAGTGGAGTAAACAGAAATTGTTTTATTCCTGGAAAGTGTGTTTGGATTTGAAGGCAGACCAATCAAGGAAGGAACTCCAAGTTCTGTGACAGTTTAAAGTGTATCAACCTATGTTTATGTGCATATCTGTTTAACTTTCTCTACATATATGTATTTTTTACCATAAAGCTGATAACGCCAGGAAGGTCCTGGGCGAGGACTTAAAAATAGGTAAGAAAGGAACTGTGGAAAAGAGGAATTTGCTAATAGTGTAACTTTTTTTTCTTTTTTTTTTTTGCTGGAGCTCCAGGGAGATGGGAGAAATCTCCCTTGGTCGCTGTGTGCAGACAGTTGGACGAGCTATGTGCTGGGGGGCCACAAGGGAACTGGCTTAACCTTGTGCTAAAGGAATATGTTATCACTGAAACCAGGGAAAATAAAGGGCTCTTTTGTTTGGAGCGGCCTGCGCTGGCCCAGTGGAGGAAGGTTTTATGGCTAGCCTGGAGGGATAAGCTTTCATCCTACTAGGGAAATGGCCATGAATCTCTGTAGTGAGGGAGATGACAACGGAGGGTGGGTGGCTGCAGCAGGGCAAGAGTCACATATTCCTGCACACCATGCACTGGTAGTGTGATTTTGATCGTTTGAAACAGTCTGCATTATTAAATTTCTGAGATTTCAAAATGCATTCGCACCAATGCAACCACAGTGAACTAATCTGAGCTGCGTTTTCTTAAGCTGTGCTTCCAAGGAAAAATGGTGCAGAAATGATTAAGCACCCAAGAGTTTCTGTGAATTATGTTTCAAGTTGAAAATACTGCTTCTACATAATGACTTACGTGGCTCCTTTTGCAGACATATGGTTCATTCTCCGTGTGTCATATAATGAAATATGTGGTTTGTAACAGTGTTGGGAAGCAAGATGTTAGTGATTACAAACACAAATTACTTAATTACATCAGTATTTTTTTTTCTTTTTTTTTTTCTTTCCTTTTAAATAAAGTGGGAGCCATTAACGACATTCTGGTTTGGGACAATAACTGGGTTATGTTTTATATCTGCAATTATAAATGCATATGTGTGTATGCATGTAGCATTCTCAGACAGCAGGATGCAGGTGGCTCTTTCTGAGTCCCAAGAGCTGGATGTACATCCTGAAGGCAAGCAGTTCTGAGATGATTGGTACACACAGTTTGTCAGACTGGAAAAGTGCACCAGCACTGCAAACAGTTAGCAAAAACTATTCAGAACAAGTTGTCAACAGCTCTGCAGCTTTTGTAGTGGCAAGTATGATTTCATGGCTTTTCCACATGTCACTCTGAAACCCAGATGGATCCATGGAGTACTGCTAATGAAACTGATCCCATTCTGCTGGAAAAGATTGTTCCAGCATTGGTGTCAGGAGGATTGTGAAGTAAGAAGCATTTATACGTAAGCATAACTAAGTCCTGCTTGCTTTAAGGGTTGGAAGAATGGTAGGACAATTCTTTCTCAGGTCGTAGGCTTTGTTGTGGGATTACACAATGAGCGAAATGCGTGATGTACAGCTAACTCTGGAGGACTCAGTGCTTGGGACCACCAAGGTCATTCCCACTGCAAAAGCTGCAGGGTGAGGCAAGAGGGGCTGAGGGACCCAGGCCTCCTGAGTCTGCAAAAAGGCACCAGAAATCTCACAGGAAAGATATCTGCTCTATCTCATCATCTTGAGTGCTCACAGAAACCCCAGAGGAGCTTCAGAAATTTGGCAGAAAATGTAGATAAGATGCAGCCAGACACATTAGGACCAGAACTCACTGCTGGCCCTGGAGATAGAGAATCAGAAAGAAGATACATCATTTCTTCAGATGTGCTTTACCTCTCTTTCTTTGTGTAATTCCCCAGTGAGCATTCACTGTGCTGGAAATTGTCAGTATCTTGAGGGTTAGTTGCCTCTCTCCTTTTTTTGCAGGTGAAATGTACAGCCATGAGTAAAAAGGCTGATTACTAACAACATGCATTTTAACCCCTAGAAAGGAACTTCGATGTTAACAGTTGTTTTTCCAAAAGAGTCTTGCTGCATCGTGAGCACAGGATATTCAATACAGACTTATGTCCTTTTAGCAAGGTTTGCAACCCAGCCGGATAAACTTAAGATGCTCATCCTAAAGAGCTTCATAGAAACCTGTTGAGACACAGCCCTAAACTAAAGTCATTTGGTGGCCGTTACAGACATATTTTTGTCAAAGCAAGTGTTTTGGTCATAAGGTATTATCCTTGCACTATTTCAGTGGGCCCAGAAGACTGAAGTTAGTGAAGTGAAAACAAAGCACGCATAAGCGTGGACTAAATTGAATCCAATGCAGCAGCTCTGATCCTTTCCACAAAACCCATCAGTTTAATACTGAAAAAAAAATGTATTTTCTTTATGGTATTTTTATCTGCAAATGAGGTCCAAACCAACGAGCAAAATGACACTAAAGGTCGGATTTGCATTGTGCATTATTTTTAGTAGAACACTTAGGAGTATCCTTAGACACACCTGAACAAAAACTCATATTCTATATACTTAGGTGTAACTGCATTATATCATGTCAGGAATGTCTGAAAGAAATCTAAAGGAAACAGAACCACTAAGCAATTAAGCAGATTTGTCTTGTTAGCACGAAGAAATATCTTGGTAATTAAATTACTGCTAAGTGCAAATTCTGAAAACAAACAAACAAACAAAGATTTCCTCTGCAGAAACAATATAAAAAAGATGAGATGACTTTATGTTATGCCTTACATGGATTAAGTGGACAAAACATTATCTGGCAAATTTGTGCTTGGTTCCCATTATTTGGTAGAAATAAGGGATTCAGTGTTAGAATCGTGGCTTGACTGATCAAATAAGAACTGGAAAAGTTCCTTGGCAGAGATTACTCCAGGAACTTGGCCTGTGTACAGTGAAAATACACTACAGATGTATAAATTATGCAGGTTGGGATTGTGCTGGAGAAAGCCTTCCATGTTGGAGTCATGTGGGAAAGAAAGTCTAGACATCGTAGATTAACTTACTTCATTGAAAATCACGCAATCTAGAAATTGCCTAAACTCACATCTGCACAACTACACACACAGAATTTTGTAACCAATGGCGCTTAATAGATTTTCAAACCAGGAGCAACCAAAGGATTTTAGCCAATTTGCTCTATTGGTCACGCTTACAGATAATTTTAGTTATAATATGTAGAGCATTTTAGGCAACTAACAAATGAAGCTAACCAGACAGATGGAAAAAAAATCTATATTTTATAGCAAAAGGGAGTCTGCAATCAAGTATAAATTGTTACGGTTTCTCCATTTTTACAGTTTCAAATCAACTTACTCAAACCAAGAATCCAAATCCCTAATTATTATCACACAAAGCCAGATCAAAATAATTTGATTTTTCTAATAACTGTAGTCCATGACATAGATTTTTCTGCTGAAGAAGCAAAGTCTCAGTGGGAAAAGAATAATGTAAGAGTGTGCAGTCATTCTTCAGAAATGAAAGGAACTATGTATGGAGAAATAGTCATTTGTGGGAGGAAGGAAAAATTGGAGAGCTGATAGTGACATATTACCTGTATGTTTCTGAGAGTTTTGGAGTTGAATGCCCATGACCCAAGTGCCATTTTTGGACCTATGTGCTCAGTTCCATACAGAGGGTCCAAAAATACTGCTGAGGAACTAAGCTGTTCAAGCAACACAGCAGATTATAGAGAGAAGAGAGTGAAAGCTGTCAAATCCGCTCAGAAATCCTGTGAGCCTACCTGTGCTGTGTCTGCTGAGACCTACCTGGGCAGCCACGTACTGTCTTAGGTTTGGACATAAAGAACCGCATATGGACAGCAGGGCTGAAATGTTTCTGGTCAGCAGCCAGCATGAAAGCACTGCGAATGGAGCTGTGCCAGCACCAGAGGTACTACAAGGTAGCTGTTTAGGAAGACTGAAAAGTTTTCTAGGTACCATCTCTTTGCTTCCCTCTGTCTGACTGCCTGCCCTCAGGATGCAAATTCTGTTCCAGCAAGCTCAGTGTGCGTATTGAAGGTGTTAAACCTAAACCTTCCTTTGCTGTCTCAGCTCCTGCAGCCAATGGTGACATTAGCCACTGCTGTATCCCCTTTTTTTTTTTAGCTTGCCTGGTGGCTGTTTTTACTGACACTGACACTTTTAAATGTTTCTGTTTCTGACTGCTATTGTGCTGTAGGTATTCTAATATAGAATAGCTATGTTTCACTGCAAACACAAAATCTCTCAGGTGTGCATTAAACTATGAAAAACCCTCCCTGCTACCTGAAGAAAAACCCTCTTTCCGATCAAGCTATGGTGTCTACTAGTCTTCTTTTGACCAGCTTCCAGCTAATGTGGTGTAGTGGTTTTGTGATTTTTGTTGTCAGTATTCCACATAAGAGCAACATTTAAAACAGTGGGGTTAAAGAGTTAATGTTCTGGTGCCGTGGACTGCCTTTTTTGGGCATTTTGGGTTCTCAGCAGTGAAAGGTGGAGTCGTTTTTTTTCCCTTTTCCTCTTTTGTCTCCTCCTGGGCTTGTGCCCCTGTCACGGACTCAGATCTAGAGATAATTCCATGATATCTGGCCTCCATAAATACAAACATGAAGTATTTATGTGTCTACTCTGAAGTTGTAATATTGATTGAGAGACTTTACCATCCATCATGATGGATGAAACATTTGTGAGAAAGTGTGTCATAGAATGTACTGAATATTTTCATTATTTGAATCCAACTGAAGTAGGGAGAAGCTAATTTACAAAATATCGCAAAGTATCCCATGTGAGTCAAGAAAGAGCTGATTTTTGAAGTTCATTTGCTTCTCTTGGTCAAGGTAAAGTCCAGGTTTTCAAGTCAAGCAGTTGGAAAATAAGAAATAAGCGCCTAAAAAACATCCTTCCCAGCTGATATTCTGGCCACCTGCAACTCAGTTCCCCTTCAGACTCCTCTTCTTCCTTGTGCAAGTGCCCTGTCTGTGTGGCACTATCCCCCCCACTGACAATATGTCACTGTATTAACCACTGCCATTCATCCCATTTGCCACTTTGGTTTCTCCACGTGTCCTGGTGATGAGCGCCCACAGTCAGCCTGCCAGAGCCATGCTGGGCTCTTCTTCCTCTGCTCATCACAAGGAATTGGATGAGCTCAGGAGGAACCTGGACCCCCTTTGTCTGCCAGCCCTCTGGCTCATAGCAATGAGCTCCGTACCACAGGGGATAACCATGGTATATAATTCTTTTCATAAGCTGCTCAGCTTTTATTTCTGAATTGTTTCAGTCCTTGGCCTGTGGTGTTTTACTGGAAGGGTTCACAAACTTTTCTTCTTCAATGGCTCATTTCCATCAAGTTTATGTCTGCATGTTATATTGATGTGTGTATATATGGTAGTTCAGCTTAAACGATTCTCATATGTTCCTAATATTTAGCTCATAGTATATTTATGGAAAGAAGCTATATTGCTTCTCAGGCTTTATTTTGCTAAGCTTAATGCATTGAGTGTCTTCCAGTACCCCCTATAAGACAGACTTCCCTGTATTTCTGCTTTTTTGTTGGTTTTTTTTTTTTTGTTTGTTTGTTTGAAATAAACTTGCTTTAGTAAGAAATTACTGTTAACTCACTTCAAGATGAAGTCCAAGTAATATTTTAATAATCACACTTCTTTGTTTCTGTTCAAAATGTCTTGGTTAAAATACACTAGGCCTCACTCTCATCCTCCCACAGCTGCATGAGAATGGTTTAGTTATTCTGTGATCAACTAATACTCAAAGCATTTTCTCTCCTTCTGCCATTTAATTTGCTGAGTTCCAAGCTCAAGGCAGAAATTCCTGCTCTCAGTTCCAGAACACTTATTTTTTTTTCCATCCTTTTTCTATTATAGTGTGCAAGTAATAAATTCTTCTTGATCCAATTTGTATTGATTATGTCTTCCTGCCTTAGAGCACTATCATACTTTGTTAACACCCTGCAGGTTTATGTGCCAGAATCACTAGGAAAAATGTTAGTTCCAAGAACGGTTCTTGAAGAACTCAATAAGTCCTTCCTTATCTTGGACAAGCAACCTTGTCCAAGTTGGGTATTCTTTGTGACAACACAAGCAATTGTAGACCTGTTACTGCCCCTTAGCAATACCTAAATATTTCCAAAAAGAGGGACTTGTTTTCACTTATATAACATTTGTGGATGATTTCAACATAACTAAGATTTTACCACTAAAAGCATATCCTTAAAATAACAAATAATAAAATGTGAGCAATGCAGTGCATTTTTTTAAGCAGTTGAGATAGTACAACTATGCTGAAACCATGAAGAACGACATCAGTCACCAACCAAGAAGTTATTTGTAGTCAAAATCTCATCTTGCTAAGAGTCTTTAGATCCTACAATTCTTTTCATCATGAATCTTTCCTGTTTTTTTCCACTGCTCTTACGGCATGCAAGATGTATGTCAAGGATCATGAAAAATGACAATATTCTGATAGGTTTAGTTGGGTTTGGATTTTAGTTTTCAGGTCAATTGAAACTTTTAACTCAGCTTAAAATTCAAGGAGATGAGTTCATGAGACTTTCAGCTTCTTATCTGATCCCTTTGCAATGTAGAAAGAG
This sequence comes from Lagopus muta, assembly GCF_023343835.1. Lineage (NCBI taxonomy): Eukaryota > Metazoa > Chordata > Aves > Galliformes > Phasianidae > Lagopus > Lagopus muta. The sequence goes on along the minus strand of NC_064438.1, from coordinate 2,928,905 downwards.
GTTTTGGCTTAAGTCTTCATTCTTCAAGTAAGGTAGTGGTCATGTCACCTCCTGCTGAAATGAAAGGGTGATAGCAATGAACTTTGCAAAAATTGATCTGAATTATCCTAGGAGAGAAGGAGTGGACAAAGCACGTGTTTCTATCTTCTACCTGTATAAACAATAATTTTATGGAAGAATCAATAAATCATTTAAAAAAAAAAAAAAAGTGGCTATTTAGTTTTTATCAGAAAATCATTAATGTACTTCAGAGTATTAAAGATACATGCTGAACTAGCTAAATGGGCCTGTACTTGCAAACTTAGATCAATTCTGAAATGTTATCTCCACTTTTAAAAATGCAATAATAATGAGCTAAGATACAGCGTAGCAATCTTATCTTAGAAATGTAAGAATACTTGATAGTGTTGGTTATAACCTAATATGCAAGAATTGATTTATTTGTGTAAGTATTGGATTCTTAGTATGAGGTTTGCCCTATGTAGAAGAGAAACAGAAGCATCAGGCCACACTTAAGTGCCACTCTGGCCTTGGAAATAGAAGCCTAATTGGTGCCCAGTCCTTGGGCAAGGTGTGGGCAGTGGGAGCAGAGCCAGCACATGGGTGTGCTTTAAGCAGCAGCTCTGGGAACTGGCCAAAAACAAGCTGCCTTTGAAAAATTGACCTAGATATTTAAATGAGTGATCATTTAACAAAACCTGATGTCCCATAAAACTGCTCATGTTTTGAGGTGTTGGTATTTGTTAGCTGTATCTTGCAAAAGAAGTCGTGCAGCCAGCTTGAGGAAAGGATTACATGTCCCTCTCCCTCTAGCACCAGAGGGCGAGCTTCAAAGACCATAAATTCCCTTCTGGAGTTCCCTGAGAAGCCAGGTTTCAAGTCTATGGAAAAGTTTCCATCGTGGTTAGCTTGACTTAAACTAAGTCCAATTCTATTTTTTAGCAAGTAGCTCTTCAGGCTGCTCAGTGGAGTACCTAATCTTGTCCATTTTGTTACAATAGTTGAAACAGTTTGAGCAATAGTTGTCTGTAGTGTCAATACCTCAGTTGGGAGTTCACCACCCTAGCACTGAGGAAGAGCTCTTCCTGGGATCCTCAAGCACCTCCCTTGGTTTCAGTGAAAGCTTGATGGAACTGAAGCATTCCAACGAAGCACTTCAGACCCAGCAAAGCAGTCTTTTATTAGATATTTTTGTCTGATTCTTGTGTTCACGCTTATGTATGAATTCTCTATGGCTGGTCTAGCTCAATGCTGTTTTAATTGTTCTTTGTTTGAACTGTAGTTGCAAACAGAAGACTCAACTATGTCCGTGAGCTCAGACAGCACTACAGATGGTCTCTGTTCCAGGAACTGGACTCCTTATTATGTAATCAAGATATTAATCATCCCATATGGCTTTCTGATACCTTGCTGCTGGTAATCTAAATTTTTATGCCAGATCATGAATTCCAAGTGCATGAGAGAAACTGTATTCCTACAGTGACTTGTTTGATAACGTGTCGAGATGTACCCAAAAGCAAAATGAAGTTACATGGCCACAGGTAGAGAGTAAATCAGTGGCAGAGCCAGGAAAATGTCAGGTTAGGAAAAAGTGAGGGATTCCTTAACTCATTCATTGTCCACCACTTGCCATGATCAAGCAGAACAGGCAAACTTTTCCACTTGAAAATTCCTGCAAGGTCGTGTGAGGGAGACACGGTAAATTATGAGTTCATAGAAGTATCAAGGAAGATAATCAACTGATTGTCCTACACAGTACATTTTAGTGGAGTCTGGGGAAAAGAAGAGTCATCACCAGAACTGTTATATGTAGGTGACAGTGCATGGACACACGGAAGCACAGGGATGAAAGATCCTTGAAATAAGGAAGAAAGCAAGCCAGCTGCTTTTAGGTCAGAAGAAAAACTTAGGCACATGGCTGTTATCTGGAGAAATATTTCACTGTAATGTAATCTAGGGCGACTTAAGAAATATTTAGATAGATAAGTCTGTGACTGCTCAGGGTTGTAACAGATGTTTTGGCCCCCAAACCAGAGGAGAGGGAGGCTCAGCACTTGGCATTCATGCATGCGATGCTCAGTGAGCCCAGCAGGGAAGGTGGTACTGGTAGAAGAGATAATGCCATGATTTTTCCAGTTGCTAATTTGTAGGACAAGTGCCTTCAAAAGAATAAGGTGTCCAGGGAGGTCTACAGTTAAACTAAGCACATGCATAAAGGCCAGGAATTAGGCTGCATAGTTTTTTCAGTACCAATATATCTTGATTTCATCACAGGACCTCTGTTTTGTTTCTCCTGCACTATTAGTTTGCTACAGCAGTGAATGCAAATATGAAAATGAGAGGTTTCACTGCAACTTTAGTGATGAATAACATATAGTGATTAGTATAATCATTCTACAAAATGCATTCAGCTGCTCATTGGACTTTTTGTGATGTGGAAACTGGACTCAGATCAGATCTAACTAAAGCTAGTGCCACACTGGCAATGCTTTCTCAACCTGAAAGGCTGTCATTAAATCACTGACCTACATTGAAAGCTATTGACATCTTCAATATAATGTTTTCTTTCTGCCTGATATTTCATACAATAGAAAACTTAGCCGTGGCATGTTACAAATATAATGGTTGCAATTTAGTTTAGACTCTGTGATCAAAGTTAATTCGATTCTGAAGAAGCTGTTTATATCAGTTAATTGCCCCAGTCCATAACAGGAAACATTATGTTCTAACCAAGGCAAACCATCACAAATCTCATTGTCTGTCTGCAAAAATAAAAGTTATAACTTAACCACACCTCAGATGTGATTGCACAAGCAATTACAAAAAACTCTCATAGTACGTTTTTTAATATATTGTTGTAAAAAAATTTTGTAATTAAAAAGGATTCGGCTCCTGTTCTTTGAAATAAATTGATACATACTTGAAAAGACAAGAGCAATTAATAGCACCGTGGTTGCTCTTCCTTGTGCCATACAAAGAGGCTTGTGCTTAGCTTATAGCACTTTCTTGGAGCAGAGCCTTTCGGTAACTGACTTACTGAAGGATGCGACAGATCAGCAAAGAAAAGGATCATTTACAGAGTCCTGAAACTTTACCATTAGCAACAGAAAATAAACATAAACACGAAAATAAATATTTCTGCAAGTACATTCAATGCTGCCTTTTTAACTAAGCAGCTAAAAGAGCTGCTTCACATGTCAGACTTCCTAGAGGAAAGAGCTGTGCTAGATCAGCAAGTCGCCAAGACAGGGGCTCTGCAACTGCATATGGCTGTAGAAGGAAACTTGAGCCACAAGAGGCTCAAACACTAACATTGTGCAGCAATGAATTAGCAGGAGTTAACTGAACTTCTTTCTATGAATTAGTGTAACCGGAGAATCGAGTCTGATTTGAGAGGAAACTGAGCTGCAGCTCTGTGCAGAGCTAAACCCAAACCTGAGTGGGGACTGTGACCAGAGGGCTGAAACACATTTGAAAAGTAAGAGCTCGGAAAGAGATTGCTTGGTTTCTGCATAAGCCATGGGCTGTTTAGACACATAATTAATGTAGGCTTGCACTTATGGAAACTTGGCCTTTCTGCTTGGATTGTTTTGGCTGAGGGTGTGTTCTTCTTCTTCTTTTTTTTTTTTTTAAGGAAGGAATGGCTTGTTATTTATTACTGAGTGAAACAGCAAGCACTATTAATATTGCAGTGCTGACAGAGAAGGCATTTTCCCAGTCTGCTGTTCTTTTTCTCTTTCCCTTGAAATACTTGTTCTCTTTCCATACAGATGCAAACAGGCCGAATGTTTCCTGCAAAATAAGGCAGCAATTGCAAAGTGCCCATAGCAGGGCTACCTGGTTGGTAAAAAGACACATCTCATTGTATGTCTTGGCACATTAAAGCAAAAAAAAAAAAAAAAAAAAAAAAATTGCCAAGAAAAGAATTTTCTATGCAAAGAGGTTTGCCTTGCCTGCGCACAGTTGTAAGTAATGCTATACCCTATAGAGATGGCACGAATTCAGAGGTGAAGGGATGAATTGGAAAGGTTTTTGACTCCTGTGTCCCCAGCTGTACTGTGCAATGCTGGTTTGGTGCTCTGAGTCTCAGAGCCACACAGCTGTTTTGTGACCATCAGCCCCAGCGGTGCTGTGCTGCCCCAGGAGTGGAACATGGGGCTGTTGTTTGGGGGCCTGAAGAGGGCAGAGTCTGCACAAACCAAAATTGCTGTAATTTTTCAGGCTTCAAAATAAATTAAAAAAAAAAAAAAAAGAGTTTAGAGACATATATCTCTGAAGTGTCTTTTAGCCAGAAGTCTGAAATTTGGGAGGCTAGCCCTGCTCCAAGCACACCAAACAATGCATACCACATTTCAGGGCAAACTGAGTTCAAACCCCTTAAAAGCAAAAATGCTTTGTAATCCCAGACTGGCAAAGCTGCCACAGCTGGGAAAACTGAACACGAGCATTTCTCACTGCTGTGAGGAGAACGATATTATCTCAACCTGGTATTTTTCATTGATTTTTGTGCTGGATGTCTCCTGAAGCTCTGCCCTGCCTCACTGATGCTTTTGACATAGGATTTTGTTGGCCAGGTTGTTTGTTTTGTTTTTTTCCCCGATAAGAAGAAGATGACAAATATTCTTTATCCCTTCAGTTTATCCCTTCTTGTTATGCCAGGAGCACTGTGAAACTGTTGGAAGCTACCTAGAATTGGACAAATACAAGTATGACAGTAGCTGCAGGAAAAATAGAGAGACTGCTGCATAAAAACCCTGCCATTACTGTAAGCCTGAGAATCTATAACGAATTATATTATGCAACCAGAGCTCTACAGCTCTATTTCCTGGTTTCATGGGTGTGAAGCCACAGTATAGTCATTGAAAGCATTGGTCGGAGGCAAGAGATGTAAGAAAGAATTGTTTAAGGAAATGTAATATTTTAGGCTATTAGTGCTAAGCCACTGCAGGTAAAGAAAGATGAAGAAAGGAGTTTCTTAAATAATAAAAATTAAAAATTAAAAAAAAAAAAGATAGAAGAAGTCTTTATATTTCTTAGGGTTGAAAAGAAGTAAAGATTTCCAAAGACTATTTATAAAGGAGTTCTGTTAGATCTAGTGATTTACTGTATGTGTTCCTCTGGGCAGAGACTGCAATTTTCTGTTTGTCCAGAACTTACTGCTGCAGGGAGTTATTCACAAGAGAGTTTGCTGTGAAAAGTAAATAAGGAATGGCATCTGGAGATAGTAAGAATTTTAACCAACAGCCTAATGGAATGTCTGCCTGTTGCTTGCATTTCACATGCCCGGCACTTCAGCGTACTTCAGTGCACCTCTTATGTTATTATATTTATAATGGTTGGTGAATCTCATTTTTCCTCCACACAAGCGGAAAGTACTGGGGAAATAGCAGTGCCCAGCCTCCTCTGCAGTGTGTTGGAAAAAGCACATGTGCCTCTTTTTAGAAGCAGTCCCAGCCCTTTCCCAGAGCCAGTCTGAAGCGCCACGAGAGACAGTTTCTGCAATTCCAACTGCTGGAGCTGTTGTTAACAATTGCTTTGTTCCTCTCAGGTGTTTGGTTTTAAAGAGCTTACAAGTCAAAAGCTCTGGGGTTTGGGCTGAAAACGGTTTGGGGGTTCCAGGTTTTCAGTGGCATGGTGCTGGCCCAGTGAGTTACGTGGCAATTTAATTTTCCACTGGGTTCCATGGAAGCCTTCTGTAAATGCTATAAATGTACTAGACTGATTTCCCTAGTCTGCCTTCAGCAGTCTGCCCGTACAGGCAGCCTGAGCTTTTATCACCTCATCACTGCTCCTAGTTCCCTGCTAAAGGAAATCTCCATCTAGGCTAAAGTTCCCATGCTCCATCACACACTGCTGTTTTTTCCTCCCGTAGCGGCTGTGATTAAAACAATGAACAGATGGAAGACAAAGTGCGTAACCTTGCCCTTGCTATCATCCCCGCAGGGTGTTTCCAGAGGATGCTTTAAGCAATTCCAGGCTAGGTTGTGCTTTATGTTGCTCCATATTGGGACATAACCTTGCTGTAAGTTTGCAAAGGCATTTCTGGTTGTATTTGTGTAAGCATGGCTGGGGGCTGGTGCAGCTGCAGGAGCTAGCTGTAAGGCAGCTGGCTCACTGTTTGCTTGCAGCAGTACAGAACTTGTCTGCAATCTGCAGCGTCATGGGTGAAGTTAGGCAAACACTTGGACGTTTATCTTGACTTGCAATATGGCTACAAACAGCTGTTATCAGCGCACTGATAAAGCGTGGCTGGAAGCTATGCCTCTATATTGCAGCCCGGGACATTTTGACGGCTCGTGGTAATCCCAAAGATTTCCCCAGTGCAGAGCTTCAATCTCTCACTTATCAGCTAATGGCACTCAGCCTCCAAGGTTATCGTTCTGATAACACAAGGACTGGGATTTCTGCCTTCAGTGTGCAATTAGGCAGAAGGGCACGTCTCACTGGAACTTCTGATGGCAGGGAGTGTTTTTTCTTTCAGCTGATGTGCTTCTCTCCTGGCACCTCCCAGTTCTCAGAAATCACTTAGTTCATACCACCGTGTCCATCTTTTCCAAATGCAATGAGACATTTCATTTCGGACAGCACTCGGGATCGCAGAGAGATCCACCCTGTTTACAGACTATAAAAGCAACTTCAAGACAGCTTCCCACTGCTGTCTAGGAAGAACGTGTGTCCAAGAACAATACAGCAGCAACGGGATGATTAGATCTTTGTTAACTCATATCCTAGAGGAATCACTGATATGCAGTTACACCTAAACTGTGAGTTCCATGAAACTGAGATCCTTCCTCTGCCTACAGGCATATGCTTAGCTGTTCCAGAGCAAAGCTTGTCATTAAGGAGAATCACAAGACAGTAATTTGAGGAAAGCAAGTGAGTGGATTTCCATTCTGGAGCAACATCTGCATATTCTCTGTTGTTCAGGGAGAACAAGACCCAGCAATTCTGAGAATAAAATAAGAGACTGTAAAAATAGGGAATCTCATCCCACTCTTGCCTGAGAGCCACTCTTTTACCTTAGATAAAAGGAAAGGGGGAAGGGAAAAGAATAACCACTCCGCTCATTTCATAGAATCATAGAATTGTTTGAGTTAGGAGGGAACCTTAAAGGTCATCTGGTCTGACTTCCCTGAGATTACCAGGGACACCTATGGCTCAGGGTGCTCAGAGCCCTGTCCAGCCTGACCTTGAGTGCCTGACCCTGAGTGTCTCCAGGGATGGAGCATCCACCAGCTCTCTAGAAAACCTGTGCCAGTGCCTCACCACCCTTATTATTTCCTATTATTTCTCAATGTTCTCTACTAGCAGCAAACCTTATCTACATGTGTGGTGGCAGCAGCTTCATGCTGAGCAGGGTTTCAGCAATGAGCCTCACCTGCCAGGGACCACGTGTGACAGACTGAACTTCCTGGGCTGTGTTTTGATGCCCAGTGCCTTTCTTATGTCTGTCTTTAACAGTCAGACTAGTTATCCTAGAGCAAAATATTTCCAGGACTCATTTTTGACTCTGTCCCATTGAAGATACAAGTAAAGTTCTCATCACCTTCAGCAAGAGGCAGAGAAAATATTTTTAGAAAATACAGTACTCCATACTCCTTTCTGAGTTTCCTTAGTTACCGAGGTCATTTTCTCCATTCATGCTGAGGCATCTTTGGACTCCTTGTCCTTTTTTTTTTTGGTCTGTGTAGTAAAAGAAACAGCAGCAAACGTCCCGAGACCAAGCTTGGAGGTATGCTCACATTTTTTATAATGATCCCTTTCAGAAAAAAAAAAAGAAGGGAAATAATGCTGACAAATGAAATAAGACAGACTTTCTGAAGTGCAATTAATATGATTTAAATGACTTCCACAGAACTGGTGGTCTTAGATGCAACCTCAAAATGGTAGAACCTACATGGTTTAATTACTCAAAGAAATCTTTGCTGCTATTCCAAGCATTTTTGCTTGTAGTGAGCTACCCCTTCATCAAATTCGTATTCCAAGAGGTTAAAAAAACATGGTTGTCCTTCCCTTGCCATTTTCTTAGGTGCAGACTTTCTACAAAAAGGGAGTGCGTTAAGTGCAGTGCTGTACTACTGCAGGAGCATAACCTGCAAAATATATTTTGAGAAGGCAGAGTAAGTAGAGAATTAGTGATTTAGCAGTTTTGAAACCAAGGGTGAAATCCCACCTTCCACCAAAATTTATGATACAGGGGCCAGAACATATTTGGGGTGTGATAGCTAGTATGACGTAACATAACATACAAGAGGGAGCCAGAAAGGAGAATGTGCATTGCCTCTAAGTAGTATGTGTGCCTCTGAACGTGCCTGTTTTTGGGAAAACATGGTGCAGGGTGTATTACAGAGGTCTTACCTTAGAGGTCTTTTCCAACCTTAATGATTCTGTGATGCTAAGAGGCCACACACTCCTGCTATTCCTCTCTGGCCAGCCATTGTGCTGCCAACTGCAGCACCTAATTCTGCAGATTTTTCTTTCCATTGCACGTTGAGGGGTAGGAGAGGCAAGGTGTGTTTCAGACACACTCCTGCTGCAAATGCTGCTAGCCCAAAGCAAACATAGCACACTACAGCCATTTAACCTGCAGAGGTGTCTGGCACACGAGTTACTCTTGCAGAGGATGGGTTTTCCTGCTCCATCTTCCAAGCAGCTCTCAGTCTCCAGTATTACCCTCTAAATTATCAATTCAAACAGTTGTCCCAGCAATTGGTTTGGTTTGGTTGAACTTTCTTAAAAGTCCACAAAGCTTTTTAAACACCTCCAAATCTGCCCTCTGTAAAGCACTAACTTCCATTGCATTCATTCAATGCAATGGGGCTATAGCACCAGAAAGGATCAATCTGTGAGACTAAATGTGGTGTTCAGTCTGCACGCCTGTAGCAGGGCCAAGGTTTTCTCATCTGAGGCAACCGGGCTGGAAGAGACGTAATATTTTGTAAACCTTAGTGAACCCACAAACTTTATTCCACCCAGCTTCTTTCCATTAAAACTAATCACATGCCTTTCTTCTTGACCATAAACCTGGAAGTAGATGCACAGCATTCCTGCAGAGCTGTGCGTTTTGGTTTGAGGTGGTCTCAGCAAACAACAGTGCTGGGGTAAGATTTATCAGGATGCCTCTTTGTCGCCCGTGCTGAAGGGCTCATAAGGCCACAAGTCATCTCAAATGCCAGGTCCTAAGCCATGCTGTTCTGCATAAGAGTCATAAATTGTAGGAGGAGGTACAAATTCCCTATCAATATTCTGCACAGACCTCAGGCATAGGGAGAATAACGCAGTGTTAGGATTGCTGAATGAGTGCTCTGTGTGCACTAAGTCATTAAAAACCTGTGGAACAGTCAACCCTGACTGCACAAAAATAAATACAGAGCTGGCTGTAAATAGTATCCCTTCACCTGCTTCTTCAAGTAGAATTTTATAAGGATGTTTGTTAAAGGGAATGATTTTTTTCTTTCTTTTTTCTTTCTTTTTTTTTTTAACAAGGAGATTTTGGTATATTTCAATTGAAACCATATGTTTGGTCTTAGGCTGCTCGAATACAAAGTCTAGTTTTAAATTTAATGCACTGTTAAAAACACCTAAATAAAAATCTGCACAAATGTGCTAGGATAAAATATGGACCTTTTCCAACTTCTTAAAACCAGGTCTGGGAATACGAGTGAAATTCACTGTGGAAGCATTGTTTCATTTCGTTCTTTATTTGCCACATTGGGAAGGGCATGGGAGAGGAGATTATGTCAGTCAAATGCTGCATTTGTTCATCTTTTCCCATCTCTCAGGTATATTTGAAGAAATGATAGTACCATAAATGTTTCTGTTTGAAACAGGCAGCAGGACATGGAAAGCTGAACTCACAAGTGGGTTCCATGTGGTTGGTTAGGTTGAACATGTAGGTTCAAGCTCTAAACTCACCACCACGGACTTTAAAGCAATGGTGAGAAGAGGAAACTTGACAACTAATCAGTATCGAGTTTGTCCATTTCTTCAGGAATGAATCCCAATCTTGATAGGGCTGTGTGTATGGATCAGAAAATGCCACCCTCCTGAAGGTGGCAAAGCTTGAGATTACACAGTGTAAAATCTGCTCACATGGTCAGGAAACTGACCTAGAAATCAAGACCGATGAAATTCAGCTTTCTGGAAGCTTAGATGTTTTGAGATCCTAGATTAAATGAATGATCACAGGACTGCAAATCCTCACCAACTGTATCCATGGATTTATCCCGTTTGAAACTGCAGCAGCATTTCCCCACCAGACTCCCTCAGATTTCTTCCAAAGCTTTTATTCAGATTCTTCTCCAAGCCTGCTGGAGCAGAACATTGCAGGTTTTGTGCTTTTTCTATTTGTGAGAGAGAGAAAAGGAAGAAGTATTTCTTTAAATCCTAAAAAGCACTTAATTTTTTCTCCTGACAGGTTAGGAACAAGAATGTATTATCAATCCTAACGAGTGAACCATGTTTCCATAACATTTGCAAAGTATATACAATACACATACAGCCTTTTCGCTTTCACATACAGCACAAAAAGGAACACGAAAAGCAATGAAAACCAAATCAACGTTTTAACATGCTGACTCAGTAACAAACCACTTTTACAGTACTGGGAAAACTTCTCCATGTTCTGGCCAACAGTGATGCTTCCAAAGTGTTTTCATTTCCACTGAGGAAGTGTTATTATTTCCACTTCGGGAACCGTACTGAAGCAATAGCAGAGGTATCCCTTGTGGGGTTTGGAGTTTTTCAACAGCAGGAGGAAACTGCACTAGTATGATACCGATAGCTTTTGACTCCATTTCTCTTTTAATCCTTTCCCCTTCCCACGAGGCATCCAGATGCAGCACTCCCCAAAACTAACCCCAGTACGTCCACAGCTCTCCTCTTTAACCGAGGTATATTTATATACTGTAGAGACAGGATGTGTAAAATGTTTTTCTCTGCCTTTTTTCTGCCAACGTTGAACTCATTTCATTACTGGCTGAAGCTGAGGCTGATTCAGTACTGATTGCATATTCTTTCAAGACAAGCAGCCTGGCAGACCCCTTTTATTTGCTGTACTCACATTCAGCCTCAAACCAAACTCTGCTCATAAATACTTGTGTTTTTTAACTCAATTTATTGCTTATCCAAGTAGGGCACAAAGGACTACGTACCCGGTCATAACTATGGTTTGACCCTGAAATACCATAGAATCATAAAGGTTGGAAAACACCGCTAAGATCACCAAGCCCAACCACAACCCATTCCCAATGACCATGTCTCTCAGTGCCACATTGCCACAGTTCTTGAACACCTCCAAGGATGGTGACTCCCTGAGCAGCCTAGAATCTACAGGTTATCAAAATTCCTAAGTTCTTAAGTTGCCAAAAGAGCTGTTTTCTTTACTTAGTTGTATGTGAGAAATCTCCTGTTCAGCTTGGAATTAAGTTTACTTCTTAAGATTTCAGTGTAGTCCCTTGCTGGTATTGGGATGTTCAGCACAGCTTATGCTTCAGCATATTCTCGCTTAGCTTGTGTCGCATTCCAAATTCATACTGGATGAAGTGTTTTATAAAAGCTATATGTTACAAATCTAATCTTTTCTGCAGATTTTCTAGTCGTACTCTTATGTTCCTAATATTCCTATGAAAAACTGGCATTACTCTGACATGCATTCCCTGCTCATATCCCTCAACTGTTAATGATGGACCTTCAAGAGCAGAATGAAATAGTGATGACTGCTTTAACTGTTGCACAGCCAAGTGGTAAGAACCAATATTTTTAGTCATGTTTAAGTTGTCAGGCATTCACTTGGTCTGGCAATATTTTCAACATCTCCTCTTGTAAGTAACTAGTAAAGTTAGCGTGTATTTATAAACCAGCCAGCTACTAATAAATCAAACAAAATTATATACCTTTCACTTCAGAAAAGCATACATATTGAACACAATTTAGTAAACTCTGACTAGGGCATTATTCATGCTAAAAACAATTACTACTTAGTTTTATAACAGCTGGATATTGCCAGACCACTGAAAACTATTAAAAATATTGTGTCAGAATAATATTGTTCCATGTGCTTCAGATGTAGATAAAATATCTAAGTACAAAGCCTATTCTTGATCTTGCCTTACGGAACTTTGGCAGAAATCTACTGCTCCTAAAATCAATTTTCCCAGTATTTCTATTGGTATCTTATTCATCCAAACATGTTCTCCAGACATGACTCGCAGGTTCCATCCTGAAAAATTATCATTAGTCCTGATTATATTTTTGCAGTAACTTTGGGGTAAAATTAAAAAAAACAACAACAACAAAGAAGAGCTTTAGGTGATGCATAGAATATGCAAGAACACTCGTGGTAACTGACAAAGAACATGAGTGGTGGGGGATAAATACATAAGCTAATATTGACACCTAACTTGATGCTTGGTACTACACCCTACAATTAGACTTTACACTCACATACTTGTTAGTCTCATGTTTAAACAAGGTATCTTTCATACAAAGCTGTATATATACTGTTCGCAGTAGGAAAACAGAAGGCCGTAGTCAGCAAACAGCATTTATACCCTAAAGCCTGTGGGGCCTTTAGGACCATATAACATATACCTGTTCTCTAAATTACTGACTACTTACATCCAAAATATTCTGATGCTGCAAAGTTTACTGTGATCTGTAACAGAAATAGCAAGTTTAAAATGAACGATGAAGCATTGCTTGAAGAAAAAGATTTTGCAGGCATCACCCGGCGCTGAGCACAGCACTACTTATTTGCCTTCAGTTCATTGGCAATTTCTGGAGCCTGATTTTGGTGCTGTTGCATTAACAGGAAAACTTTTTAAGCAGAATAAATGCTGCTGTTCTTCGTATTATTATAAACCTAATGCTGCTCAGTGGAAAAACAACGGCTTTACCAGTGCAGAGTGCACTGTGCCAAGTATTTGTAAAAAGACAGTGTCAATATCCTTCTTCATTTGTATTTCCAATTTTTCCTCATTTACTGATTTTCTGAAAGAGTGGTCAGGCACCGGAATGGATGCCCAGGGAGGTGGTGGAGTCAGCAACCCTGGAGGTGTTCAAGGAACGTTTGGACGTTGTGTTGAGGGATGTGGTTTAGTGAGAGCTATTGGTGATGGGTGCATGGTTGGACTGGATGACCTTGAAGGTCTTTTCCAACCTTGGAGTTTCTGTGATTCTGTGATTTTATGCAGAAGCAATTTTTATATTCTTAAGCAGACACATTAAGTAAAGTACTGTTGCCATGCAATCAGTAGGACTGTTGACAGTGCCAGGATCGCCATGAATGCCTTCATGGGAGCATGCCACAAGGAACAGCTGTTTCCTGGCTGCATCCCAAAAACTCACCAAATCTCTGACCTCATAAAACTAGCCATACGGGCTCCTAGTAGAAGACGTGCCATTCAGGATTAAACTGCCCTCTCCTCTCCTGTATTCCAGTAAAAAAACCATTCTGTCCTCCTCCTGTTTTACTGCCTTCTGTGCCTCACAGATAATACTAATAACTACTTTTAAGAGCTCTGCACCGACTCTGATTTTTATGTTGTTGTTCCAGACTCTGCTATAGTGCTGCTACTGACTATGGCTGTGATGAAAATACCTGACACTTCATCTCTTGTCTTGTTACATAAAAGCAAATGTCCCTTTCAGTATCTTTCAAAAAAAAAAAAAAATCTGATTTTCACTGGTATGCACAATGTTTTACAAACAAATTGAAAGAATTCGTATCAGATTGTCTCAGTGTAAAGAGAACTGATTCTTAAAGGTGATTTTGGAGAGATGATGGCCAGAAGTATTGCTCTGTCAGCTTAAGCCTGTATCTTTTCCTTTGCTTGATGATTACCTATGTTCTCAGTAAAAATTCAGGATTCTGTCACGTTGTAATACTGATCTATATAGGCATTGCCTTAAATCAGGCTCTCACATCCTTCAGCAAGCCCCAGCTCTTACCAAAGCTTTGCCCACTGCGTCACTAGAGCTGCAGATCTCAAGCTGCAGCCATCCTCCAGCAGCAGAGACATTCGAGGTGGGTTACTTAAGGCAAGATTAGTTGGGTAGAAAATTTAAATACACATGGATCATTCATGTTGGATTGCAAACAGCAATGGCAGGGAGCAGCAGACACTTCTTGGTCTCTTAATATATGAGGAGAGAGAGTAAAAGAATTTGCTAAGGCTGAAGTTTTCATCTATCAGGGCAATGAGGAACAGAACTATGCTGACAAAGCTGAGCTGAGAGATTTGCAGTGTGGTCCTTCCATGAAGAGACGTCAAGAGGGGAGCCCACCACAACGCAGTGCCAGCCAAACCAGTCAGCTGGCAGCCATCAGGAAACCTGTGCAGATACAGTGCTGTGGGTGGCACGGAGTAGGGAACCAAGTAAAATATTGGGTGAAACAAGAGCATTCTGGGAATAAAATTATTTGAAAGAGCCTCTGTTGGCAAACATGGACTGAGGACAAATGCCAAGCAAGCTCAGCTGAAGAATCACAGAAACACAGAATCACAGAATGGCCAAGCTTGGAAGGGACCTCAAAGAATCTCCATGAATCTCCAACCCCCTGCCACAAGCAGGGCCACCAACCTCCCCGTTTAATACCAGACCAGGCTGCCCAGGGCCCCATCCAACCTGGCCTTGAACACCTCCAGGGACGGGACATCCACAGCCTCTCTGGGCAGCTGTTCCAGCACCTCACCACTCTCTCTGTAAAGAATTTCCTCCTGACATCCAACCTCAATTTTCCCTCCCTCAACTTAAAACCATTTCCCCTTGTCCTGCAGTTTTGTTGAAACAGGGTGCTCTAACCTCTTACTCCAGAACTGCAGTTCCCAACTACTTTCTTCAAGCACATCTAGAGGGGAATGAGGCTTGAAACCCACTGTCACAGCATTTCCATGCAGCTGGCCTTTGGCACTGCCTGCAGGTTCTGTTTGCAGTGCCTCCCTCCCAATGGGTTAGGTGGTGTGGGTTCCTGAGAGCATACAAGTGTGCTTAAGGACAGGGAAAGGCCCTTTAGGATAGAACAGAGTATACTGAAGAAAAGTCGTAGGATCATGGGTAGCCTGTGTCAGTGCCTCACCACCCTCACAGAAAAGGATTTCTTCCTAATGTCTAATCTGAACATCCCCTCTTTTCAGTTTAAAGCTACTCCCCTTTATCACTATCAGACTGTGTAAAAAGTTGGTCTGTCTGCTGCCTGTAAGCTCCCTTCACGTATTAGAAGACCACAATGAGGTCTCCCTGGAGCCTGCTCCTTTCCAAGCTGAATATGCCCAATTCTTTCAATCTTTCCTCATAGAAGAGCTGTTCCAGCCTGTCATTCATCACTGTGTCACTCCTCTGGACTCACTCCAACAGCTCTGCATCCTTCTTACGCTGGGGTTCCAGGCCTGGATACAGTACTCCAGATGGAACCTCACGAGGGCAGAACAGAGGAGGGCAATCACTTCCCTTTCACTGCTGCCATCCCTCTGCTGATGCAGCCCAGGATACTGCTGGCCTTCCAAGCTGCAAAAGCACACTGCTGGCCCATGTCCAGATTTTGTCCATCAAGACCCCCAAGTGCTTCTCTGCAGGGCTGCTCTCAAGGAGTTCTTCTCTCAGTCTGTATTCACATCTGAGATTGGCTCGATTCAAGTGCAAACCTTTCACTTGGCCTTGCTGGACCTCGTTATGTTCCCACGTGCCCACTTTTCAAGCGAGTTCAGGTCTTTCTGGATGGCGTCTGTCCCTTCTGTTGTGTCATCTGCACCACGCAGTTTGGTGTCAAATGCAAAGCTGCAGAGGGTGCAAGTCCCTGTGATGAGCATAGCCTTAATGATAACCCGTAACTATCACTGTCCCAAGCAGTGTCTTGAGAGCGTTTACAGAATATTATACGACTGACAAACACAGAAAAAAGAACAAAAATTAAACCAATGAGTCAGCAACCAAAACCCAGCCCAGAGGAAGCAGAGTGGGAGCTGAGTGGTGTTCACTGCTCTGAACACCTTTCATGACCCAGGTCCATTGAGGCCATGTGCCCATACACCTGGAGGTGCACTGTGTCTGTGGAGTCCAAGCAGCTTCCTTTGCTCTGCTGAAGCCCAAGCCAGACCAGCTATCTAAACACAAACACTCCACATGTTTGGAAACATTTTAGATTTGCAATTAAGCTCAGAAAATGCTAATATAAATAGGTTGGATTAGGCTAAGCTTTTGTGCTTCAGTTTTCTATAAAAGGTCTAATGCTTCTTCAGCTTATTCAGCCTGGAGAAAAGAAGGCTGCAGGGTGACCTCATTGCAGCCTTTCAGTACCTAAAGGGAGCCTACAAACAGGAGGGCAATCAACTCTTTGAAAGGGTAGATAACAGCAGGACAAGGGGAAATGGTTTGCAGTTGAGGGAGGGAAGATTTAGGTTGGATGTCAGGGGGAAGTTCTTTAGAGAGAGAGTGGTGAGGTGCTGGAACAGCTGCCCAGAGAGGCTGTGGATGCTCCATCTGTCCCTGGAGGTGTTCAAGGCCAGGTTGGATGGGGCCCTGGGCAGCCTGGGCTGCTATGAAATGGGGAGGTTGGTGGCCCTGCATCCCTTCCAACCCTGGCCATTCTGTGATTCTGTAAAAACAAAGCCAGAGTCCTGCAGCCTGACCACAGCAGTAAGGCCATCCAGCAGGGATAGAAAAGGTTCTCTGTCCAGAGAGATCCAAGCCCAGTATTTTCTGCTTGGTATCTCAGGTCCTGCTTAATTCCGGGTGAAACTCTCCTAGTCTGCATGGCACAGTCATAAATGAGACCAAGAAGAGCTAAGACGTTTCGGCAGAGCCATGTTTAGAGAGCTTGGAACAGTTTCCCAATGAATAAGTCACAACCATCCCAGTTTATACAGCACGCGGAAAGCACTGGATGATAGCTGAAATATTTATATTTAAGAGGCATAAATGTTTATTAATAACGAGGTGTACATATTTTTGCATGCAAAGCCTTCATGGACAGCAGCGGGAATCTGAACTCTGCCTGCCTGCTTTGGCTGGTGTGATCTCTGCAGTCTGATGACTGCTTCCACGAAATACGATGTGAGGAGACCCGGTGTCCATACTCGCTATGCACGAGGTTCTACCCTGCTGCAATCCAGCTGCATCCTGGATGCACGCGGAAAAGTTTCACGAAACGCTTCGAAATTCACAAAGCGCGGCGGGACGCGCAGCACCCGCTCTTTTCCAAGGCACGCACGGCTGAGGTCGTCTCGCAAAACAGCCCGGAGGAAGGGAGGGAGGCCGGGCGGGAGGCGGGGGGCGGCCCGACACGCCGGCGGGGCGATGCCCGGAGGCCGGCCCGTCCCGCGCGGTGCCGGGGCCGCTACCTCCGCTCTCGGCGCGGCTTTTAAGGGCGGCGCGGCGTGAGCCGAGCGCAGAGCTCCGGCCGGGCTCCCGGCCCGCAGCGGCGTTTGGGGCGGCCCCGCGGGGCGCCCATGGGGCGGGGGCTGCGCGGCGCCGGCCGGCCCTAGGCTGCACGCAGCATGCCGGCGCTGCGCCTGCTGTGGTTCGGCTGCCTGTGCAGCCTGTGCCTCGGGTACTTCGAGGGTCCGCTGTACCCCGAGATGTCCAACGGCACCCTACATCACTACTTCGTCCCCGACGGGGACTACGAGGAGAACGACGACCCCGAGCGCTGCCAGCTGCTCTTCAGGGTGAGCGAGCAGCGGCGGTGCGGCGCGGCGGCAGCGGGCGAAGGGCTGAGCCTGCGGGAGGAGCTGACGGTACTGGGCCGGCAGGTGGAGGACGCGGGTCGGGTGCTGGAGGGCATCGGCAAGAGCATCTCCTACGACCTGGACGGGGAGGAGAGCTACAGCACCTACCTGCGCCGCGAGTCCGCCCAGATCAGCGAC
This sequence comes from Lagopus muta, assembly GCF_023343835.1. Lineage (NCBI taxonomy): Eukaryota > Metazoa > Chordata > Aves > Galliformes > Phasianidae > Lagopus > Lagopus muta. Next base: position 2,911,041 of record NC_064438.1, on the reverse strand, counting down.
GCCTACTCCAGTTCGGACCGCTCGCTGAGCGAGCTGGAGGGCAAATTCCGGCAGGGCCAGGAGCAGGGCGGCCGCGAGGAAGCCCGCTTGGGCGACAGCTTCCTGGGGCTGCTGCTGCACGCCCGCGCCCTGCTCCGCGAGACCCGTGCCATCTCCAGCGGGCTGCGGGACAAGCACGACCTGCTGGCCCTCACCGTGCGCAGCCACGGCGCCCGCCTCAGCCGCCTGAAGAACGACTATCTGCGGGCCTGAGCCCGCAGCCTGCAGCCCAGGATGCCCCCCCCGGCCGCCCCGAAAACGCGTATTTATTGTATAGGACCTCCCGAGTGAACGGCAGGTTTGTGTTGAGTAGAAGGGTGGAGGTACGTCTAAAAAGTTGCCCCGTATCGTAGCCTGCAACGGACGGAGCGTTCTCCTCTTCCAGCGTCGGCTCTCGGCTCGCCGTGACACCCGCGTGTGCAGCAGGAGCGCAGACTCCTCCCGTTGTTACTCTCGTTCGGGGCGAACCCTCTGTTAACTCCTAACCTTGTGTAACGGCATGTATTGTACTCATGTAAAGCATTGTTCTGCTGCGTAACTCCAAACTGCGACTTCCATCTGCATTCGGGATAGCCGGGATCTTATTCTGGCAGGGTCTGTGCTCCTCGCGGCTTTGCTTATCGGTGGCTCTAAGCAATTGGAACCCCAGAGCCAGCCAAAAAGGCTGATGTCAGATCCCAGGAATGCCGGTTTTATAGCAAGAAGAAGGAGCCCTAGCGGTGATTGCAGTCTCAGGTCCCAAATTCAGAGCCTGGTTTCTCAGAGCATGTTTCTAAAGCAGACAGAAGGTTTTGGTCTGTTCCAGTGTAGCGACGTTTCCCATTGGTGCCTTTGTACTTTTGCTAGCTAAGCTATTAATAAACCTATTCGTGCTCCTGGACAATAGCAGAAGTGCCTGGTGGGAAGGAGGGGGAGGATTGTTTGGGTTCTCACACTCCTTGCTATGTAATCTTCAACTTGGGGTAATGTGGCTACTGGATTACAGACAGTGCAGGCAGCATCGCTGCTTGGATGAGAGAAGTTTGTGTTGTTTTAATAAACGTTTGAAAACCGTGTTAAGGCACGCTGTTCTTGTACCCTTCTGCTTGAGACGCTCTTGATTTAAAACATGCTGGTGTAATGTGCCTCTCAGCAAAAAAAAAGAAAAAAAAAATGTGATTGTGAGCATGTAGATCCTGCCAAACTAAATAACTCGCTTTTTAGTGCAAACAAATAAAAGTTTACAGACTCAAGAGGTAAGCAAGTTTCATTAAAAGGAACTATGTTATTGCAGTGGTCTTTTCCAACCTTAATGATTCTATAATAACGATACCGAAGAGCGCACAGGGCTCTTTCTGGATTTTGTAAGCCTTTTTAAAAAGCCAGTGTATGAAACTAGCAACCACACAGCAACGAAAGAGAAGCTGCTTTTTGAGCGTTTGAGGTCTGATCCTGCTGCCTCTACCCCCATTCAGTTCTACGCTGGCCTGCAGACCATCCGGCTGGCTGAGCCCCTCGGAGCTGGTGGGGGTCAGTGTAAGTCCCCTGAGCATCAAAGGCATTGGCAGATGTCTCACAGAGGTATGTGCTTACAGGGCCTGGGGGCCATCCCATTTATCTCAAAGGTAGGGAGACATAGCTGTGCCCAAGCAGGATATTATAGGGTGTCTGCGCGCCTTTACACTCTTAGTGTCTTTGAAGATCTGGAAACATTGAAACATTGCATTGGTTGAGTTCAGTGGAACTACCCAGTGTTATTTTCACGGATGCTTTCAAGGGAGAAAGTGTGACAGGTTCTAGCTGTGAAAAAAATTGTTTATTTGTCATACTTTCCTTGCCACTAAGGCCAGACAGAAAAACACGGGAGCACAGAGGGCCATCACTAAATCTAGTTTGCTCCCTACCACAACAAAGCATAAAGCATTTTGGGATGGACCAGTGACTGCACAATGAGGAAACGCTCTGACAGTTTCTGAGGGCATCTCCCCATTCTCTCTGGATCCTACCCTTTCAGAAGTACGTGCCAAATTTGTCATGCTTTTCCATTTCTGCCCAGATTCTTCTTAAAACCCTGCCCTAGCCAAACCCTTGCAAAAGAAATCATGTGTTTTAGTCTATGCTTACTCTTTGAGGCTCTGCTTGTAATCTGAATTGTAAAGCATCAGTAAAGAAGTCATAGTGGCAAATCATGCCATTTTTTTTTTAGCCAGGATGGCATTCACATATTACTAGAAAAATAGTAGTAGCGTAAAACGCAATTTCTTCAATACACTTTAAGCAGCTTGGCTGTTCTGTTTGCAATAGCAATCCCTTGGTCAATCTCAAGCTATTCCACAGTGTGCAGAATACTGAGAGTGGTAAATATTTGCAGAGCGGTTACTTTCAAGGCAGGAGATTACATGAAGTACCTGGAGATTTACAGAATAACTCCGTCAGCTCTGCAAGCTGCCATCTAACAAAGCCAAACTGTTGTTCTTTAAAATCCAGGCTGAGGTTTCTTAGGACAAACATGAATGTATTGACAGATCTCCCTGTCAATTTATGTTTTGGCAAAATGTAAATATTTTTTGTATTTGAAATTGAGACAACCAGAATTTTACTCTTCTACAGAAGGCTTTGAATGTTCTGTTTTAAGAAGAAATGGTGTGAATCCGAGTTTGGGCTGTGTGTAAATTTACACACTTAATAAAAAGGGTGAATTTTATGTGGATTTTGTGAAGCCAGTACAAAAGTATTTCAAGATATTTAAATGCATTTCAGTTTGGTTAACGTCAGTTTGTCTTATCTAAGCAAAAGTAAATGCGACTGTTCATTAAAAGTGCATCAGTTTTGGACCAGAGCTTGTGTAACTGACTGTCCTTTAGACATCTGCAGTCTGATAAGCTGTGCTGCAACAGGCCTGCATGAACTGGCTGCACACTGATATCCAGCAGTTTAAAGTTTTACATTTGAAATAGATCCTAAAAGCTATTGTAATCCACTTTGTAATCCTATCAGTTTTGCTGCTTTTGTGGTGTTTTGTTTGTTGTTTTTGTTTTTTAACCTGATAAAATCTAATTCGTTAGAAGAGATCCATTGGTTTTATGTGATGTATTTCAAATAGTAAAGGCCTTCTTATCACTGAAAACTCATTCCATATTTTTACCTGGGGAGCCTTACAGGACCAGTTGTAGCAGCTATTCTGACCCAACAGCTCCACCTGTTGTGTTTATAGCATCAAGTTTGGGCTTTTTAACTTTTTTTTACACTAGAACTGAAATTGACTTGGTCTTTCTTATAGAGTTCTGGACATTTAGAAATATGTATGATTTTTCCTGAATTTATTGAAGTGACGATGGTATTGAAGAGCAGATGATGATGCTTGCTGAAAAAAATCAAGTAATGCAAATAGAACAGAGGGCAAGTTATAGAGAGCTCATTTACGTAGAACTTCAGTTGTCTTTGACATCCAGCCAGGGATTCAGCTCATTAAGAGTCAAAGCCAGTCATTAAAAGACAAGATTCTTCTCCTCCCTAGGCAGCTTACTTACGCAGTCACTGCTCAGTTGTAGCCAGTCTCCTGCCTACAGATATATGCTGAGCTGAAGAAACTCAAAGTCTAACTGTGGAGCAAGCCACTTTCTCACCTGAGCACCAATAAAAGTAGGGAAAGAAAAGCAAGCAGTTTCCAACTGCTTGCGGATGGCAGCAGTTGGAAACAACCATATCTGTGACAACTCAATGGCTAGGAATTCAGAGTGGTGCTATAAACCATGGCTAAGCTAAAACTTCAAACTTAAGTTTCCCAGGCTGACCTACCCAGGGCCATTCTGAGAAAGGGAGTAGGCAAGGGATGATTTCAAGACTCTCAAGGATCCCATGTGTGCCAACCTGAATGGCTGAATATTCTGCAATTAAATTGCTGCCCCTGTATGCTGTCATGTGCATGGCTGCAGAGGACCCAGATACCTTGGAAGCAAAAAAATATACTTGCTTCAGACAAAAGAAGCAACAGGCACAGCATCAGCTCTGGTTAAAGTCTTGCCTTGAAAAATCTTACTTTGTGAAGAATGGAGAAATCCTACTGGATGTGCTTGTTGCTGTTGGTGGTGTGGTTTATTGAGATGAGCTGCATGACACTTCAAATGATGCTCCCCTGTGCTTATCACAGTCACTTTCGCTGCTGATAAAGGAGTTCTCGGTTTTGTTTAGTGAAATGTATTTGCCAACTGTTACTCTTAAAATAGTCCTGCATGTGTGAAGGCTATCCGACATTTTTCTGTCTGCTAAGATGTATTTTTATTTACAGCCAAATGGGGACTTCAGTCCCTCTTTGCTTTTTGGCTAGCCCAAATTTGAAAAAATTATGGATTTGTGTTTTGTTCCTGTAGTATATGAAACTGGCAAAAATACTGACCTAACTCCATGTCCTTAAAAAAAAAAAGGCTTTTCCTAGAATATGTATGTATAAAAAAGACTGTAACTCTGTGATTATTTTATTTTCTTCATAAAGTTGTCATCCTGCCTGTAAGATCAGTTTACAATTGGAAAAGACAGCATTTAAAGACTGGTTCTGTAACAAGAAAAACATATGGTCTCCATAATCATTACGTTTTTAATGATGTGGCTTGGAAAGAGTCATTCATGGCTTGTAGAGTCATTCATCCTCGAGAACTGCCTTACCTTGGGGAGGTATCGTTGACTGTCTCCAACATACCATGAACATTCCTTCATAAGAAAAGACAAAGCCAAGCATATTGTATTTTCTCAGATGACAGCCTTGCTCAGGCTGCATGCATACCTCTTTTAAATACTCAGAGGCTGCCTGTGGAACAGCAGTTGTTCACATCTGAGCTTTCTTTGGGGAAAAGAGAAGTCCTTGGAGAAGCTTGGGTTAGGGAAAGATTTGTTATCCAGCAATAGTTATTGGCAAGTGCAGGATGACTGAAAAAGCTGTGTACTTCCATCATACTTTCCGTACTTTTTCCATGCTGCAAACATTTCACTGCAAGAGCAGTTACCACCATAAATCAGTTGTACTGTAAACAATGGAGGCCTTACTATATAGAGACTGTCCAAATTGCAAAATGGTTTGGTTGTTGTTTTTTTTTCCCCTGTCTACTTATGAATTCTTTACAAAAATAATGTGACCTGAATTTTTAGTTTAGGGCTGGGACCAGGAGAATTACTTCAGCGGGCCATGAATAAGATTCTGGTCTTACATTCTCAGCTATTTGTCTTACTGTGCCTTTACCTGGGAAACAGTGATGAAAGAAATCCTGCCCGTACGCTTCTTGTGTTGACAGCTCTTTGGTAAATCAAGAACAGCCATCTTCTCTTAAGATCTTTTCTTTGTGGATGTGAGTTTGTTTCTAATCTAATGTGACAAAACTGTGATTTGTATTAAAGTCCAGAGCAACGTGAATATTATTTTCCTATTTGGATGCTTCCTTGCAAAGTATTTACAAAGCTTTTCGACTCTTGATTCTAAAGGCACAACAAAGCATAATCTAATTTGCACTTGGGACAGGACACAAGTCAGGACACTGTAAGGTTGGTAATTTTAAATAATACCTTTTATAGCTTCTATCTTAAGAGTAAACCCAGTCAGAATGAACAACATGTTGAGAATTTTTTTTGTTCTTTCCCAAGGAAGGAGAATGAAGCTTTCCCCTACAACACACAATGTTTGCCCCACACTCAGTTCAGGATCACTGCACCCAAAGGACTGCTTTTCTGTATTTCAAACTAGAATCAGGGCAAATGTGCTGTGCCTGTCCCCAGAAATGCAGGCACCCCAAACAGACAGGACCACGATGAGTGAAACCAGGGGCAGACAAACTGCATAAATAAGTTTGAGATGCTTCTACCTTCAGAGCAACGATGGCCATCCTGGCCCCTCAGCCCTGTCCCTCTCACCTAGCACTACCAGTGCTGACCTGTGCTTGTCCAGTCTGACCTAATCTCCTAAAAATGCTTTGTCTCACTCATCAGAGTCTAAGATGCACTTTTCCTTCTGTGATGGTGATTTCCTAGCCTAGTCACTCCATGTTCTTTACATGCACAAACGTGAGTGCAAAGGGATAAACCTGCCCTGAATGAGCTCAAGTTCACCCTCTGCTCATTTATCCTAGAAGCTAATTTGTGACCGGGCCCAGTTTTTGTTTCTGACATCTTTCTTTTGGTGGCAGTTAGGGATTTCAAAAGGCCAAGCATCCCCCTGTGCTACATATATACTGATTTATATTTCCTACCCTAATGGCTTTACCTTTGTGTCTGCTTCCACAGCCATGTGCAGGCTGAGTGGTGTTTATTTACTTATGTAGTCTTACTGAATTTAATGTGAGCTCTTGTACATTTCTAAGCCACATTTCAGCCTACCCTGTAGCACCGAGTTACTTCAGAGAGTAACTGATTCCTTCAGGCTGCTGCACTGCTCCAGGCTGCCGCTGCTGCTCCTTTTCACATCCCTCTGGGGCTTTTCCTCTGTTGTCTTCCAGCTCCTGAAGATCTCCCATTACATCACAGGCCCGCTGCATGTTGTCGTTTCTATCTCTTCAGCACGTGTGCAGAGCTGAAGCTGGCAGGACCAGAGAACCACCATTATTTTGTGCAAGCTTCACTCAACTGGGAATACTGGTCGACTCTTACTGCTGTGGCAAGGTAACGTATTTATTGGACAAAAATCAGTTTGCTTTCTATGGACATTCTGCTTGTTATGCTTTTGTGCTTTTGCCTATGGCTTTGAGTTTGGCAGTGCCCACTGCTGCCAACCTTAAATTTATCTGGCAGTGAGTGCACAGACTATTAGTCATACAGAAACCCCCAGCATTACCCCCACTGTATCATAGCTCCCCATGTGAACGATGGAGACAGAGTGAAGTCCAAAGGGAATAAGTTAACTAATCTTGCACAACAGGATTCTGTAAAACGATACTGTGATAGCAAAAAGACACGTAAATGCACCTCAAAATAAATAAGCTCCAGATTTTCACTGCACAGAACTTCTGACATGCTTCTTTTAACATTTCTTGTTTTGTATTCAGCAAATAAAAACACAGCACTAATGAGTCATATTTTGCTGAGTTATTATGTAATCCTGAAGGCAGTTTGTTTTAATTTCCACTTGGATAGGATACTTTTCCACTTACACATTATGTAACACTCCTTATAAAAATAGAGGCCCGGTCTTGCAAACACCTTGGAGTGTTCCTGTTACAGAATGAGACTTGTGACCAGTGCAGTTCTCACACCCTCTCATTATGTTTATAATATCACAAAACATTCCCCTTCTATCTTAAAAAAAAATCATCATTCTTCCTAAATTTTAAATAATATTTCTTCTTCTTTTATTTTTTTTCCTTTTCTTTTGGAGCTTGATGGGCATAGATACATATGTACACTTGAATGCTTACTTTATGTTGATGACAGATCTTGCTTGTTACAAAACTTGATTTGAAATCCTTGTCCTGTTGCTAAATAAGAGCACTTGAGAAATTCATTATAAACATACAAAATATAAAATGCTTTATATCAGGCAGTTTGCATTTAACAGAATGCACACGGCTTATAAGAGGTAACCAAGAAGAAAAAATACTTGAGATACATAGCGTTACTGAAATAGGTGGCAAGGTCAGCAGCACAAGAGTCAGGAAATTAAAAGCCATGGCTTCTCAAGCTACAACCTATGTTCAGCACGGGCAGGATGCTGTTTGCTAAGTGCGTGTGCTTGCAGATTGGTGATTGACACTGAGAAAGAAATACATACTCTTCATCATGACATTTATAATATTTGCAGAGTATGGACTTCTTGGGGGTTTTTATTTGTTTGTTTGTTCCATTTTAATGAAGTCCAAGACATCCAATGTGGCAAATCTTAAAAATCATTTCACGTTCCACATTCTCAAGCTCCTGGATTCAAATAACCTAATTTAAATTGTAAAAAAGTAAAAAATAAAATAAAATAAAGGGGGGAGAGGGGGGCAAGAACGTGAAAGAAAAATGGAAAATAGATTTGGGCACTAATTTTAAAGCAAATAAATCCTACGACAGCTGCCTTAAAGTACAGGAATGCAATCCAACAGTGCATTACAGTGCTGCTTTGGCACATGAAGACTTCTTTATTGAAGATGATGAATGATAACTACCAACACAAATATTTAATTTCCTATAAGTTGCAGACATAAGCCTCAGCCTTTTTAATTGCCAGAACACTTGGAGAGACAGTCTCTAAACAGTCATTTAATACTTTCACTTGTGTGTGTGCTTATTTCCATCCAACTAGCCAGCTCTTCATCTTTGTGAATGTTTTGCTGCCTGTGAAAAGTGTTGCTCAGCCAGAGCTTATGTCAAAGGTTTTCCCTGCACTGATTATATGGAGGCAGCAGGACTTTTCTAGGTGCTCTGCAGAGCACAGTATGGACGCCGAGTACCCGTGGGAATATGTACCTCAGTGTCCATCACAAGGCATTACCTATTACACAAGAAACTACAGCTTTTCCCTTTTTTTTCTTTCTTTTTTTTTTTTTTAATATATAAATTCAGGCACGTCACCAGTTCATGCGCAGTGAAGAATGCGTGGATCCCAGTCCAGTACAAGATGGTAACTTCATACCAGCATGTGAAGCTCCATCAGAAAGCCAGTAGGTGAGAGTGCACCCTCAACAAGTTTGTAGACACCAACCAAGCCGAGCGGTGCAGTTTGTATGACAGAAGGAAGAAACACACGCTATCCAAAGGGGCCTCAGCAAGCTCCAAAGGTTGGTCCATCATGAGGTTCCACAAAGCCAAGCGCAAGGTGTTGCACTTGGAGTGGAGCAATGCTAGATAGGAGTACAGACTGGGAGAAGAACTGCTTGAGAGCAGCCCTGAGAAGAATTTGGGAGGGGTCTGCAAAAAGCTGGACACAGCCAGCACTGTGCTCTTGCATCTTGGAAGGCCAGCTGTATCCTGGGCTGCATCAACAGAGGGGTGAAAGCAGAGAGGGGGAGGGGATTGTCTGCCCTGGTGAAGTTCCATCTGGAGTACTGTCCCCAGCACAGGAAGGACGTGGAGCTCTTGATGTGGGTCCAGAGGAGGGCCACAGAGATGATCAGAGGGCTGGAGCACTTCTCCAACAAAGACAGGCTAAGGGAGTTGGGCTTGTTCAGTGTGGTGAAGGGAAGACTCTGGAGAGACCTCATTAAAGCCTTCAAATATTAAAAGGGACGTTTTAAGCAGAAGGGAAAACAACTTTTTACACAGTCTGATGGTGATAGGACAAGTGGGAATGGCATTAAAGGAGGGGAAATTTAGAATAAATGTCAGGAGGAAGTTTTTCAGTGAGGGGCAGGTAGGGTTGAGGCACTAGCACATGCTGCCCAGGGAGGATATCCCAGAAGTGCTCAAGGCCGGGCTGGATGGGACACCAGACAGCCTGATCTGGTGAGTGGTAGGGGTTGGAACTGCATGATTTTGAGGTCCTTTCACTGCTTTCCTAGATGTGATCCTGCTTCTGTCTCTCAGAGCCTGCCTCCCTTCCACACACAATTCAGACAAACACAACATTCCCTGTTTTGCCAGGCAAGGAGATGTTCAGCACCGAGCAAGGACTGCACGCTACCGCTCTTTTAAAACTGATTCCCAAGAAGCTCGTTTGCCTGGAGCTCGCTGCTCAACATTCGACACTGAAATCACCGGCACCGTTAATCAGCACACGCAGCTCCACCTGCAGCACGCCAACAACGCCTCCCCCCTCTAATGAGCCACCTGGCTCTGAGGCGCAGCCCGGCCCTGCGCCTCCGTTCCCCGCCCCCGGAGTGGTCGGCCGGCAGCGCCCCGCCGCGGGCAGGGGAAGCCGGGGCCGGACTCTACGCAAGGCCGGGGGGGCGCCGGGCCTGCGGGCCGCCTGGGCTGGAAGGCGGAGCGTGGCCGGGAGCCGCTTCGCCGATGGGAAGCCGTGCGAGCTGCGTCTCTGCTTGGCTCTCCGTGTGCAGCATGTAAACGTAGGTTTGCTTTCCTTTATGGTGCGCGCCTGCCGCTTTGCTTTTGTGCGTTCCGCGTGGCGAGAGTGGAGAGAGCGCTACGTTGGTGCCTCCTAGGCAGGGGACGGCAGTGCAGGGAGCTGAGATGCAGGGCGCTCGCTCTGTGTTTCTCGGTTATTAATTGCTGTTTCTCGGTTATTAATTGCTCCTCTGGCCGCGGTCAGGGCACACTGATAAACGACTTGAGGCGAAGCGCTGCTTCTCATTTAACGCAGTGTGAAAGGGCACCAAGTGGCGATCGTCCGCCTGACGGTGCAGGGGATAGGAGCTCCCTGAGCTTGTAGTTCAGCCTGCATTAGCATCAGATTGACTTTTTTTTTTTTTACCCTTTAAAGCCTCTGAACAATTGTCAATAAATTGAAAAAAAATAGCACTTAAACTAACTCATTAGCACAATCTATACGGTGGGAGATTGGGTCCGTTAAGCATCATTGATAGCCTCCTAGAATACGAGGTGTGCTTTTCCTATTTCTGGCCTGGAATCACCAGCACAGGCATTTGGGTTGGTTTGCCTGCAGCTTGCTTTGTGCCTTGAGCTTAAGGCTTTTAAGACATAAAGTTGTATTTATCCAGCACTTAGCACTGTGCCTTAGCTACTGAGAAAACAGCTGTGTAGCTCAGCGGTTACTGGTGTGAGATCATTAACCATGGGTGGGAGCTACTGAGGGGAGTATATTTTTCTGTGAAGCAGCGTGGGACAAAAACTAGACTTACGTGTTTGTTTAATTTGCACGTCTGAGAAGATGAACACCAAGAGGGCATGCTGGAGCAGGTACTTTTAAGCGTTGTCGTCTGGGTTTTCATTTTAATAGTGACACTATGTTATGACAAACTCAAGGAAAACCATAAGTGGGCATTTTGTTGTTACAGGATTTCTCTCGATAGGTGGCTAACCCAAACAATTGCTTTACACTGAAGGCAGAAACAGAAGTGTAATGCAAACACTGCTGAAGTTTTTAGGAATATTTCCAGCACTAGGGAAATCTTTTTGCTATAATAATTTTCATGGCATTCTCTTGTGTAGCTGGCAGCCAAATGGCCCTGAAGCCTTCCAGCTAACAGCGGTGTCATGCAGGATCTACTGCACTATTTTCAATAAATAGGCATAAAGCAAAGATCTGGATAGGCCCAAAGTCTTGGGGCAGAGTAACAATGGGCAATGTAGATCTGCATACTGAAAAAGCCACAAAGTACGCAGTGAAGTTGTTTCCTAACCTAGACGTGTTGAAGGCTTCTGCTGCTGCCAGTGAAAGAGAGCCTCCCCTCCATTTGGGTGCAGTGGCTGGCTGCTCGAGTCTGGTTGCCAGGACTGGAAGTATTTCAAGAGAGTACTTTGTGATTCAGAATAGATTAGAGTGATGATGCCAAAAGCTGAAGTCACTTGGGATGGGGGTACCAATGGCAGCAACTCAGGCCTTCTCTGCATGGCACTAAAGATAGGGTTGCTACCGTCCGCACTGCGTGCAGTTGGTTCTGTGCAGCAGCAGTGGTCTGTGAACAGGAGCAGCAGCTAATCATGAGATCACTGCCATGAAACGTGTTGATGCATGTGAACGTGGGCACTGTAACATCCACATCAGAGCTAACTGCGGAGGTTCTCTCTTTAGTTGGTGGAGAGAAATAAGAGTTCGTTTCTCCTCATCCTAAAGCGGGTCTCTAAATAGGTCAGTTGAGCTGGGATCTAAATGAGTGCATTATTTATGGGTGGTGCCTGCGATGTTCAGATGGGGTGACTGTGGTACATGTCTAAAGTTAGGCAAGATGAACCTGGCTGTTCTCATTTCTTGCATCCAAGCAAAACTGGGAATTCCCATTTGACTTACAGCTTTCCCCAGTGTAACATAAATCATGTGTATCTCACCTCCATACCTTCCAGAAGTTTTATTACTCTTGTTTTAACTAGAAATTGTGTCTGGCAGGATTGGTTGCATCTGTTTTTTTAAGGTTGACCTTCATTCCAGAGCATTTACAAAACTAAATGTCACCGACTTAGAATTGTGCTTGAGAGGTGTTTTGTGAGATATCCATTGCCAGGAGAACAAATAGCAGTTAAGCAACTTCTGTGACAGGTAGACAATAAACCCACCTTTGTTCCTTGTCATTAAAAAATAATAATAATAAAAAAAAAATAAAATAAATCCAACATCATTTGAATGAAATCCTGTTCTCACAGTCTTATCCCAAGCAGTTACTAAAGCAGTACCTGCATTTACATATGGATGCGTGTGTGTTTTATATACGTATATATGAGAGAAGGAAATATATATTCAGTCTGGTTACAAACCCATTTTTGGATAAAAGAGGTTAGAGTCTGCGTGCACAAAGCTGTTCCTTGGATTGAATTGCAACTGAAAGTTGGTAATAAATGCGATTCTTCTGGGACTGCTGTGCCCAAAGAAAAGGAAGCAGAAATCAATTTTGTGCTTTGCTGTACTCAATCAAATGAAATAAAAACAAAAGGAGACCATAAGGTCCTATACAGCATTGTTCTAACTATGCTAGTCGGAATCCTTTTGACAGCTCTTCTAGATCTCAGTGTGTAAAGATACTGAATCTACAGAGATATTCCCTGTGTAAGGACAGAGGGAAGGCTTTGGTTGCAACCAGGCATCAATATTTGTGCAAGAACCAAAACAGCAGGGGAAAAAAAACAACAACAAAACACTGAACAAATTAAGAGTAGATATACAAACTTTGAAACTGCTGAACTTCCAGTTAAAAACAAATGTGATTACTTAGTGTTAAACCAGAACTTTTCTTCTGATGTAAGATTTGGATGCGTCATCTTTCGTCAGCACGGCGTACAGTTGATTTGAATTACTCAGCTCTAAGCTAGTGGAAACCTCAGTAGCTTAGCAGTAGTACGTATGTTTGGTTTGTGGAACTTGTCTCAGAGTGCCTTACAAAGGGACCTTTGTGCTGTAAGTATCCAACAGCCGCAGGAACAAGGATGAACAAATTGGGGAATCCAGCCGAAGCTCTGCTAAACGCAGGGACTTTTGGACAAACAGGTCTGAATATATCCTCTGTGTCCCAAAAGCCATCAACGAGATGAAGAGTATTCCTAAATATTTAGCTAGAAAGAAATGGTGAGAGTCGCCTTAACATGCTCCTTCTGTTACAGGTGCTCCCTAAATAATAATCTGCTCTCTGTGGTACTGCAGGAACACCACCGCCACCCAACCAAGGTCAGCATGTGGAGGCTGGCAGCTCGTGTCATTCTGGGGACCAAAGTCCACCCCGTGACCCGGCGCCTGCTTGCTGGGGCTGCAAAGCTGCAGTGCTGCTGGTGGGGGACAGCACGGAGGACCCACACGGGCTACATGAGTGCAGGGATACGGAAAGTGGAGGCTCCGGATGCGGAGCACCTCGTCCGTGTGCAGTGGGAGGATGGAAGTGAGAGCTGCTACCCCTGCGTCTGGCTGCGGGACAACTGCCAGTGCCCACACTGCTTCCTGCACTCTGCCAAGGCCCGCAAGCTGCTCTTTGAGGACCTGGATGTTGACATTGTGGCCAAGGAAGTCACTCTGACAGACAGGAGAAAGGTAAGGATGATGATCTTAATCCATAGAAAGGATACTGTAGAAAGTATAACCCAACATTCAGCACTGGCCCAGCTTCTGTATCTCTCCATCTGTGTTAGCGTTTGTTCATGACAAGGGGAGGTTATTAAGCAAAACGAAACAATCCTTCTGTAAATTTTAATGTTTTCTGACACACGTAGCAACTCTGTATGTCATTTTGGCTTTCTACATCTATTTTCTTGAAAAGGAAAGAAGTTTCAAAACTTTTGAACAGTTGATCTCTTAACATTTGTTTTTTTCATACGTCTCTCTTGGCCTGTTTTTGAAAGGCAGATTTGCTCTTCTGAGTTGTAGTGAAGCGTTCTGTGCCAGCTTCTGTGATTCCCAGTTTCTGGTAGGCAAAGTACACGCAGTGACAGCAGCCCACAGAAAATAGCAAATTAGGTCATGTGCTCATGTGAAAATAAACATCTATAAAAGGCATAGGAATTTGGATGCTGTTCAGGTTGGATTTTCATTAATTGTTTGCAGTTACATTACGTGGAAGCCTTAGCTGTGATATTACTGATTTAAATATTCCAATTTCTATAATTTCTGGTTGTTTTTTTGTCCTTAACATTGCATTTCTTTTTATTTCCCAAGATATCTATCACGTGGCCCGATGAGCACACAAGCGAATATGAAGCTGACTGGCTGAAAAAACGATGCTTCTCTGAAGCAGCCAGAGCAGAAATGCGAGAAGATTTATTTTTACCAGGTAGGAATCAAACCCACATGTGTCCTTTCAAACACCTTTCAAACTCGCATGGTCTGGTGCTACAGACCCTATCTAGATAGAGAGTCAATGTGTGAAGGCCAAGCCTATCCAGCTGAAGCAGGAAGAGTTTCTGGGGTCACATTTGCTTTTTCACCTCTTCTGATCTCTGGACTGTGGGCCAACAGCTCTGCTCTATCCCAGCCCACTTGCAGGAAGGGAGACGTTCTGCTGCTTGCGCTGTGTTCGCTTTCCTAAAAGCTGTTTCCTTTCTGATAAGGTTTGGAGGTCTCAAAAACAAGTCCTGTGGAGCAGTGTTGGTCTGTGTGATACGGCCAGTGTGCGTTGTTTCAAATTGCAAGCAAGTTGTAACTGAAATGTTTTTCTCCTTTCCATGGCTTTTGGTTAAAAAGTAACCGTGTAGCTTACCAGTGCCTTGTGCTGAAGTTCTGGTTGTGTTTGCTCTGCCTCCTGTGTAGCAGGCAGCCTCTTGGAAATGAAGAATTTAGTGCAACTGGCAGTGTAGCACAGGCAGTACGAGCTGTGGTTACACATCACTCACCCTTTGGAATGAATGATTATGAAATCAGTAGGTTTGCCACGATGCACATCCTCATTTCTTCTTTCTTCAGCAGTCTTTCATACAGGGAGTGTGAAATGTGTGAAAACTTGCCAGGTTTCTGCAGTTCGCCTTGATGGTGTTCCTGTGAGTTCTGCTGCTGCAGAAAGCTGTGGAAAAGTATTCAGAGCTAAGAGTTTATCTGTTGAAATAAGGTTTTATTCTAGTAAAGGAAGGAAGAGGCAGACTGATGGTGAGAAATCAGATCCAGCTTTTGGTTTCCTCAGCAAAAGGCCAATTTGTTTATGGTCTTTTTTTTTTTTTCTTGTGAGTGTTGTCTTGTTTTTGTTTTTCTAACAAAGGAAAATGATTTTTATTTTTTCTTGAAAGACCAAAAATGCAAAACCATAAGTACCATCTGCTTCTTGAGCTCTGTTGGGCAGTTAGGGAGCTGGCTTCTGCAGGTCACATCTTCCTTGGCTCCAAGCTCTCCTGAACAAAAGTCAGTTATTTAGATTCAACCTTTTGTAACTAGCGTAAGGCTTCTGCTGGTGAGTAGTATCTCCATTCATTTCAGTAGATCATGTAACAGTTGTTTACTAGTTCCAGAGTGGAACTTTTTTCCCCTGGTGATTGATATAAAAGTTGATGTCTATTTTTGCCTTGGCAAGAATAAACAACACTGTTTACTAAGTTGGAGGCTTGGGCATGTTCCCAGAGTGAGCGTGATGAAGATGCAAACCCAGTACAGGGAAACTGCTAGACTTGATTTCTCAGGTTCTGAGTTGTTTTTTGGAGAAGTGAAGATGCTGTGGAAGCTAGCGAGACATTCTGTAGCGTTTTGGGGGGAACGTTGTAAATCAAGTGTTGCTCCAGTTCATGCTCAGATGCTCAGAAAAATTGGTCCAGATGTCTTGTTATTACCAAATGTATCAGTAACCAAGATTGCAGTATTTCAGATGCGATGCTTCTTTTTGCATCTGTTACAAAACCTAACTGGACATGGCTTGCCACATTGTACACTGGGATTAATTTCAGGATCTTAATGCCATGTTTCTGTTGGAGGCTTCTCCCTTTTGCTACAGCGTTTCTTTACTGCAGCGGTCCAGAAAAATGTACAGTAAAGATACTTTTATTCTTTGGACACTGCTTTGCAAATTCGGTGATGTGAGGAAATATGTTTGCAAAAGTTACATAAAGTAACCACATTAACTTTGGCCTTGCTTAGTAGTGCCACTGTGCTCTTCTTCATAATTCTGGGAAAGATCTGGCTCCTTATGACAGGTTGCTCCTTCCAGCATTTCTCAGGTTTCATTTGCAAGGAAGGCTGCATTTCTAAGGCATGTGAATTTGCTTGCTGGCTATTTGAGACCAGCTTCTCCTTGTGTACTGGGGTAAGCTGAAAATCAGCTTCCTTCTGGTCCCTGCAGCTACAGCACTGCAAATGACATGCTCTTAAGTAGTTGATCGTGTCCTAGCAGTATAGCATTACAATGATCTGAAATGGCAGCCCTGTGTGCTGGTTCAACCAATACAAGAGCAGGCTCACCAGACTGCTCTAGTTAGTGGTTAACCTTCATTGCTGACATTGTCAAGGCTGCTGCTCCCTTTTTCCTCCTCAGTAACTGATTTGCTGGAGGAAGCAGTGTCCTGGCACAAGCAGTCAAGACCAGAGGATGTGCACTTGTCTGTGCTTTGTTTTTCAGTTCTTCTTCGTTTTGCTGTGTGGCTAATAACAGTGCAACCTTCCAGAATTTTAATTTCAATATGTCAGCTGGTTCTTAGTTGCTTTGCTTTGGTCATTTGTGGCTTTGTCAATTTCAGAGCTGTAATTGCTAGCACATTTTGAGAAGCACAAATACAACAGCCTCTAGGCAAGCCTGTGCGTCACCTGTGGTTAGGTCTTGGAGCTTGCAACACCACTGAAATACAGACACGTACACACACAGACCTCTACCTTATGTGCATCTGTCAGTGGTGCCTATGCTAATCAGACAAATATAAAATGCATTTTCTGAAACGGTGATGTCTGCTTTCCTAAAGGATTTGGGTTTTGTTGCAGATGCTGGCAGTTGTGCCAGTGCAGTCTTTTTTTTTCTTTTTCCTGCCGTTTAGTTTCATTGTGGATCCACTCCAATAACTGATGCCATTTCTTCCTTCTCTGGGAAAACAAAACAAAACAAAATTTTCACATGAAGTTTATTCTAAAAGTAACCAGCTGTTCCTAGAAACTCTCCTCCCAGTTGTTTCTGAGACGCATTTTCGTCAGGTGTCAGTCGAGTTGGAGAGCTCTCTCAGTTTCTTGTAACATCAGAATAGATCTCTTTATTGTGTTCACATACATCTTACATACCATCCACTTACAAGCAGTAAGGTTCCGGTAGCGGTTAATTGGCCCTAACTTCTCCCAAACAACGGTGATAAAGGATGAAAGGTTTCTCAATTGTGACAAGATTAACAGCGCATACAGGAGAGCCTCCTGTTTATCCTCTGACTCCCTTTGCTCTTTGTCTTACATTCCAGTCTCTCAGAGCTCCACAGTGGTAAGATCTATCAAGGAGTCTGTTAAGCTGTGTGCTGACTCGCTCAGTCACATCTTCCCCCCCAGTCAGGTATATAGTCTTTTGAGAAAGCTCATTATAGACAGAATCATTAAGGTTGGGAAAGACCAGTGAGATCGTGTGGTCCAACCACAGCCCATGCCCACTGACCACATCTATCAGTGCCACGACTCCATGTCCTTTAGTTCCTTGGACACCTCCAGGGACAGTGACTCCCCCAGCCCGCTGTGCCACTGCCTCAGCGCTCTTTAAGAGAAGAAATTTTTCCTCATGTCCATCCTGAACCTCCCCTGAAGAGATTACCTCTCCACTCAATTCTTCCTCTTCATAAAAAAAGAGAATGTGTTTTTGAAGGCATTATGCCACACATCTCCAAGTAATTTCATATCATTTGTTTTGTTTCCATTAGTAGACGTTGTGGGTCTGAAATGAAGGGGCAGAATAACCGACTTAATTCAGTAGTTTAAATCTCCAGAAAGTTCCAGATTTTCCTATCCAGCTACTCTTAGAGTACTAAGTACATTTAAAAAACATTTTAGCTGTTTTAAACTGAAAAACAAGCACATGAATTTATTATTCTCCATTAAAAGGTTCTAAGCTTGCCAGTTGGTACTTACCCTGTCACAACTGAAATGCTGAGTAATTCCAGGTGTTTGTTGATGCATGCGTGCTGTCTGCAGAAACTGGGCAAAGGCTATAATCTCTTTTTGTGGAGGCTTCTCATTTACAGCCTTTGTGGCTGATCTGGAATGATCAAGAAATGGGATTCTTTTTTTCCTTTCCCCAAAATTGCTATTCTGAAGTTGGAAGACGTGGTGACTAATTGTCTCAAAAGCAGTTTGTTCTTCACGCTTTGAAAAGCACATAGATGTGGGGTTTTCTTAGTTACAGTGCAGTTGGTCAATAAAAATGAAATAATTCTGCAAGACCTTTGCTTTTATCCTCTGTGAATTATTCAGCTGCAGTTGTAAACATGGGGATTTTTGATATGGCAACAGCAGCAGTGCTTTGCAAGTGAGAACTAAGGCTGTCCGAATGCTAATGACTCACTGCTGTCTTTCTTACTCCTTAGTTTTTAAGAGCTTATGTTCTTAAATTTTTGCTGGAATACAATGGAAACTATATTAACTGTACTTACAGAGTGGGGAAAAAAGTATGCTGTGCTGACATGATAAAATAATAAGGAATGTGAGTGGGATCAGTTCCACCAGGAAGTAGTGGCAAACGCTTTTTTTTCTTTTTAAGTAGAAGAACATGAATATCTTTGCATCATAGGGTTGTTTTTTGTTTTCTTGAGTTTTCCTCTCCCTTTCCCAAAGAATTATAGA
Source organism: Lagopus muta (assembly GCF_023343835.1). Lineage (NCBI taxonomy): Eukaryota > Metazoa > Chordata > Aves > Galliformes > Phasianidae > Lagopus > Lagopus muta. The sequence continues at coordinate 2,892,296 of NC_064438.1, read as the reverse complement.
CCCACTAATCTGTAAAGTTGTAAATATTTGACAGCACATCATCCTTCTGCGTGGGTCTGATGAGGAAGGAGGTCTTCACAATGTCGCTGCTTTTAGTGTCAACCTACTGTTTCTCTCTCCTCCTCCTCCTGGAATTAGAATCAAAGAATCATTTGGGTCAGAAGAGACCTTTAAAGCCTGTCTAGTTCAACTCTGCAGTGAACAGAGACATCCACAGCACAATCAGGTGCTCAGAATTGCAGAATGGCCAGGGTTGGAAGGGACCTCAAGGATCACGAATCTCCAACCCCCTGCCACACACAGGGCCACCAACCTCCCCATTTCATAGCAGCCCAGGCTGCCCAGGGCCCCATCCAATCTGGCCTTGAACACCTCCAGGGATGGACGGGGCATCCACAGCCTCTCTGGGCAGCTGTTCCAGCACCTCACCACTCTCATAGCAAAGAACTTCCCCTGCATCAGGCCTTGCTGTTTTACTCAAGTGGCTGTGAGATTTCTGGGGCCAATCACGAGAGGATGCTCTAAATACGTGAGTTTGTTCTTGCTTTGATTATTTTCCTAATTTTCTTTACGTATTTAGCATTAAAAGCAGTAATCGTATTCTTAGAGTGAAGCATTTGATACATGCACGTGAAATTATCACAAACATGCTAAGGAAATGTGGCCCATTTGAAGAATAACCAGAGTATCTGTAATGATTTCTCTTTGAGATTAGGTGATAAAACAGGGTAAGCTTTGAGTGGGTTGGTTTTACCCATGCCAGCAGACTGGCTCAAAGTCAGTGGAGTCCAAAGAGAACTCTGACCTGTACCAGAGATGAAGGAGCCATTCTGCTCCATTTGATGGAGCAAAGCTTCCAGAGCACTGTACCTGCATGGGCACCGTGCATTAAAAAAAGCTACAGAGGCAACATGCTGCCTTGGAAAGCTCTGTAAATGATCTGTGGTCTAGAAACATCTAAGAATTTAAGAAATTAAGGAAAAGAGAAAGAAAAGGGAAGAAAAACACATTTGCCAGGCTTGTGGTTTGCATGCATGTGCTGTGAAAAAATGCATGTGTACATGTATGAAAATATTTGTTTAATTCCTCTCAGAATAGGCAACAATTGCAGTTCAGATAAAGTGCTGAAAGTTTCAAGTTGAATCAAAGATCGTGAAGTCATGAAGTAAGGGAATATTTGTAATCCTAACTTCGCAAGCTGCACTAGGTTATTTTTTTGTCTCAGATACCAGCTGCTGCTGCGTTCCATACATTTCCCAAGGATTAGTAAAACTTGGAGCTGTACACAATGCGTTTTCAGCTTCTGGCATTTTTAGCACGGTGTCGTTGCACAATACAGTGGGAGGAAATGTCCACGGGGAGAGCTTACTCCTGCAGTAGCTGAAATACTAAGCTTTTGGCTGCAGTAACAGCCCGCTGCGGGGCAGGGATCTTAGAGTCTTTCTTTTCTGAAATGTGAGGTAGGATTTAAAACGTGAACTCGAACCCATTTCTGCTGGCTGCAAAAGGAGCGTGCTACCATGAGGTGGAACTTCCAGCACCACAGTGAGCATGGGGACTTCAAAGGGAACACACTGCAGTTCCTGTATGCAGAGACGCCTGCAGCACTTGGAGCTGCAGCTAAATTCCATCTGCATGTGTTTGTTCTCCAAAGTGAGGGGAAGTCTTTTGGTATATTCCCTGATACGATAATATCCTTCTCTTATGTAAGGAAGATTAGGTACAGCAGGAAAGACCAGAAAGGAAAAGTTGAAACTCAGTTTACTTGCACGAGCACGGAAAATTAAATTTGTCTCAGAGGTTATTCTTGGCAGTTTGCACGGCGTACCAACAGCTATTTAAACTGCACAAACTTTAATAGGGGAGAAAGGAAAGCATTTATATTTCATTTTTTCTCAATCCTCCAAAATGTATGAAAAGGCGTGTATTGAGCGAAGCACAGTGGAGCAGTGATCGGACGGCTGTGGAGTGCTCTCACTGAGGCATTCAGTGAGGTGAGGCTGTATGGCTCCTCAGGGATTGCACTCCCTTCATTTTGTGAGCATGTTGTGAGATTCAGCAGCTTGTCAGTCATGCTGCAGCTTCTTTGAAACACGGGACGGAGCACAACTGATGGCCCATGTGAGCAGCTTATATCTGGGTACACGTGCTGTTTCTTGGATGATCTCTAGCCAGCCTAAGCCAGAGCAGTAGGGAATAGGAGCGGCTGGAAACTTGCAGACTTTGCAGCTGTTGCCCCGCGGTTCACATTTTTATGAGCACCTTGCATAATGCCCTGTTCCATTTCTTTGCAGTGCAGGGTCTCCCTCCGTGACCAGGTGAAATCCCCCAGAGCTCCCATGCTGCAGGCTGCTCTTAGGGTTTGTAGTGGTTGTTACCAGTTCTGTCTGCCAAAGGAGCTGGACAGCAAACAGAGATGGGGGGAGGTTATAAAGGATGCAGTCTGCATTTTTCTGTGGTATCATTTCTGACTGATGATCAGTCAACGTAAGTGGATGTTGGCAAAAGTGTCAAGTAAGCTGGCTGGGGATTTAAAACCATTATTTTGTTACTATTTGAAAATCTATTTGTGTTTGGTTGTGCAATCTCTAATGAATTATCAGCTTCAAACTAAGCGAGGGAAATCAATAATGTCTTAATTGTAAGAACAGGGCTGTGATTTAAGAGAGTACTTGCCATTAAACTAGTCTCTAGAAAGTTTTGTAATAAAATAGGCGAGATCTCTGTGAAACAAAAAGTAAGAGAGCATCTTTGTCCTGTTCACCCATTGCTGTGCAACATCTTTGGTTTGAAGGACGTGTGTGTTTGTGCGTACAAACCAAGGGACTGGACAGTTTATGAGACTTACAAATGGAAATTTGCCCGGAGATGTGGTGGATGCCTCATCCTTGGAGACATTCAAGGTCCAGCTGGATGGGGCTCTGAGCACCTGATGGAGCTGTAGGTATCCCTGTTCACTGAAGGGAGTCGGGCCAGGTGGCCTTCAAGGGTCCCTTCCAACTCAAACCGTTCTGTGATTCTATGATTCTAGTCTATGAAATCAATAAGAAAAGAGCATGGGGACAGTCTGAAATAGATCTTTTGCACAGGAGAGAAAGAAATCAGCCTGCACTGACATCTGTGCCCACAGACACCTCAAGCATGTGGCCAGGTGGGTCTGTCTGAGGGGTGTTTGGTGTCTGTGGCTGCCACTGCGTTGCCAGTTGAGCTGACAGATCTCACCTCGTTGCCTCATTTTGCAGTCAACTTCCACAATTATTAATAAGCCACAAAAGAAATAGAAGATGTAAGAACTGCAGTTTCTACAAAAGAATCTGGGACATCTCCCTCACTGCAGTGCCTTCGCTCCTCTAAGCAGCCAAGCCAGGACAACTCCAACACTGCAGCCATCAGACAGAATCAAAGAGAACATTGTGCCATCCTGGGGCGTTTATGAAGGTTGCTGAGCAATGTGTGTTTGCTGTCCAGTGACAGTTATTGTTAATGTCTGTGCGTTAGAATTCAGAACAGTGTGACCACAAAAGCAGCATCAGGACCTGCAGCAGGCCAGGTCCATCTAGCGGCCAGCGAAGGCACGTGCAGCGTGAAGCAATGCAGATCGCACTGGCTGCATTTCAGCACGATATGTATGCTAATTCTGATCATTTAGAGAGGGAAAAAAAGAGGCTGGGAGAGAAAGAAAGAAAGAAATCATGAGTGAGTCTACACAGCAGCTGTCTTTCAGGTGTGCAGGCAGCCATTTGACGTGGCTGTTTCAAACTCTGAGTGAAGAAGCAGGCAAGCAGAAGAGCAGGGTGGCTCCGTGGCACACGCTGTGCAGTACTCAGGGACGTTCTCCACAATCGTTTCAACTGGGGGAGAAAATCACCAGTTGCTAAGTACAAAACACGATGCTCAGTTGTGGATTTCAGTGCCCTGTGCCAGTAGCACAGACAAATTTAATTAAAGTTAACAGCTTAAACATCTGCCAGACTCCAGAAAGTGTCCTGGTGAGAAGATGTGCTTTGGGCACCACGATTAATTTCCTGTCTTTTCCCTTTCTGTCTGGCAGGATCTCAGTGGCCCTATTTCAAAGCCACCCTCTGCAGTCCCCCCTGTATCACCACGCTGCCCCTCACCCTACTGGTATCCACCCTGTACCCTCAGCACCTCTCAACTTGATAAGCAGGCTGGGGAGATGCTGAACTGGTTTGGAAAGAGAAGTCCCAAGTGCACATGGTACAACTGTGTGTATGCACACTGCTCCTTCCATGGAGCAATCCCAGATTCAGCAATTGTTCCAAAGACATCAGCACAGCTTTAAGTTTTAAAGTAACACTTCACAGGATTGACATTTATTAACTGGACATCACATCGACACACAAGTGGTCCACAACAAACTCATCCTAGAGTATCTGTGAGTATAAAATAGAGGAGCGTTGATACTCTGTGGCTTGCGTTCTTCCTTTGTTTTCCTTTGTTCTGTGTTGGTGTTTTCTTCTTCTCTTGAATGGAAAGGAGGACCCTTCATTTGCTCTTGTTGCACTCTTGTTGAGTTTACTTTTTGTTCCTGCTTCCTGTACATCAAGCATGCAGCCATCTGTGCCTTCCTGCTTGCCCAGCCTCTGTGTGTTTATGCCTTGCTGGTTTATCACGTGCCTTTTGCTACTGCAATTGTTACAGATCTACAAAGTGCTTAGCCATACTCCATGGTTATGCTTGGTTAATTTGCTTCCGCTTTTTAGGAGCAATAGGGAACAGCTATAGCAACCTGGTCCTGCTGGGTGACCATTCAGTCCCAACAGTGAGTATCTGTGTCTCTTAAAGGACAGGGTGATTGCACAAGGGAAAAAGTAAATGCTACTTCTAATCATCATCATCTTGGGAAGGTGTCCAACATTGTCTTATATGTGTCTTGGAGAAGCAATCCTGAGCATTTCCTGTTGAGGCATGGCAGATGGAAACAAATGCACTATACTCTTTGTTCATAGAAGAACAGGAATATGTTTACTGACATAAGATGCTGTTAAATCACAACATTAACAAGGTGGCTGGATACGCGTGATGTTCTGCATAGAGGGTAGGTTAAACACATACAGGGCCCTCCTGTTGAGTCACAAGGTTCAGAATGGATCCCTTTGCTTCCTAAGCTCCTTGGACCACAGGGGTAAGGAGCCTAAGTGTGGCTGGATCCTCTCCTAGTCCCAGAATTGGTCAGCAGTTTTTGTCACAATCAATCCAAGATGTGATATTAGCAAAGCTAAAAAAAAAAAAAGACAGAACAGGTTATTAGTCATTTACTGAGGACCTGTATCAAGGTGTCTTGACATCAAGGTGTAAGGATTCTCTGCATAGGCATAACTTTGAGAGGCATCTTTACTCACAAGGAGATGCAACTGTGCAGGAGAGCTTAAAGGGGCTCTTGGGCAACTCACTGTTTATGGGGTAAGATGATTGACTCGTAGTCATTGTGTTGTCTGAAGTTTGGAGTACCAAAGTGGAAGGAATGGAGTTTCTGTCTTACAGCAGAAAGGAGGCAGGGAAGGAAGAGCTACTTGAAGTGCAAGTGAAGAAACTGTAAGCATGGGGCACACCGGTGGAGCTGAGTGCCTCCAGCACTGAGACAGGCTGAAGCAGCCTGCTCCATGCTGGAGGGAGGCTACCCATTAGAACTAGTGGTAGGAATTCCTTCTGCCCCTCACACCTAAGATCTTGGGATAGATGGAAGACCCCTGTCTTGGCATCTCCACTTAAGTCGAGTTATGAGTTGTGCTGAGTTACATGCCTGGGAGGTGTGTGTCCATCTTCTTTGCTGGACATGGACATGACTTTGGACACAAGGACCCCATGCATCACTGCAGGCTTGGGGCAGAGTGGCTGGAAAGCTGTGCAGAGGAAACTGACTCAGGGGTGTTGGTCAGTGCTCAGCTGAACATGAGCCAGCAGTGTGCTCACGTGTCCAAGAGGCCAACGGCATCCTGGCTTGTATCAGAAATAGTGTTGCCAGCAGGAGCAGGGGGGTGATCATCCCTCTGTACTCAGCTCTGGTGAGGCCTCTGCTGAGTACTGTGTTCAGTGTTAAGCCTCTCACTGCAAGAAAGACATCAAGGCCCTGGAGAGTGTCCAGAGAAAGGCAAAGAAGCTGTGAGGGGTCTGAAGCACAAGCCTTATGCGGAGCAGCTGAGGGAACCGGGATTCCTTAGACTGGAGAAAAGGATGCTCAGGAGAGATGCTATTGGTGTCTACAACTACTGAAAGCAGCTTGTGGTGGTGGGGATCAGCCTCTTCTGTGCAACTAGCAGGAATACAAGAGGGAGTGACCTTAAGTTACACCAGGGAAAGTTCAGGTTGGATATTAGGAAGAATTCATCCTCAGAATGGTCAGGCATTGGAACAGGCTGCCCAGGGAGATGGTGGGGTCAGCATCCCTGGAGGTGTTTAAGGAAAGGGCAGATGTAGTACTTAGGGACATGTTTTAGAGGGCAATGCTAGTGATAGGTAAACAGTGGGACTGAATGATCTTAAAGGCCTTCTCCAATGAAAAATGATTCTATGATTCTTGCAAACAGATTTTCCTTTTCTAGATGCAGTTTCAAACGCAGTAATCCACATCAAGATTGTGTTCGCACAGTTTGATTGAACAGAGAGTATTTTAGGCGTAATATTAAAAACTCAGTTATACTGAAGGAAGAATTTTGGATCACGGAATTGCAGGGGTTGGAAGAGAACTCATGAGATCATCGAGTCCAACCCCCCCTGCTAAAACTCATTCAGCTCTCATGAATGCTGTTTGAGAATGGGTGGAACCCAACTTCCTGCTCATTGCTCAGTCTTTCCTTAACTCCTGGCATCCCTTGGATTTGTAAATAGTCTTGGGCTGTTATTGGCACTCATCTGAAATAGCATCAGTGCACTCCAAATAAGAAAAAGATGAATGACACCATCCTGCAGGATTTCATCTGGCTGGATGTGCTTTTGTGGAGACAAACCTACAAAAGAAAATTGGTTAGTCACTGATGCATCTGATGTAGTTTCTCAGCTTCTAAGCTGTTACACTGATGTATGTCTTCTGCTGTATTGTGCTGCAAACTTCTGATTTAAATCTGTTTCTTTACTGCAATGTTTTCTTGCACTTTATCATAAAGACTATTTTTTTGTCTAGAAAAACTTAGGGATTGGGGTTCAGGTCCCTGCAGGTTGACTAAGGGCATTTCCACAAATGCATAAAAACCTCTTTAACTTCATGTTTGGACTGTTCTGTGCTCTGATGCTAAAACAGCTGATTGGTTGCTTCCTTATTCCTTCCTTTTCAGAACATCAGCACTGGGGCTCAGACCTACAGCTTCCCCAAATACCTTTTGAAGAAATCATGTACAATGATGAGAGTGCCTACAAGTGGCTCCGCACCCTGAAGAAGATGGGAGTTGTGCTGCTAACAGGAGCTGCTGCAAGGCAGGGAGAGTTGGTGAAGCTTGGCCACAGGATTGGTTTCCTGCGTCTCACTTTTTATGGGTGAGTTGGGATTTTTAATAACCTTGCTTTGCCAGCTATGTAATTACTTCCAGAGCATTTGAATTCAGCTTGCTGGACGTCTCTTGTGGGTTAATTTATTAAAACAGGATTAATTTTTCCTTGCCTGCAGATGCAAGGACAATTCTTATTGAAAAGCCACAAGCAGATCCACAAGGCAGCACTGTGTACCCCATGAGGCTACGCAGAAGGCCTCTTCCAAATTGCTATATCCACAAACAACAGTGGACTCTTCCTTGGTGAGATTTCTGGAGCAGGTTCTCATCTTAACTTCAGTTAATGTGTTGTCCAGGAATGGACAACACACTGAGGAGGAGAGGTAAAATGCAGGCTGGTTGAAACCCGGAACCCAGTTCCACTGCATGTCCCATGCCCCTCTGGGCACAGATCCCAGCCATGTATGCTCCTGGGATAATAGATACTAAAGCACAGTTATTTCTTGTGCCTGAATAGACCCCAAAACCAGAATATTCAGAGCTTTCCAGCTAGAAAGCTCCCTTCTCCCCTATAAAAAAAAAAAACTACATGTAAGACTTGTCCTTCACTTGGACCTACCTCATTCAGAAAATAACCAGGTAAACTATGTGGGCAACAGCCAGTGTCTCTTCCATTGACTAAATGGCTTAAAACAGAAAGAAGTAGAAATATAAAAAGTCAGCCTTTGCCAGAAGGACCACATTCCATCCAGTCTTCAACTCAGACGGGGAGATTTTCTTCCCCTTCAGCAGTCGGAGGCTTTTTTCTTCCCCCTTTCTACTTACTGGGCCAGAAAGAAAAGTAGATTTCAATGTTAGCTGGGATTCAGTCATGTCAATCCTACTAAAACCAATGGGAACAGAACTCCCTGCTTGACTTGGAAACCTCACCTAGTGCTAGTTAACATGTTCTGCTTTTAAAAGCATTCCTGATGTCAGGCACTTCTCTGCTTGGCAGCCCACCACAGGTCTTACTTGACAGCTTGTGCCATGATGAAAGTGGTACTTCTTGCTGCTTCTGTTCTGACGTGATCCTAGTGAGAAAGTTAAGCCAACAAAAGATTCAGATTTACTTGTATCATCAGTTGGGGGGTTTGTTTGTTTGTTTGTTCTACATCTCTTTCATAAAGTTAGATGTACCTCACCGATTCTCACCAAATAGGATTATAAATAGCAGTGTTTACTAAATACTTCCCCTTGTTTCAGGCCAAGGTGGAAACTGGACACCAGTCCACACCATTTGGACAAATAACAGTTAGAGCTGCTTTCACTGTTTAAATCAAATTCTCTGTTGGTGTTGACTAAACCTTATTTTCCCGCTGTTAATCACAAAGACTGTAACCAGAAAGTTGGGCTGCAAAGCATTAACCCTTCTCAAAAGAGTCACTCCCTATTTTGCTGCACAACGGTTAGCCACATCTCCTCACAGTAGGCTTACACGCACCTTGGCACACACGGTGCTCATGAAATGGGCTTTAAATGACTCTTCAGACCATGCTTTTTTTAAAGTCTTTTAAAAAATAGTTCTATTACTTTGGCTTATTTTTGGGGGGTAGCGGTGCTGGCTTTTTTCAAGTGTTTTATAAGAAAGCAGTTGCTTAATTTTTGCCATGTATATCTTGAATCCACTCTTAAAATACTACTAAAATAGAAAAGAGAAGACTTTACCTATGGTATCTTTTCTCCTAAGTTAACCTGTTTAATTTTCAGGCAGTTAGTGCTGTACCCAGCTGTGCTGTTCTCAGACATTGCTCGCAGTAGCAGAAACTCTCCTGAGCTTCCAGCCTTAACAACAGGCTTAGAGCCATTTTATGTCTCGTCCTCTCCAAAAAAGTTCATAGATTACTGGCAGACAGTTCTAAAAAGAGATTTTTAGAACTGTAATAAAATAACCGTTGCTAATCCCCTTGCTATTTCACCAGTGCCCAAATGCAAGACATAACAAATACTGTAAAGGAAAGGGATGACTTTTGGATTGGTCCAGCTTGGCAAATAAAACATACCTCTGTAGGGCCATGTATGCTTACTGGAACGTAACAGTAGCAGATCTATCCCTTTTTTCACATCTAGATGTCTGCTTGGTACATGCTGCCCTACAGTGTCATCAGAATCACAGAAAGGCTTGGGAAGGCCCTTAAAGGCCATCCAGTTCCAACCCCCTGCCACAGGCTGCTTCCCACCCACCTGAGCAGGCTGCCCCATCCTGCTGGCCTTGAGCACCCCCAGGGATGGGGCATTCACAGCTTCTCTGGGCTTTTACCCCTTTACCCCTCCCAGAGGGCTCTGGCTGCCATAGAAGGATGCAGGTCCCAAACCTTTTGTGAATGAGATCTCAGTTTTTAACACAGTGCGAGGCCAGACAATTTACATGCGGCTTCAGTTCCTACTGCAACCATTTGCCAAAACTAAAGATGTGCCAGGCACACTTGTTCTCTGCTCAGAGAGACTGAGCTCACATTGCCTCTTAATGCCAAAAAAAAATTGCTACACCTTCCTGGTGCCAAATTTCCTGCTCAGTCAAACAGTATGAGCAATTGAGGTTAAAATTTAACCGTGATTTCTAAGTCATAAACCATTCCAACTGCTCTCCTCTCTCTGAGGGTGAGAGCTTCCTCACACTACCTGTGTTTTTTTTCCTTCACTTATCCTGCACTTGCTGGCTCTCCACGTGGCTGAGTTCATGCTTCAGAGCCATTGATACCCTGACAAAGTGAAACTGATTATTTTCCACGCTTAACAGCTGGCTCCCTATTTGCACTGCTTTCTCTTTTTAACCATGGCTGGCTGCAGACAGTGATGAGCTTTGACAGCAGCTCCACACATGGAGAGGTTCTCAGGGACCAGCTCCCTACCAAGCATAGCAGCAGGACAGCTCTGACTTCCCTCGCAAGGTGGTGTCGCAGTGACTTGTAAATGATTCTCATTCCAGCAATGCTATGTAGAATTGCAGAATTGTTTGAATTGGAAGGGACCAAAGTCATCTAGTCCAACTCCCCTGCAATGAACAAAAAGCATCTGTGGACTATATAATATGATTTTGGTCTCTATGTTTTTTAGCCTCTGTTTTAAATATTAAGAACTAAGACCTGAGCACACTGCAAATAGTATATTTGGTGTACAGTAGTTAAAGTAGGAAATAAAATGAGTTTTATATTTTTCTTTTAAGTAATTTATGCTCTTGTGATGCCACAGCCTGCTTCTGGTGACATATATAGACAGGGATCTACGCTATGCTTTTGTTGAGGGCTGCCTTCAGGCATGTGCTCTGTACAATCCTAACATGTGATTCATGTGATAATATGTGCTCTGTATAATCCTAACATGCGATAATTTCATATCATTTTGAATTTTCAAAGATGCAGTAACTCTCCTCTACTCTGATTTCACGCTTTCACCTTGCACTGGCTGATTGCTCAACATGTTTGCTCTTTGCCCTTTCATTGTACAGGCCAACTTGGCAAGTGCGGGACAAAGCAGATGCCAACAATGTGGCTTACACAACAGGGAAGCTGTGCTTTCACACTGACTACCCTGTCCTGCAGCACCCACCTGGGGTAAGGTGAACCTACCAGCTTCTTCACAATGCAAAGGGGGAAAGCACGAGGGTCCGGTATGTGCTTTTGATACTGTTCATTATAACAAAGCAGTTGGGTGTTTAGATGCTGCAGCCACATTGTGACATCTTAGGACAAGAGGAGAAGCAACTGGGAGAAGAACGATTAAGATACTGTATTGCCTTCTGCAAACTGGCTGAGGTTAGACAAGTTTTCACCCTTTCACAGAATCACAGAAACACCAAGGTTGGAAAAGACCTACAGGCTCATTCAGTCCAACTGTCCACCTATCACCAATAGTTCTCACTAAACCACATCCCTCACCACAACGCCTGCACGTTCCTTTCATGAAGGAGCACTCTGTAAAGCTGAACCACCACAGGAAATAGGTGGTCACCCCCGCCCTGTCACAGCAAAGCCTGATCCACTTCCTCAGAGAACTGAAAAGTAATAGAAACGTGTGCAAAGGAACAAGTTAATCCTGCAAAGGTTTGCAGGATACCTACTGCTCCCCTTTCTTATTCATCAAGAGTACTTCATATCATTTTTTTCAGTAATTAAAAAGTCAGCGTGGTTTATCCACATATAAATGCCAGATTAACATTGCCTATTTAAGATGCTCTTCATTAACATAATACTAAGATTAAGAATAGAACAGTTGTAGCAAGTGCACAGATCAATAGAATGGGAAAAGTGTTACAACAAAGGTGAGATGATAAAAGGACTGGAACAATAGAGAGCTGCTATAAGGGAAGGGAAGAAGGTTGCTTAGCTGTATCAGAAGATTCTAGAATGACAGGGAAAGCTTCACCAAGGAGGGATGTCCAGAAAGAGATCCTGCCCCACTAGCAGTCAGCCCCTAAATGAGGTCCTAAGAGACATGGAGCCAGGCTCCTCTCCTGGTCACACAGCTGAATTGCCTTCACCTGTGCTCCAGGGCTGACCAGGTCCTTTCCCCAGGTGCTCAATCAGTGGCTCAGGCCATGACTCAACAGTTCCCCTACAACACTACTTTGTTAATTGAGCACAGATGTGAATTAGATCAGTGTCTTGTGTGTGCCAAGGCTCTCACTGCTACCAAACAGGAGTAAAAGGGCAAAACCTTTTTTCATGCAAATATGCTCACAAGACATAGAATCCAAAGGCAGGGTAGGAAGCTGCTGCATCATGTGGATAAGTTATTTGTAGCCTTTGCAAGCCAATGAAGATTAGAGGAGGAATGGCTGTCTGCCAGTCTTGGACAGAGCTGCTTCCTTCTGCTTTATGCTGGTGGAGTCCCCTCCTGCAGCAGCAGCTGCTCGGTCCTTCTCTCAAGGGCTGTGGGTGCAGCACTGCAGTAGACTGTGGCAAACTGTTCTCTGCTTCTCTCTCCCCAGTGTTTCTTATTTTTCCTCCACTGTCTCAGAAATAGTTCACTACCATGGAAGGGAAATGTGGCCATTGTTAGCTTTTAGCATTTTTAAGGGTAGCTGTGTTTGCATGACAGATGTGTATTGTCTAGTTTGGCCAAGCTTAATGTGCTTTGCATGATGCTTGACTTGTCAGCATCCCAGGGAGTTCCTGTTCCATCCTACTCCTTGGCAATTTCACTATGAAGTGCAATTAAGCTTCCTCAATCCTATTTTATTACAGATACTAGGCCTGTTGCCATCGGTAAGCCATCAGTAAGCCACCTTTCCCTCTATGTGAACAGGTAACTCACAATGCAGGAGCAAACTAATCCTCTTTGGAGCGATAAGGAGGGAGACTGCATCAAAAAGCAGTTTGAGAGAAAGAACTGACAGCAGAGACTTGCAGAAAATAATGACAGGCTGCAAGGGTTAGAAGATCTCTCAAAGGGGATGCAATTAGAGTACTTCAATTTTCTGCTTACGTGATAATGGTTGCAGAGTGCTATGAAGCTAGAGGAGTTGAAACTTAGTGTTTTGCTTGGAAAAAACCACACCGATATGAGGAGACTGATTCTAATGGACTGTTAAATACAGAAGCTAATTCTTCTTGAAATGAGATCTTAATTCATTACAGGTTCAGCTTCTCCACTGCATTAAACAAACAGGCACAGGAGGTGAGAGTGAAATTGTAGATGGATTTCATGCAGCTAACAAGCTGAAGCACCAAAATCCTCAAGCTTATCAGATCCTGACCTCTACTGCTGTAGACTACACGGACGTTGGGGTTGACTACTGTGATTTTGCTGTGCAGGGAAAACAAAGGATCATAGAGTAAGTGGCCTCCATTCTCACACTATTACTTTAGAAACTAAAGTTGTTGATGTATATATGGAGGAACGTGTTGGCAGGTCTGCTCCTGCCACCTCGTGGGGAAATGGTGGCTTCACTGGGCTGGGGTTACATTTGTGGTTTTATTTTTTTGGCCAGCATGCTATTTTTCTTCCCTTTGTCTCACTACAGCATAGTTTTCCTTATTCAGTGTCCCTTACAACACTAGCACAAACTCGTGGGCATTAGGGTAACTTCTAGGCATGGTGCCACAGCAGTTGGGCTTGTTACTGAACTCCAGTCCGTGCTGCGTGTCTGCACATCTGTACCATGCCAAAGAGAGGTCCTCATTTGAAGCATTCAGACTAAGAAACTGCACACTATAAAAAGATCAAATTCAACTTTTTCTGAATTTTAAAACTTTGGCTCTGTGATTAATGTGTACAGAATACTGATTTTTGTGGAGACTGGTTGCATTTTTTTCTGATGACCCCTTTCCCTCGTTAGGATTGATTATCAACTTCCAACCCAATAATCCTCTTGAATGAAGGAAATGAACTTGTCCTTTTACATAGAATTGAATTTAGTTGTAGAACAACACTGAAACTTCAACAGGAGAGTTCAGTCATCCATTAGACACGTCAAAAGGTTTCTTTTCCTTTCCTCATCTGTTTTGCAGTGTGGATTACAGAGGCCAACCAGTTCGCATCAATTTCAATAATGCAACAAGAGACACAGTGTTTGACATACCAGCTGAAGAAGTGAGGCCGTTTTATGCAGCTCTAAAGGAATTCAATGACTTATTAAACAGCACAGAACACAGGTTTACTTTCAAACTGAAACCAGGTCAGTAAGTTGTTTCTCTTTGCGGTGATTTTTCACATTTTTCCTAACACGTCAAAACATTCTAGCACTGTTAGCTCTACCCTGGCACAGAGAGGAAATTTCAGCCCTTCTGTCACCTGTTTCATTTCACTGCTGTATCCTTACATAGTTTCTTCTGCTGTTGCTTCACTATGAAAAAACAAACAAACCATAAACACCGCAGTTAGTGATGGGCAATGCAGTCTATCTTCTTGTGACAGTGACAACTCGTGCCATGTAGGAAGCATGTCGCAACAGTAGCACCTGACACTTGCACAGCTGTTGGGCCATCCCAATTCACCACATCCTCATCCCTCTGCTTCATTTGATGCACAGTGCTCCACACTGTTAGAGGGGCACCTTTATAACTGCTGCAGAACAGCTCAGAAATCACAGATGCACAATGCTAAGGGAGACCGACCGTACAGCAGGGAATTCAGCTGTCTTCTGTGCGTGGACACTGAATGCCTGAGTACAGAGCTATGTTCTGAACATGTAACTGCACAGATGTTCTTTAAAAGTCAGCAGATTTTTAACTAGCTTGGCCTGAATCTCAGATCCTTTATTCTCCAGCTATAAAATAAAGATATGTACAGTCCCTTACCTCTCACAAGGTGTCACAGAAGTAAACTGGTTAGTGTATCTGACTGCCTTGCACACTGTGATGCTACTTGCTTTAAAATATCTGTGAGGAAACTAATTATTACCTATTCTGAACACACAAGAAAATAATGTATAAGATCACATAATAAATGGTAAAACAAAGTACTTCAAAGTACCATCAATTAATGCTCTAAAATGGTGGTAGAGGGAAGGGAGAGGAGGAAAGAAAAAGTATGAGGTTAGTTAATTAGAGATTTTTAATTAGAGATTTTATCATAATGGTAGCACACAAGGGAGAAAAATTGAACTGGCAAGCTGGCCTTAGTTATGCCAGTTCTTAACTTCCTCTCTTTTAACAGGGATAGTAATGCAGGATGCATATTGTATAAGTACTTCCAGACTGATCAAAAAGAAAATCACCTTATGCCTTTCATCCCTTCTGCCCTTCCCATGGATTTGCAGTTGTGCTTCTGTTCAGGAGGTGCTTTTCTTCGGAGTGTGGATCCCCTAACACTTAACTTAATTGTGCCTCTGAGCTGTGGCAAGCCTACATACCCCTGTGGCTACATAATGCACTGGGCTAAGCCCCAGCTGCAGGCTTTCTGTTGATCTCTGTACCTAGCATCACCTCAGAACAACTTTTTCCAAACAATGACCACATGGATAAATGAGGTGGAAAGTTAACATAAAAGGTATGTGTTGTACATTACTCTGGTCTATCGTTCTTGCACAGTTCTGGCAGATTCTATTTGTCCACGCATCCCAGCGTCTGGGATGAAAAATGTGAATTCTTTTATTGGCAGAAGTTCTTTTTTAAACAAGGCCTTCTTATAAGGAAACTTGTCTAATCGTGTTGTCTAAGATATCCCAGCTGGTTTCTTTTCTACTGGCCAATCTCGTGGGCAGGCAGAAGAAAAGCAGTAGAGTTGGAGAGGGACCTGCCCCTTCTTTGAAATGATTGCTCCCTAGCTGTTGATCGAGGTGTACCTCAATGTTGTCTGCTTGAAGGAATATAACTTACCAGATGTCAGAGGCTGTGCAATCTCTTTGCAGGAGACATAATAACGTTTGATAACTGGCGAGTGCTGCACGGCCGCAGGAGCTACCACTCAGGCTCTGAAGTGACACGTCACCTCGAGGGCGCCTACGCAGACTGGGATGTGGTCATGTCGAGGCTCCGGCTCCTCCGAAAGAGGGTCCTCAATAGGGACTGAGTTTCCTGCTGACTAGAGCAAGCAAAACTAGATTGCCTACCATCAAAATAAATGAAAAAAAAACAGTGTATTTTAATTGAGAAACTAACGAGGTGAATATCTGAATCTGTTACTGATTTCCATTAGCTGCTAAGAAAGCTGTCACTCAGCACAACACAAGGTCTGGTAATTTAAGAGTGAATCACTACCTCACTGAGTTTAAAGCCATTTTTTCACACAGTTTAAAAAGCAAATAAAGGTTGTCAGCTTGTGGCTGCCTTAAGTCCCCTCCACTAATACACCTGCCTCCCTAGAAAGCTCAAAGGGATGTCAAGAAAGAGTTTAGAAGCATTGCTTATTAAAGGTTTGTCATGAACTACCAACCACTATTTTCAAAAAAAAGGGTCCTTCATTGTACAAATCATAACTGAATTCATTACTAAAATAAACAACCTCTGCTTCGGAGTTATTTGTCTAAAGTGACCCTTCTAAACGGAACCACACTTCAATACAAGTCATTCAACAAGTGCTGTAATCTGTATATTTGTTGTGCATGTGACAGTCACAGCCACAAGGAACGTTTATTACAGAGCTCTCAGAGAATGCATTGAATTGTTTTTCAGCTGCACTAGGAACAGAAAAATCTCTGTGTAGAGGTCAGAAGCAGGGCCAGGATCATATCAGATGCTGTGCGTAGATAAAATCAAAATCTTCAGGGCTGATATAGTAAAGTCAGGAAGAGGAATGCTACTTACACTGCACAGCTTGGAATTAGAACACTTGGGAGGCAGCTGCTGACTCAGCACCTGACAGACAAGTTGCAGCTGTACTCAGGTCCAGTTTTGTTACACCAAACTCAACCTTTGGCAGAGGTGGTCTGCAGGATCATAGAATGGCTTGGGTTGGAAGGGATCATAAAGTTTTGATGCCTCTGCCACAAGCAGGGCTGCCGGTCAGTAGATGAAGTGCGAGATGATCAGACTGCCCAGCATCCATCTATCTGGGCCTTAAACCCCTCCAGGGATGGGTATTTCCCTCTCGTTTCATTCCAACTAGAGATCACACCATGCAAAAATCACTGCCATTGGAGCAGTACGTAGCAGGTGAGCTACAGCTCTGCACCACTGCATTTCCTGCCATGTTCAGATGCCAAAATGAAAGGGAAACGTTTAAAATATGTATTTCCTTACCTATCTGTGTCCATACCCGACAATACATCCACTGAGTTGATTCTTTACTGTCCTTCCCACTGCAGTTAGCAGGATGCAGAGAGTCAGACACAATCAATACCCTCCACTACTAGATGTGCTCCATTCAGCCACTGGGTGTTTGGAGCCAGTCCCAAATAAATAGTAAATAGTGAAATGCTTTTGTCAGGTTTTGAAGGGGCAGTAACATGATGCATAACAAAATGAGCTTTTAGCAGTTATTTGATTTCCCAGTGTGTCCTTTAATAGTTAACTGTGGAAAGAAGATGAAAGTATTTGTTGTCCTTGCTATGAGAAGGGGGGAAGGTTTACACCTATATTCTATGAAATACCAGCAGTGCTGTGCTCTAACTGTGACATTTTGCTTAGAACAATTTAGTGAGAATTTCAATTCATAGCTTTTTAGCAAGACATCTTGGGATTGATAAAGATGATTTTCTGCTAAAGATTTTCTACTTTTATTCTGTACTTTTCTAAAACCCGTTTTATTCAAATGTCTGATTATTAGAAGCTATTAAGGAACTGATTATTGTTTTGGGCTGATGTGTAGTCTCACCACAACATCTTGCACACAGATACTAAATCATTATTTACAACTGTTTGTGAACACAATTAGATCTGGATCATTCAAGCTCCTCCCTGACATTTAAAATATATGTAAACCCATAACTTTGAACAGCTGTAAAATAAAAGAATCAAGTCTCTGCGGATCTAACTTTGCTCTACTGGGATATTTGTCATTGAGGTACGTCCTGCTACAATCTCACACAACAGCTCCCTGACGTTCATAATTTATTACTGAGATATGTTGTCCTTTATACATCTCGTTGACCTGGGAAGGGGTCCAACCACCCACACAAAGTGATGTAGAATCAAAACTCAAGGGTTTAACTGCAAACCTTCTACTCACCACCTTCAGCTGCTGCATCACAACTTTTAACCAAAATCCATGCGCTACAGTCATATTGGTTGGGAAAAGAGAGTGTTTTTATAACTATCTGCCTAGTAGACCTCTGAATGACTGCACTGGTACCTGGTCTGCTAAGCTGTTCTCGTAAGAACACCACTCACTTTGCAGCTGGTTCTCCCATGCTGTAAAACACTCTCAGTTTCTCAAGCATTTGTTCCAGCCCACAGCATACAGCACATACTGCTGCTTGGGCTTCACATTCCCATGAATTCACAGCAAATTCAGTGCAGGGTTTCATCATGTGCAGTACCTTGGAAAATGCATATTTAATCCAAAGTGTGTTTCTCTCTGACACAAATCAGAGAAAGCCATTAGTGATCTTGTCTCAAGTTCTTCCTAAGGCAAGTGAGTTTTTATTCTACACTACATGTTCTCAAAGCTGCCAGCTTTGAATAAGTCCATATTTGAAAGTTTCATGCTGTAAACTTAAAATTGCTTTTAGTAGAAGCTGAATCAATAAATATCTTTTCTACATACATTTCAAGGTTACTGAAGATCCCCCCCCCACACACACCTTGTTATGTACTTCAGGTGCTCAAAAACAGATGGGAAAGACCAAGATGCCAAAGGAGTCTCCCCTTTTCAACGCCACTCCGCCAAAAGGAAAATAAATGGCAACTGCTCATAAGAAACCCTGTTTCTACATAACGTTTGTTAAACTCTAGAAAAGGAAATAGTTGATGCCAGAGGACCAGCCACAAGGCCTCTCTTCCTGCGGCTCCCTTATAGGAACCCTGGAAGGAAACACAGGCAGTTTTGGGAACTGCATTTGCAGCTTCTCATTGACTCACATTGCTCACTCCACACCATCTCTGTGTCCAGCAGCATGCAACCCACCCGATTCTTTAACTGCATTTTTTTGATAATATACTTTACATACAAATTCTATCCACGTTATTTGCATGGTTATTGACGTAAAGAGCATCATTTGCTTTTTTCATAACAAGTTGCTAAAAGAGCCACATCCTCTCTGCTCCATTTCCAGAGCTAAGGATTTACTGGTTTTTCTTTTTTTGCGTTTCTGATTTATTATTTTTGAAGCAGAGAGGTAGCCCCAAATATCCCCACATCCGCTGCAGCTACACCTCCTGTAGGAAGAGCTTCTTTCCCACTTTGTAGGATTTAGGCAGCCTAGCAGATTTTCACCTAATAGAATTTGTTTCACTGGCCTCAGCATTTGCAGCTTCATAGCAGCCATGATATAAATGTATGCTGAAGCACAAAGCCACCTTCTTTGTACAGAAGCTACGTGGAGGTCAAAAACTAATGTACAGGTTTACTCCTATGGTTGAGCTGGAGCCAAGGGTATCAGAAACTATTTGGGAATTCAGACAACAGTTGTGGAACTGTAATGAGATCCAGATCTGGCAAGAGATCCACTAAAGCCTCGTGACAATGAGCACCACTGGTGAAAACAGTCTTATCCTGGCTAGAGGGAGACAGGTGGGCTGCTTCCTTTCTTGGTTGCAACCCACAACCTAACTCAAGTTAAGCTAAGTTCATTTCTCCTAATTCTCTCTTTTGAGCTACCCGGTCTAGAGGGAGGTCTCCCTGCCTATAGTAGGCGGTTGGAAATAAATGATCCTAAAGTTCTTTTCCAACCCAAACCATTCTATGTTTCTACGATTCTAATGGAAGATTTATCTTCCTTAAATTCTCCTGAGACTGAAGGCCATGTTCCAGCCCTGCCTCATTCTCTCCCTTCTAGAAGCAGACCACTGACCCCACCACTGCAGCCTTTGGTCTATTCAGCATCCCTGCTGTCGTGTACAGGATAGGGAGCACCCAGCTGCAAAGCACAACAGCCAAGGGGAAGATGAGATTCAGAGGAGTTTCATCTCTGTCAGATAAATAAAGTGAACCAACACAACAGGAAAAACATACCGCCTTTTTGCTGACAGCCCAGCCAGATGTCTGCTGACCGCAGCACTGTCCTGGGTGCAGTGGCTCAGGAGTCCTGCTCCACAGTGCCTTCTGCATTTTACAGCCACATCTGCTCTGGAAAAGCACTTGAAGGATGATTTATCACTGCTTGTCAACGAACTGAAAAGCCCCCTGGAACTTTTTCACTTCATACTAACATTCCCAGATCAGTGATCTGCCCTGACATTTTCTATTCCTTTTCGTATCATTATTGTTGCGTGATGTGGTCACATAGGAGAATGGAAACTAACAGCAAAGGCCAAAGATCCATTTCATCACAAGTTCTTAAGCAAATTAGCACCAACATCCCTTGCCCCAGGGAAACCCAGCTTAGGACAAACCTGCGGTACCTACTGCAGAGGCCGTGAGTGAGACCATGCAAATGAAAAAAGAGAACCAGTGCTCCTTGAACATCCTCTGCATCGGGCCAATCTCAAAGCCACTGGAGCCAAAACTCCCATTAATTAATGGGAGCAAAGGCTCCCATTAATATTATGCACTGTTTGGGTTGGGTGCCAAGATCTCAATAGCCATTTTTTCTACTTTTCCCATTTGACACTCCTCTCAGTCTGAGTATGGGTAGAAATAGTGTTTCATACTAAGACAATTCTTAAGCATGAAGCACAGAGGGGTTGGGTCCGTAGGTGGTGACACCATGCCCTGAACCTTAATGCAACTTTTGCAGTCCTTGATTTCCTGGAGCTCACTAGACCATTCACTTCCTGCTCTAGGCACTCATCTTGATGTTCTTCTGCCCTCAGCCATGCAATACTTCCATAAAGGGCACCCAAAAGAAGATGCTGGTGACCCAGTGCACGCAAACAGATGCGGGGTTTCCAAAATACAGACCCAATCTGAGAAATCGCCTAAGCGCACCTTAAGCATTAAGTAAACACCGTCACAAGCTTCTCCAGAGCCCTCTTTTTAAAAGATCTTCTTCAGGAGGCTCAGCCAGGGTTGCAGGCTGGCTAATGGATCTGATCTTCAGCCAGATCTGGAGATGAAACAGCACGTAGGGCAAGTCTGGCTCTGTAACTGACACTCCCTATCAGACCAAATGTCTCATCCGAGTAAATAGACTTACAGCCTCCTTTTTCCCATGGGTTTATTTTTCCAGAGTAAGGTGAAGAATCAGCAATCCCTGAAAGCATGCCTTTCCTTCCCGGTATTTCCATACAGCCTATAAATCTGAAAGGATTTTGAACAAAGGCAGAGCTCCAGTCATCTTTTACACGGCCAAAGGGTGCTGTATTCTGAGTTGTTCAGCAAGCAGCTTTGGCTCTATTTTTAGGCTCTTGTTTAGGAGAGGAGAAAGGATGACCTCAGACATTCTGTTGCCATTCACAACCATCCCTGCTCATAAACACATTCCTCACAGCTTCTCCTGGAGGGGAGAAAGCACTCTCAGAAATGGGAGATGAGTATAGGAGGGTCATGAGCTCATGGATTCTCTTCTGTCACAGGGAACATTTCAGAATAATAAAGAAAATAAAAAAAAAGAACTAAGAATGAGAGAGATCTGAAAAAGCAAGGCTTCCTCTCACCACGTGACCTCCCCTGCGTGCTCTTGTATGTGGAAGTTGACCCAAGGACTTGTACAAGGGCTCTAACACTGCAGGAAAGGGCAAGGAAAAGATCATAAAACACGTAACTGTGCAAGAGATGGACATCAATGTGTTAAGAATGGACATTCAACTTAGAATGAAAGATCCTGGGCTAACAACTCAGCTTTGTAGCAGCCTCCCTATTAATTCAAAAGCATCAGTGAGCTGAGCGTAGAGGAGGTTGAATATATTCCAGCTCCTTTCTGGGTCAATACAACCTTTGGCATCAGGGTTTACCAGCATGGTCTTGAAGCCAGCAAGATACACAGAGATGCATTAAACATGGAGGCTGGTGGCCCTGCATGTGGCAGGGGGGTTGGAGATTCATGATCCTTGAGGTCCTTTCCAACCCTGGCCATTCTGTGATTCTGTGATAGGACTCACCTGGACTCCATTAGACTTCACTCACCACCTCTGCAAGGAACACAAGTGCAGCTGCAGCAACTATACGTGCTGTTCAAGCAATGGCTATCTGCCCTTCCAGAGGAAAAGGAAGCACCACATAATGGCCAAAAGGTCCTGCACTGAGTGTAGCAACTACATAAGGCAGCCATTTAAACAAAGCCAAACAGGAACATTTCTCCTTGTCACCCCTTGGTTCTAATCAGGCTGGAAGGAAGCACAGCAGCTGCAATGTCCATACTCCCCAGGAAAACAGAGCCACCCCAGAGACATCACTGCCTGAACTCTTCATGTCACACCTCCACCCAAAAGCAAGAGCAGGGTTATTGGGACCAAATAGGGCAAGAATTCCAGCAGGTCCTCCTGGGAGGCCTCACATCTGCAGTTTGAACACATTCATTTGGGCAAATGCACAGAGGTGCCCAGTTCCACTTCTGCTAACCAGTTCTCAGCAGCACGTGCTTTGCCTCCCAACACAGCTGTGCCAACACAGGCTCACATTCTCCCCTCAGTCCAGCACCCCATCCATACACACACACAGCAGTATTGCCTGATGAAGTTTGAGGACATGAGTCTTCAATAGAAAACTCAACAGGAATTTCTTTCTGGACATTTGCAGTGTTTGAGTTGTGCAGAACAAACATGCTGTTCCAACTCACGCCTGAAATCTGAGAACACTCAGCTGCAACCTATAAACGTGACATCAGCCCTGTCAGAGCATCCCAGGAAGATCAGTTTTGCTTACAGCCTCTAAAGTGACAGCCTTCAACGACAGGCAAACATCTTTTGGATTGAGGCACAGATTGCCTTTGGGAACCAATGTGAAGAAAGCAGAAAACAAAGTTTTTCTTTAAGTGAGAACCACTTATGCTATTGAATCGCTGACGATATTATGTTCATTCACACATGTATTTGTGTGCATGTGCTACATGCGTTCATAATACTAGCCCTGAAGAAAACAACAGGAAAAAATGATTTTTCAACATTTTTTTTCCCCTTTGATCCAATAGGTAACTACATTTCCAAAAATGAAGTTTAAAGAAGCCTTTCTTTTATTTCCTTGGTGAGCGGAGTGAAGTATTTGAAGTGTCAAATCAGTGATCTGCCAAAATCAGGAAGGAAAGGAGACATCAGCACACAGTGCTGTAAACAACACGAACACTGTTAGTCTCTTTCCTACAGATTTATTGAGTGCAATCCCCTTGAACTATGCACGTTTAAATACTAAACTCATATGTGGATGTTACACAGAGGCTGCCAAGGCAGTGTGAGAAATGCTACAACATTTGTACTAAGCAGACATGGCTTACAATAGACCCACATGTCTGGCTCCAGTGCTTGCACCAGTTTCTGATCTCACTCTTTCCTGGGCCATCACCAAACTATGATCAACCTAGGAACTCTTTCTGGAAAAGGAGTATTTCCACAGTCAACATCCAGTGTCATTTAAAGTACAAATTACTTCTCCAACACATACTGGTAGCTACTTTGTACACGTAGCCTGGTGGCTGCTTTCCAAAAAGGCCTCTGTATTTCAGAGCCCAGGCTATCATTCTTTTGTTCTGAAGGAAGTCTCACTATAAGCATTGCAGTTAACCAGGTGATATTATCAAAGACAACTGAAAAGGTTGGTCAAGACCACCCTCTTCCTACAGCAGAACAGTGGAGTACAGAGCCAGAGGAGCACAGCAAAATGGGCAGCTGAAGACAATGCACAGATCAGTATCGAGCCTTTCCAAGTGAGTACTGTCAGAATATTTGTAAGGGTGGCGTTCCACATGGTAGAAAAATAATACAGTGCTTAGTTTTGTTTTTAAAGATGCTTACAGTAATATGATGTTTAAGCTCTGGGGCAACTCCGGTCTGAAATCCAATGGGCAGGATTCAGTCCTTCATGCCAGTTCTTTACTTTCAGGCTATTGCCCCGTGCTAGGAGCAGATGAAACACCAAGTGAACCCCCAGAAAAGTGACAACATGCAAGAAAACACTAACAAACAACGGGGTTAGACAGCCACATCCATGTACATAAAGATGGCATGCAGGAGCATGATTCTCTGGAGATATAATGCCTATTTGCATTTAACAACAACAACAAAAAGTTAACATAGCTGAATGGATTTGCAGGAAAAATCTGTCAAGGAACTTCTTAAAACTCAAAAAATTCCTACACAAATATCATCAGTAGTGTTTAGGGAGTGAGATAAATGCTAAAAGCTGAAAAAAAAAAAAACCATACAGCTGTACCTATTAGCCCAAGACTACATTGGACAATTCCCAGAAGAGGGTGTCAGTCAGTTTGGGGTGCTTGGAAAGCCAGGCATCTCAAAATTTCATTGGACATGCATGGAGCTACATTTATATTCTAGGACTCCTGGTGTGGAAAATAAGGCATCTCTCAGGAAAAGGAGAAACAGGCTTCAATCCATGCAGACTGCACGCACAGCAGAAAGCCAAGAGTGTGCACACCTCAAGAGCGCACACCAACAAGTGAGCTTCATTACCCTGCCTCTAAAAGCTGTGCATTCTGGGCACTGACCTGACCATGCACAAGGTACAGGCATCCAGAAAGAAAAAACAAGCAGAGCCGTTTGGATTAGGGCAAGAGATGGGAGGGAAAGCTCCATGGTGCACCTAGAGCAGGGGTGAGGATACCCACAAACACCACACTGTCAGTGGGCACACAGAATCATAGAATGATTTGGGTTGGAAGGGACCCCAAGGATGATGATTGAGGTTCAGTCCCCTGCCACAGGTAGGGCCTCCACCCTCCAGATCTGGCAGTAGACCAGGTTGCCCAGGGCCCTTCCAAACTGATCTTGAACACCTTCAGGGACAGAGCATCCACAGCCTCTCTGAGCAGCCTGTTCCAGTACCTTACTGTTCTCTCTGTAAAGAACTACCCCCTGACATCCAAACATTCCCTCCTTAAAACCATTCCCCCTCATCCTATCACTGCCTACCCTTGTGAAAAGTTGATTCCCCTCCTGTTTATAACCCCCTTTTAAATACTAACTCACATCTACGGTGTGAGCTGTGTATGCACCACTTCTGCGAGTTACAGCAAACAAACAAAACCGATCTATTCTCCTATTTAACACCACTGGAGGGCGTTCATTTCCCTTGCACAACTTCCTCAGAGCAGCTGGCCGGCAGCAGAGGAAAATTAAGATGAGTCAGAAATCTTAAGACAAGGTATTGCATGGACAGCAGGTTGTCAGCATCTCGAGGCTGCACACACTGGCAGCTGTGCATCAGTTTGGCGGCACCTCTGCATCCCAAAATTTGGAAAGGCTTCCAGTTTCCAAGGTGAGGGTTTGTGCAATGTATGAGATGGGGCTAGGAGGAACCAGCTGTAAACACACCCAGTGGCATTCACACAGAGCGGGAAGCTGCTTGCACATCAGTCAGAGATGCAGAACTGGCATGTTAGCACCAGATCACTGGCAAATTGTGTTGGCAGCAAGTGACAGCCCTCTGCACCAACATTCAACCTCCTGGGAGGGTTTATTACCCCTACGGGCAAGATTTTTTTAGAAGACACTTCTCTGCTTGGCATATTGCCTAGTGTATTTTATTTATTCGTTTACTAAAGTTAGTGTTTAAATGGGCTTACAAGCTATAACCAGCCGTTCTTTCAACTGCTGAAAAAATTTAGAAAACTGTACTTGGACTTGAGCACAAACCTCCTTTTTCTCCTCACTGCAGAATAACACATTGAAATGTTGAGGCGAGCCTCTAAAAACAAACAGTTTGTGTTATCTTCAGGTTCTGAGTGCAGGTGAGAAGGCTCAGCTGTGTATGGCATAAACGTGGCATTAGCTCAGCTCCAGTCTCTGTTAGAATCAAGGGGTGCAGCTTGCAAAACACTGGGCTCAACTGGAAGGCACAAAGCACAAGAGCTTGCACAAAGAGAGCTGAGCTTATGCTTCCTCCTACTCGTGCGTCCCATTCCCCACCTGCGAGAAGCCCACAGGTTGACTGTGAATTGTACATAACTTAACCATGCACAACCCTCCTGTCTTTAGGCAACTTCATCATTAGGGAGAGAAGAGCCAGCAGTACAGGCATAGACAAGTTCTGTGCAGGCATTCATTACACACGATACCTGCTTGTGACCACAGCACAAAACTGTACCTGGGAGGTTACTACAGCACAGAATGACTTGTCCTGTAAATTTCAGCAAGATATATTACATCTTACCTGGGTGGTAGTAATTATATATTGTAGCTTTCAGGAGACCTCATTGCACTGTACAGCTTCCTGAAGGGAGGTTGTGATGAGGAGGGGTTTGGCCTCTTCTCCCAGGCAACAAACAAGACCCGAGGAAATGGCCACAGGTTGTACCAGAGGAGGTTGAGATTAAACAGAAGGAGAAACTTTTTCTCTAAAAGACATTTAGCACATTTGGTTATATGGTACCCAGGAAGGAAGGAGTCACCTACCATCACCGCTGAGAAATGGGAAATCTTCAGAAATCAGATACATTTTGCTAGTTTATCAATATTTCACAAGAGTTTGGCATGATAACAGGGAGACCTGGATGTGTGAATAATAAACACACTTGCTGGTACTGATTAAAAGTGAAATAATTAAGTGACTGACTACCCGTTAATAAGACTTATTTAGGTTCATATATACATACAGTGGGTACGTATGGTGAAAGAAGTTTCTCTAGCAGTTGCCCAGTACATTTTAGCCCTACATTCTTGCATTTTGTCTATCCCTAATAAGAGCCTAACAAGTTTATTCCCTCTCCCTGTCTACTAAATGCACTGTATGTAGTACTGCATTTAAACATTTAAAGTATGCTTCATAGCCCTGGATGCCAACAGTCAATACCAACAATAACCTAACTAACCTGAATGCTGCTGTAGAGCTTAGAACAGTTAGAAATAACCTTAAAGCGTTTCCTTTGCAAAAACAGTCCTAGAAGCTGGCATGCTGAATGGAACACAATGCACTAACATGAAGGAGCTGGGCCAAACACAAGAATTTGGCTGAGCAACCTGGAACAAAAGATTGAAAGTCTTCATCTGAGATGTACTGGTTAATAAGTGATGAACCAGCGGTTGCTAAATAGAGAGTTTATGCTGACCTGGAGGAGAACACAGTACCTCAGAGCTGCAGATTTGGCCTGCTACTCCCAAAAGACAATAATACACATTCACCTCCAAATCAAGGGAACTATCGATTCACAGCCAGATGTAAACTCAGTACTTATATCAAGAGAACACAATCTAACCAACTTAATCCCATGAAATCACTATCCCCAGTTTCCTAGGGTTGTCTGTCCAAGAGCTTACATATACACTTGGATTCAATTTTGTACAGCATTAAAAAACCTTTTGCTTAAGAAAAAAAATGAAAGTAATTTCTACAGATCGCACGCAGGAGCTAAATGTTTCTTCTGTTTCAGTTCCAAATATTTGAAACTCTACAAAAGCCTCATATTTGCTGAGAGGTCAAATAAGCAAAAGGTCAGGAGTTCACCAAACATGAGCAGGACCAGCAGTGCTGACAACTGACACGGTGACAAGTGAGGGACAAATACATCAGATAAGGTACAAGATATTTGGTCTCTTACTCCTGTGCATGGAGGAGGCTAAATGCAGCGTGAAGACCGCATGCTATTCATTCCTGACATGGGGCAAGCAGCCTACTGCAAGATGGAAAGCTTACAAAAGCTTATGAAATCAGAAAGCAGCATCTCCCAAACAAGTAAATGTTGGATTTCAATTGCATCCAGTTGCAGACAGACACTCATGATTCCAAGCCAGTTTCTGGAGGTCCACTGCCCCAGCACAGTGGGGCAGAACTGATGTGCAGAAATAGAAGATGACCATATTCACAAACATGAAGGGGAGAGTGAGGATGGGTGGAAAAAGAAGAAAAAAGAAAGAGGGAAAACAAAACAAAGCAAAACCAAACCAAAACAAAAACCAGCAAATAATAATAGTAAAATAAAAACTAGGAGAGAGAAAGCTAAAGACACCTCTTTGGAAGAATAGAGATTTGTGATGTAACTATTTTTTCCAGCTTAACGTAACAGCAATGTTTTATATTTTAACACTGTATTCGCTGACACAAAAAAAAGGCTGAATTTGCCCACAAAAAACAAACAAACAAACAACAAAACTCAAAAAAACAAAAACACTTTCTACCTAAAGCACAGGACAGAAAATAGCACTGTATTTCCTCACATATATAACTAGCCAGAAAATCATCTCCAACTTCCATCCTAAGAACACAGTGTTAGCATATGCCAAGCAAAACTGATCTTCAGACACATCCCCCTTATTCTCATGCTTAGCTTCTCCTTAGAAAAATTCCTTATGGTGCTTTCAACACTTGCCCCTTGACCATCATCACACACCTTTGGAAAACAAGGTGGTGACAACAGAAAGTGTGTTTTTTTAACATCCCTGGTGCTTTCTTCTTTTATCCAGCAAGGTTGCTGTATCTCAGCAGGACTTGCAATCAGTGCTTTCGAAGGTCAGAGGTTAAGGAAGGAAAGGAGAGTCTGATAAATACATTACAAACCATCTCTGGGTTCACACCTCATTGGATCCCTGCAGTGGTTGCACCCTTTTCAGACTGCTATAAGCAAAGCTACAGAGACCCTTGTAGTCTTTAAGCCATTATGAAACCATATTGAGGAAACATCTTCTGAAGTACTTACTGACTATACTCACTTTGATACTATTTGTACTCAAGATTCAAAGTTCTGCTTTTGCAAACGAGATCACCTGGACACTTGTTTGTTTTTTTTTTACCATTAAGTTCTGTCCTACTATTTGGAGGTCGCATTCCAGGGTGCTATACAGCCCAGTTAAAAAAAAAAAAAAAAAAAAAAAAAAAAAAAAAAGCAGTGCAAAAGGGAGATCATCAATACAGATCATCACAGAGCTTTTAGCCAGGTTTCTCACATTTTCTTACACCCAAAACTGCACTTTAAAGGTGGAAGAAATTTGATACGAGTGTCACAATGTGCAGTTCTTTGGTGCAGCTGAATATCAGCCACTCTGCAGCACCTGTCCCACAGCTCCTTTCCACCAGCCTTGCTAGGTATACTCTCAGCAATCACAGAATTACATCACGTACAACATTTTGATCTGTGCATGCCCACAATCTGCAACAGCTCAGAGAAAGGAAACGGGTGTGTAAGGATTTGCTTCTGTAATAAAGGTCATGTAAGCATTCACTGCTTTCTACCCCCACTGCATGATCCCAGGTCAGGCAGATAACCTCCTCACACCTCACAAGGAGCTTTCTTGATTCAATACTGAAGCCAACAAGTACCTAATGCTGACTTTAAACAGACAGGACCTTTCTCCAACAACTCCAAACAGGAACAGGCAAGCTCTCCAAGAGTCATTTGCAGGCTGAAAACCAAAACAAGTCAGCAAATTTTCGTAGTATACCACAAACCTGATCAATTAAGAAACACATTGAGCAATTACTTAAAACTTCCACCCTCAATGCCAGTAAGGAAACTGAACTTTCTTACCGACGGCAGAAGGCTCCGATCTGCCCGGTAGCAATGCTGAGAGCTGGCTGAAGCCAGGAAGAGGCGGTGCAGCAGGGCACCAGTACCAGGTGCCCTTAAGAAATGTGATTACAAACTGCAGCTGTGTGGAACAGACATGTTTAGTTAGAGGCAGGTGGTCCTAGCACACGGGAGACATGAGACACTAGATTCCTGTGCTCGACTTTATTTTATTTTCAACTAACGTGTCTTCTAGTGAGATGCTAACTCAAGTCCACTGAGCAGCATGACTCAGAGCAGTGACTCCAGCTGCCCACAGCCACATTGTTCATGTGCTCCCCAGCAGTGGGTACAGACCAAAGGTGCAATACAGCAAACACTCATCCCATTTAACGTCTCTTGTAATCCTACTGACATCGGCATGTGAGCAAAGCGAGGCAACCACGAGAGCCCAGGATCAAAGCTAGTCATGCCTGAAGCACCCAGCCCATGCTGAGGCAGCAGAGCCATACTTCCCACAGTCACCTGCCTCAACTCTTGGGTTTTCCCTTCTCTTTGTAGCCTGCCTTGCTCTTCAACCCGGATACTGTCCATAAAAGCCAACACATTAATTTTGTGGAGTTTAATTGTTAGCAAAAATCATAAAGGCTGCATCAAATCATCAAAGGATGATTTGTAACATGCCTTGAAAGGCCAGAGGGAAATATGGGACTAACTTTTGGGGCCGAGGTCATTCCTTCGTAAAAAGAGAATGTGGTGAGCAAGAAGAAGAAAGTTTGTCAATACAATGTTCTGCAACTGCACAGATGCACTGTTTTCTAGCTGAAAAAGTAGCTGCTCAATAGCTTCATCTTTGTATATGTGAGAGAAGTTCCATACAGAATTCAAAATAACTTTCTTGTTGTAGAAACAGGCTAGAAACACATAGGTCAACATCTCTCATTAAGCCTTCCAAGTAAAACCACATGCAGATTTGAGTTTGCGTGCATTTCCTTGAGCCATTCCAAGGCAAAAAAATAAATAAATAAAAAATAAAAAATTATGGGGTAATGGGAAACTTAAAAACACAAGTCCAGCTGTATAACTCCCAGAAATTATCAACTCAGGCAAACCAACCATGTCAGAGTAACCCTCAAGAGGTGCTTAGTCACACTAATAAAGGAGGTGAAATGGAAAATACAGTAGGGCTGGAAGACACCCAACAAAAACTGAGAAAGCAGCCATATTCTGACAGACTGTGGGTCAAGAAGCAGATGAAGGCACACTATGCTTCACAGAGTCAGATGCTTTTTTGGAATTGCTTACAGTTTGATTCAGGCAAACATCCACAAAAGTCCAGACAGCAGAATCGAAGCAAACTCAAACGTTTGACCTCATCTAGTTTGCATGCCCAGCTGTATAGAGGAAAAAGCATTCAAAAGAAGGATTTAAACAGCAAGTTTTGAGTGAGATCCTTCATAAATATCATGATATTCAACAAATAAGAGTTTCTTAGGGAAAGCAGAACGTGTTGCCCTGAAAATTCAGAACATTTTGAAAATGCTGATTTGAATGAATTCAAATTAAAAAATGGAAAGAGAGTTTTTTTTTAAATCTCCATCCTGCATAATATCAAATTTTTAGTGGTAAGTTGAACAGACATTTCATTCATGAGAACTGAGGCTAAGAACTGGATCTCCAGGACCTCTCTTTTAAGTGCAGCTTTCCAGTGATGCTCCAGGATGAGACTGTGACCTTGGCTTCAAGGCTTGAATCATCTTGTGGAGATTTTGCAGTCACTTTTCCAGTCTTAACATCAAGAGATCTTCATAGAAAGCACTGAAGAGCTTGCTCACAGCCCAGCAGTCCTTCAGTTGGGCTCCAGAGGCCTCACAGGCAGGTTGACATGGCAGCCCTTTGGAGATGCTGGCAGATGCCCCTCTCCCTCTCCTGGAGAGGCAGGAGTGGCTGTGTCAAGGCCACACACTGCAGCTGTAATGAAAAACAGACCAAACCCCCAGAATTTGAAAAGACAGGCAAACATTTTTCATGCCAACTTTATCTTAGATCATACCACTGATGTCAGTACTGAGTGCTTCAAGGATGAAGGCAATCACAGCTCTCAGTGGGCTCTGCCTCTACACTGCTGGCAGAGAAGGAGCACATTTTCCAAAATATATTTTGGTGCAAATTCACTCTTCAGAATGAAGATCTGCCGTGAAGATCAGGAGAGCTTAATGATGCCATCAGTAGTTGGGTGCCTGTGCAGGATCTGACTGTGTTAACGGTTAGACAAGGCTAGTGCTGAAGGAAGGGCAGGGGGCTGGCATAGGACAGAAGTGCTAAGGGAGTCTGTACAAATGGTGTAGGACAAGCTGGAGCAAGACCAGGAAGTAGGATTCAGAAAGACCTCTGCAGCTACTTTCAAAGCACCACCCCAACAGCCCAAAACAGCCAGTGGGGTTTTTGCTCATAATTGATGGGCAGCAGGCCAGGTTCATAAGCCAACTCATATGTTTAGGGAGACCAGCTGTGGTCAGGTAATTATATCAGTTTGCCCTGCTGCAGTCAAACGCAGCCTGACAATCACAGAAACCAACACACCTACGCAGCTTCCCAAGAGCTGCCTGGGCCACTGACACCATGCAGAGGCATAAGGGAAAACCAAGCAGGTAAACAGCAAGCACACATCTCAGGCCTGAGGGAACCCACAGGCAAGGGATGTAGGACTGCTTTGTCCCAAGCCCTGAAAGAGCAACAGAGGCATTACCCACATGCCCCACGAGTGGAGGACAAGACATAGGGTGCCTAAATGCTTTAAGGGTGTCAATAAGTGAATCTCAGAGTTTGAAAGTGTGTGTTTTCCCAGCACATTCCACAGGGAATATATGAAAATAAAATCACTAACTGGAAAAAGAGGGCTTAAGAAGCTGGAATAATAGCTGATAAGGAAGTGGGAAGCTGTTGGAAACAAGGAGTATAGCACGATGGAAGAGGACAGGGAAGAATTTACAGCACAGAGAGGCCTGGAAAGCCTAGAGCAAAAGCAAGCAAACTAGCCCGAAAGAATTGCAAAGAGCCCTGCAAGTGATGATTTGGGAACAAACTGACAGAGGGACTTCAGCATGGTAGATCTTAGCAAATCATAATCGCTAGCTACATGGTCTTAAGGCACTCCCCAAAGTTCACCTGCCTGGTCAATCCAGAAAGGGAGTGGCAATTAAATTCCTGGCAGCCAGCCCACTAAACAGGCAGAGGGGAGGGGGAATGTGTAGGGCACTAAGCTAGGAAGCAGGAAATGCAAAAGGAAGAAATGTCCCTGAGATAATCCTATGTGACTTCTCAGCCCGGTTCTCAGCTGAGAAGATGAGATGCCTTGAGACCCAGACCATCGCAAGCTCAGAACAGCTTTCTACGCTGAAGAGCCTATGGTCTGTACACAACGATTCCTTGTTTGTTTTTTTTCTTTTCTTTTAAAATGTTGCTTTCAGAAAACAGGCTGCTGATTCTCATAATCCTTTAAGTTGTGGAAAACTGAAACTGCAGGCCCTCTGGTCTGAAAGGATTCAGTTGTGTGTTCCCTGGAGAGTGCTTCAATGTCTGAGATGCAAGCAGGTACACTCCTCCCTCTTTGAAATCCTTCCCTCGCAAGGCAGCAGATATCTCCTTCCACCAGTTTCCTTTTCTGCTATAGGCAAGCCCTCTCTGAAGTGCAACCTGGTTTGAGGAGGAGCAAGTCTACTCCTTCCCTGCTCCCTGACTGGAAGGTATACTTCTCAGTAATGTGAATTTAAGCACCTTAGATTAAGAAGTAGCACACTGAATTCTGGCTTGTTGGATAATGCCCCTAATCCCTCAGCTGTTACACCAGAGGACAGGCATCTTTCACTTGTGGAGTTCTTTGGCTCACACACAAGTGAAATTGCTTGACTTCCTATTCACAACCTGATTTGCTCCTTGCTCTTGATGCAAGAGAACAAGAAAAAAAAAAAAAGGAAATAAAAAGAAAGATTCTTCAGAGAAATGAGTGGAGCAACCACAGAGCAGATGACAAGTACCAATGGGAAGAAAAAAAACAACAGCTGCACTACCCAATAGTGAGTGCATGCAACAGAAAGGACAGAGGAAGCAGAACAGACAGACTTATGAGGAAGAGTCAGTGCTGTTTACTTTATTCATTTAAAATCTGTTTTGTTCCATTTTTGTGCTAGATCACTGTTTGCCAAACCTCTATTTCCCACAGAGCTGTAATGCTTGTTGGGTCAGAGTATTGTTCTCTGAGATATCTGGGTTATTCTGAGATGTGGAAATGATCCCTTTTGTATTTAAAAAAGAAATACAAATGCTGCTGTTGACTAGCTCACATTCTGACCACCCATTTTTATACCAGGCTTGATACGTTGAATGTTCTCAGCCTGATTGATCCCAAAAAATAACAGTTTAGCATAGAAGGGCTTGTTGGAACAGGCAGAAACACTTCAGGGAAACACAGATTTAGTCAGAGGATTTAAATGTCAACATATAGAAAATTATCTTGTCTGGATGAAGAATAGTTTTACAGGCTGGGATTCTCAAAAATAGTCAACAGGAGGTAGGCACCCCAATCCCATCTCTCAAAGCTTTTTTTTTTTAAATCCCATCCTGGAATGTGAATCTCAGGCTAGACGAATGGCTCTGATCCAAACATGAATAAATGAGGACAGCCTCAATACAGAGTCACAAAAAACAGAGAAAGAAAATACCTCACCAGGTCACCTGGTTTATACCCCTGCCCCAGGCAGAATTATCTATACCTATATCACTCATGACAGATGTTTGTCTAACATTTTTATAAAGACTCCAAAGACAAAACAACCAGCACCTTATTATCCTGTTAGAAAGCTTTTTCCTATTGTTTAACCTGCACCTTTCTTCCTGTAGAGCAAGATCACAACATTCTGTCACATAAACTTTTAGGAAAGGCTATTTCTGTCCCTCTGCATTCAGGATACTGAAGGTAGCTTGATTCTACTTTCTGCACATTTAAGGATTATCCCTGTGTCATCTTATGTCTTCTCTTTTGAAAGCTGAACCACGCCACCTGATTAGCCCTTCTTACCTCTTTGGTCACATTTGAAACCTCTTATTATACTCCACGCTTCTCATTGGATTCTTTGCAACCAGTCCACATCTTCAAGTGCAACACCAGAGGAGTCCAACTGATGTTTTTCCAATGCTGAAAAACAGCAGAAAGGTGACATATACATATATGATATATCTCAACGTTTACATCAAGCAAGCTACATTCCTCTTGGTGCATTTTGGTATTCAAGACTGCACTCCATCTTTTTTTCACAACAGCATGACTTATTTTTGACTCATTCAACTCCTAGAATAAAACTTCTCAACTTAGTAAGTTCTCTCCTTCCTTCTATGCTCCTCTTATATCCAGCTGTTCATCTCATTGAGAGACTTCTCTTATAGAATCTCCTAATTCAGATCCTGAGTAGCAAATTCCAATGAACTGATTATTTAAAACAGAGGAAGTAGATTTACCTCCTATGGAGCTTGCTCATTTTTCAATATGGTGTACTGTGAACAATTAGCAATTATAGAAATGAACTCCTCTATTTCCCTTTGGCCTGTGCAATTTGTTTAAAAACAAAAACAAAATGAAAACATTAGAGCATAATAGTAATTCTAAATAGACTGCAAAACATCAGCCAGCCTCCATTGTTCATTATAATCATAATTGGCTTGTAAGATTTCAGAGAAGAGCATGTCAGCTGATGCTAAACACATGTGCTCATTGTTATTAAGTGACAAATCTGATTATCAGCTGTGAGCACAGAAAAACTGATTTTTAGCTGAAGAAACCTTGCAATGAAATTCCCCTGCTAGGTAACCTGCACAGAGATATGTTTTCAGCATATGCTGCGTTTAAGGCTGCCATCCACCTTACCATTAATTGTGCAGTGCAGACAAATCCTTCATTTAGAGTGCTCCATTAACAGAATGGTGCAGAAAGCAGCCCTTCTCAAGGCTGTGAGCATGGGCTGCAGGTTAGTATCAGTACCTTGGCCAAATCAAGGCTGACTAATTTGTTGTAACAACAATTGGCTATTACATATTCAAGAGTTTCAGTTAGCAGAACACGACACCTAAGTTTCTGTATGTAATTCCCAGCGTATACAATTACATATACATTCTACTTGCTAAGTACTAAACAGCTCTGCCAGTACTCTCCAGGGAACACACATACTTGGTATGCACATGACCTGAGGAATGGTGGCAGTGCTGTTAGTTGTCAGGGCAGCCAGCATCCAGGGAAATCAGGCACAAAGGCTTGGAATACTGCTTGCTAGAGATATCTCAGTTCCTAACCTGCACAGACCAGGGGTTGCTATCAGGCTTAAAGAAAAACACATGCTCCAGTCTGATCTAAACCACCAGGCATCTTTGCTTGCTTACTGCAATGTTCAGTGAAGTCCGACTGGCAGCACATTAAGTTAGAATTTCAGTTCAGGTGTCCATCCATTGCTCAAAAGTTAAACAGGCTTCTCCTGAGTACTGAAGACATTCCCAAGGCCCTGACCAATGCTATGTGTGTATTGTACTCAGCTCTGTCAACATTCTCCATGCAGGATTAGATAAGATGCAAGATCTTGTCATGCCTACCTCACCCTTTTTTTTTAGTGATTTAAGACCTTGTGCCTACATGAAAGACATACCTATAAAACAACAGTGTGTATGAGATGGAGCTTAGATCAGCACCTGTGTTCACAAGGACCGTGATGTCCCAAGAGTTGTGTCCCACAGAAATACAAATAGATACTCCTACAAGTTTTTAGAGATATTTGGGCTCCATAGGTGCTCATTATCTTATTTGATATTTATTACAACGGCACCTTGCTAATGACAGGCAGTCACAGGAGCCTGAAAGGCACAGGAAGCCTGCAGCTAATCAGAGAGCTGAACAACAAGCCTGGATTGTTGATGGTAAGGCTGTCAGTACTATTTTCTAAAGCCACCAACATTTATTTCCCAGATGTTTCCACCATGGGTGAAACAGTAGAGAATACACACTTGCCATTGTATTGCACGTTTACAGTCTTCTTCCCAATTTTGTCACTGCTCCTGTGAAATATATGCACTGAAAATTTGAGTATTGAGATGGTTTCTCTGGAAATTTAGCTTTCGAGAACAATATTTTCCATGGATCTGTTTTTAATTCAGAAGTGATGTGAAAAGCTCTAAGTATTCAGTGTGTTGCATTGTTTTTGTACCTATTTTTCTTTCCTCCACAGCAGATTTCAGGAATTTGCTGCTGCCTCATTAGGGTGAACAGAGCATCATAGGTGAATACTGTTGGCACGTCTGATCTTGACACGTTTCAAGATTTCATTCGCCACCAGGAGGTGCAAATGATCTTCTCACCAGCACCACTTTGGTGCTCATAATTACCAGTTTCATTCAAGGTGGAAGCAACCTTCTCTATTCTTTCACTAGTATTTTTTTCCTTATTGCTCTCCCTGCACCCTTCCTACTCGCTGGCACTGACGTCTTTCAAAGCCCTCACCAAGTATGATTTTGTGTCTCTGCGTCAGCTCTGTGCTGCTGATGTTGCAGTCAGAAATATTTGGTAGTTCTTGCACACTGGAAAACTACCCCTACCATATCATGGCAGTCACAACAGATTAGTTCTATGGGGCTTTACTATCATCCTTTAAGCAGTATGGCTGGATCGCACAGTCGGTCCTGTTGAGAGTTCACTGCAAGCCACAGAGTGAGAGCCAAGACCATAACAAATAGCTGGGATACACTTCTCAAATGAATGCACAGCCAGAGCTGGTCACAGCCCCAAAGCTAATAGCAGGTAAAAAAGGAAAGAGCCCTGTCCTTCTCACCTCATGTAGATATGAAGGTGTTATGGACAGGTGGAGTTTCCTACTGCATGTACGTTCAAACCCAAATATAAATTTAGCCCCTATGAGAACTGGCATCTGAGCTGAGCCCAAAGCTAAGAGGAGGAATTTCTTCCACGCAGGAGCAGCCAAGTACGTAAGATATAATCACAGGGTGATGGCAGGCTCTCAAGATTAGGAGGTCTCACTGGACCTCTGGTAAAGATAGCAGAATTTTTAGCAGATTTAGCTAGCTTCCACACTTCTAACTGTGAGATCTTACAGCAGCAGCTCAGAGCTGAATCTAGGAAGCTCCTTAACACTAACTTCTTTCCAAGGAATTTTCTCTTAACCCTTTACACACAAACATACACTCACATACAATCAATGGGCAGCATAATAATGCTACAATATGACTGCAGTACCAAGTCTGCAAGACAATCAGCACTGCTAAAGCAGCCAGTTCCAGTGCTAATCCATGCCTCAGCCCACCTGAGCAGCCTGGCCTCTAAACTCCTCTGCTATTTCTGCCTGCGTAAGTAGGCAGGGTTACCTAGATACCCCTTTGCTTTAGGAGGAAAGTAACAGAGAGTTAGAAGTAGGCCACGCTTCACTGCCTCCCCACGAAGCAAACAGCACCATACCTTGATTTCCCCTGCAGAGCTGCTGGGCTTATGCTCCTTAGGAGAGAAGAGGCCCCAGGAGGAGGTCCAAAACCTCAGGGTCTCACAGACCACAAGCTGCAGCCTCCAGGATGATGTCCTGGCTTCCTCACAAGACCAGTGTGCTCTGTTAATGAGAGGAGAGAGGAAAAAAGATTAGACAAGTCAGCAGTTCATAGGCATTTCCATAGAGAACATGGTAATGATTAGCTTGCATCAAAAGAACTGCAGAACTTTTTTTTTTTTAACTCGTGTTTATTTTAATATTCTTAAAGTCAGGTGCATGTTTTCTCTGCAGCTTGGGAATTGGCCAAGTGAGGCAGCATTTGAAATTTCTTTCTTTGTCTCAGAAATTAAAAAAAAAAAAAGAAAAAAAAAGAAAAAAGAAAAACTCAGGAAAAAGGGTCTCAGTCTGAATGTGCAGGTAACTTTCTTAGGGTTAAAATAACACTGTTAAAGGGATATTTCCAGGGCAATTCCACAGTTCACTAGTGGCTGTGCACTGACCCAGGCCAGTCTCTACAAACAACAACATATATAGTCCTGTAGTTAGAATCATAGAATCATAGCATCATCCAATTTCCCTGCAATGAACAGGGACACCACAGCTAGATCAGGCTGCCAGGGCCTTATCCAGCCCCACCTCCAGGGACAGGGCATCAAGCACAACAGTGTTAGCAATCTGGACTTCATTTCTGAGCAGGGCATATGATCCACATCAATACTGAAGAGTGAGAAGAAAAAGAGGATTGAGATGCTCCAACAGTGCGGGGCACATGCAGCCTGGAGACATGGCAGTGAAGAGAATGCAGAGGGTTTATCTGCTCTGCATACACCAATTGCCAGTGCCAAGGATAAACTAGAAAATGGCAAACTGACAAAAAGCTTAATTTCCTCTTCACTGACAAGCAGATAGGCTGACACAAAAACATGCCTCTCATTAGCTCCATAGTTATTTTAACAGGAAATCTTGAGTTATCGAAGATTATGACAGCATTATTGAGTATGAAGTAGTCTAAATTCACTTATTTGTACCCTCCAGCAGACTCTAAGTACAAAATTGCAGGGTACTTATTTTTCCTAAATAGGGCCTCTAATTGAAAAAAATGATTATTTTCTAGTGCTGAGATTACTGTCTAGGGCTCAACTAGGAAGGAATTAAATAGGATCTGAAAAATAGTTAATTAGAAAGGCACGTGCAGTTAGCAGTTCTGGTTCCTTTTTGCCCAAGTTTTACAGCAATACTGAAAATCAGGAGCATCACGAACTGCTGAGAAATTATTTCTGGAATAACTTTCATTATCCGGTGAGCCATATTATGAGATCTCTCAAGTCAAGGGGATTTTTCCTGGTGACTCTAAGGGTAAATCACATGAGCACAGTGGGGTAATAAATTAATGTACTCTACACGAGCTGCAAAACACAGTGACAACACATAAACACCATTAAGTGGCATACAAATCATTTAAAAGGGGATCCCTTTGCTCCTTCCTTGGATAAGAGGACGGTGAGAGCTCGAGTCAAAAGGCACAGAAGCAATTTAGCAACAGACAAAGGTGACCAAAACACACACCGCTGGATGACCTCCAGCAAGACCAGCCACAGTAATGTGCTTCACTAAAACATAGGTGGCACATTTCTACCAGGCTTCTGTCTAAGAATGGATAGCTTAAGAGTACTCATCCTTTTGTGTCAGTTTAACAGTGTCTCAACAGTGAGCTGAATGTCTTTGACCAGAATTTTCCAGATCTGTATTTGAGTTAATCATAGAGCATAATCTCTAGCAATAATTTTGATGGGTAGTTAGGATTAACTCAGCACTAACGTATGTTAATTTTTATTGGAAGAATGAAACAGCTTTCTGATGCAGGGATAGATTTACTCGTTTACCCAACTACATGTAGTGTGCCAAGGATTTTGTGAGCATCCAAAGAAGAAACATGCACACATAAAGTGAGTCCAGGCTAAGTCTCACCTCAGCTTAGAAGAAATGAAACCAAGAAGTGGCCTGCTTGGCCATTTTTGCCCGCACTCTAATCCTAAGGCAGGCCTACAGCAATTGGACAGATTGATATGATGGGACATGGTGTTTCACCAGAGGTGTAATGACAAAGATATAAAGGAATGATATAAAGGAAGGGAAGAAGCTCATATCAGAAGATTCCAGGTTTGCAGGGGAGGGATCTCCGGAAAGAGCTCCTTCCCCAGGGGCAGTCAGCCCTTACATGGGGTGTAAGAGAAGCGCAGCCAGGCTCCAGCCCTTCTGGTCACACAGCTGAATTGCCTTCACCTGTGCTCCCAGGGCTGATCAGGTCCTTTCCCCAGGTGCTCAATCAGTGGTTCAGGCCATGACTCAACAGTTCCCATATACAGGCATTCGTCTGTAGCTGAACCAAAAAAGCACACTTACCCCAAAGGTAATATGCAACCCTTATAGCATTTAAAATACTGGTTTACTTGCAGGGAAACTCTTTTCCAGCTCAGAAACCAAATAAAACATTGGGAACTTGACACCCATGTAGTCTGGAAGAAGACAGCAGGAACTCAACAGAAGGTATAACTTGAATCACTTGTAACTTTGCAGAGAACATCAGAAAAATATTTTTAAAAAATATTGTGCTGGAAAAAAACCACAAATGATTAAAGTAGTTGGTGACCACAATGATGGGTACATTTTGAAAACCAGAGCAGAATACAGTTCTTGGTTCTTTTAATAACAAACAGCATGTTTCTAATCGCTAGCATCAGAGTCAAGCTAAACATTTCAAACCACAGCACCGAAGACAATAAAACTTCACAATCTGATGTGTCCTACTCAGCAAACTGTAATGCTGCTTTATGCCCACCTCATCTGCTGTCATATCAACATTCTTTCTTGTTGCCAGCTTCTGCTTGAAACACTACTTCTTAAGATCACTCAGTAATTCAGATTTAGGCAATCATTCAGTTCTCTTAAGAGACTTTGCATAAGAAATCAAGCAGAAGAGGCAGGAAATCAGCATGGCTGAGCAAGGACCTGCTGGTCAAACTGAGGGAAAAGAAGAACATGCAGAGGCAGTGAAAGCAGAGACATGTGGCCCGAGAAGAACACAGGAATGCTGTCTGGATGTGCAGAGATGGGATTAGGAAAGCCAAGACACAGATGGAACTGAACTTAACAAGGGATGTGAAATGGAACAAGAAGGGGTTCTACAGGTACACTGGTCAGAAGAGATAGGCAAAGGAGAGTGCACCCCCTCTGATAAATGAAAAAGGAGAACTGGTTATAATTGACATGGAGAAGGCTGAGATACGCAACAAATTCTTTGCCTCAGTCTTGACTGCCCATCAGACTTCTCACACCTCTCACACCCCTGAACCTCTAGGTGGGGGCCAGGGGAGCAAAATGCCTCTCTCTTTGAGAGCAGAGCAAGTCAGAGACCACCTCATGAGACTAAATATGTACAAGTCTATGGGGCCAGACAACATGCATCCAAGGCTCTGAAGGAGCTGGCTGACATGCTTGTCGAGCCACTCTCCATCTCATTTGAAAAGACATGAGGCAGCAGTGTGCTCTTGCAGCTCAGAAGGCCAACAGCATTCTGGGTTGCACAACAGAGGGGTGGCAACAGTGTGAGGGAGCAGACTGTCCCCCACTACTGAGCCTTTGTGAGTCCCCATCTGGAGTACTGCATCCAGGTCTGAGGCTCCCAACACAGGAAAGAATTGCAGCTGTTAGAGTTAGTCCAGAGGAGGACCATGAGAATGATCAGAGGGCTGGAGCAGCTCTCATAAAGGAAGGCTGAGGGAGCTGGGCTTGTTTATCTTGGAGAAGAAGAGACACCAGGGAGACCGGAATGACTTTATACTAAAAGATGGGAGGGAGAGTTAGGCTAAATGTTAGGTGAAAATTCTCTACTCAGAGGGTGAGGCACTGGCAGAGGCTGCCCAGAGAAGACGTGGATGCCATCCTTGGAGGCATTCAAGTCCAGGTTGTGTTGGGCCCTGGGCAACCTGCTCTAGTGGTTGGCAATTCTGTCCATGACAGGGATGCTGTGGTAGATAATCAAAGAACCGTTTGAGTTGGAAGGGACCATTAAAGGTAATCTAGCCCAACTCTCCTGCAATGAACAGGGGCACCTACAGCTAGGTTACAGTGCCCAAATCCCTATCCAGCCTGACTTGAATGTCTCCAAGGACATTCAAGGCATCCTCTATAACCCAGGCAACCTGTTCCATTGTTTCACCACCTTTATTGTAAAAAACCTTTTCCAAATCCAATCCAAAACTCCTCTCTTTTAGTATAAAACCATTTCCCCTGACCAATCAGAACAGGCCCTGCTAAAGAGCCTGTCCCCTTCTTCCTTATAGCCTCCCATAGATGATCTTTGAAGTTCCTTGCAACCTAAGCCATCATGTGATTCTATGATTTGTTCCCTTTAGAGAACTTAGTCAAATAACTCGTTATTCTAGAGTGCTTAATACCAACAACTCCCACAGAAACATCGCTGGGGAAATTGCTTTTAAAACCTATACCTAACTGGCCTTCTTTCAGAAGAAGCAGTTCAGTGATTTCACGGCATTCCCTGTCCCCTTCTCTTTTTGTCAATATAAAGCTGGAGGGCAGCATGATGAATACTACTGGCTAGCTGTACCACGCCTGCCTGTTCTTCTCATCAAGAAAAAGAGTAGAAGGGCTATTAATCTCTGGAGAACACAAAATAAAAGTTGCAGCTATCTGACAGGATAGCAGCCTGTCTGCCTGCAAAAGCTGCTAATTCATACAATGCTTGCATGATGAAGTATTAGCAACTTTTGGTTTTAGTGTATAGTTACAGATAATGCCATGTGTCTAACGAACGCACAGAAGACTCTGATAGATGGCTGGCAAACATTCATCTTGTTGGCACTTATTAGTAAAGGCCATAAATACAGTAATGAGTGAAAATGAGTCAGAATGAAAATATATTAGAGCTTGTCATAATTTCAGTGCTCAACTCAATGATTTTCCACTTACACCAGGGAGGAGACTCTGCAGATGAGGCCTCTGGAGGTCAGTCAGAAAGGATTCCTGGCTCTTCCCCAAGCTCCCTGTGTGATCTTGTCTAAGCCATTTTTTTCTTCCATACCTCAAGCCTCTGTCTAGCTCTAAAACACACTGTAAGTCTCTCTTGGAAAAAACAAAAGGACAGCACTTAGGTCAGATTAACCGACTACACAGATTCACAATAGAGAGCAATGAGCTAGGGTTAGACCTGTTATGAAAATAAGAGACCTTCTTTTTCATAACAGGTCTTGGAAGTTGTAAGGGATCACCAGCTGAGCACCAATCAGCCACGTAATCTGAAAAATACGAACACCTCACTAGGATGCAAGCTGGAGCAGAACATGCAAGTGTGCAGGAGTCCTTCATCTGCCAGCAATGCCTCAGCTGAAGAACTGGCTTCTCACTTTGGGTACATTTCAGGGAAGTTGAAGCACCAGAAGGTCTCCTGAGTAAGGCAAGAGAGGGAGACCAGAGGCCCAGAACAGCCACCCTACATGAAAGGCCTGAATTAATTGCTGTCACGTAGCCAAAAAGAAAAAGCAGGCTGAGGAAGGGAGGAGTAAAATAACAGAGTTCAAGGCTGTTGCAAGATGGAGCAAATAATCTTTCAAATATCTTTGGTGGTTAGGAAAAGAAATAAAAAGTTTAAATTGCAATAACAGAAATTTATGTTCAAACATTACAGGAAAAAATTCTCTAACAGGAAGGGTGGTAAAGCACCAGAATAAATTGCCCTTGGAAGCTGTGAAGCATCCACCTTTGGAGACTTTTAAGAACAACTGATGCAAACATCTCTCAGAAATAACACTGGGTTAGTTAATCTTGCCTTGGGGCAGCATGATAAACCCTGATCTTTCAAAATCCATTCAGCCTGCGATTCTGTGATAGTATCTGTGCAGACGTCATGTGTTTGTACAGCACCTAGCCCTCTTCTTTATTCTTGAAAGACAAACAATAGTTACTAATTAGTTTTATAATAATTATATTTCAAAACATACAAGTTTTATGCAACTTATATATTACTCGAACTCCAACTTCGTTTTCAACAGAAAAAGTTTCACTGGTTTCCCTGCTGAGACAGAGCATCTGTTAGGAACAATTGTTCATTTTTCAGTGTCGAATTTGCAAAATCAATTCACACAGCTCTGATCAGTAGTGGGAAGAAAGATCACTACTGCTTTGCCAATAAAGTCTTTTTCATTTTCACATACTCTTCTATGCTGGAAACAGGAAAATAAATACGTAAAACTTCCTAAATTATCTATTCTGCTTCTTAAAAATTGAACATAGCAAGGTCCACAACTTCCTCGTCAAATACCTTTTTGCCTTACCTCAATCAATCTGAAAACAAAAGCACCATAATTCCAAATTACATTGGCTCTTGATTCACGTGAGATTTATCATTAAAATGAAAACTACTTTATTCTTAACATGTGTATTTCAATGACAGTTTAGGCTTTTATACTCTCATACTATTATCTCTGTTC
This sequence comes from Lagopus muta, assembly GCF_023343835.1. Taxonomy (NCBI): domain Eukaryota; kingdom Metazoa; phylum Chordata; class Aves; order Galliformes; family Phasianidae; genus Lagopus; species Lagopus muta. The sequence continues at coordinate 2,847,748 of NC_064438.1, read as the reverse complement.
AAGTCCTAAAGTTGTGTTCTCTCTCTTGGCAGCCTTATTTCATGTGCATGTAGAGGCAAACCCCTTGACTGGAACAAAAATGTTGCAATAAAACAGAAGAGCAGTCACGTTGCTAACAGGAAAATTCAGTGGCCATGTTATTTTCCCCCTCACAGGTATTACTGGTTGTTTCTATTTAGTTCAATGCTTCATTATTAAACTGACACCAAAATCCCAGTAGGCAGTAATAAATTTAACCACTGTTTCATTTGTTGAAGTCTCAGATACACCCTTATGCCTAGCAGCAAAGGATGTGATTCACTTCAGTTCTGTCTTTTTAGGATTCTGTACTGCATCTAGACGTCTGCCCAGTGAAAAATAAACGACCAGAGCCCATCTGTGCTTCAGTGTAAATCTGACTGGGGAGTTGAATCCCATCAGACTTCCAAATTGGAAGTAGACTGACCAAGTAATGCAGTTTGACACAGTGATCCACCATCAGCTTGTAAAGGGGCCTGGAAAAAGAGCAATATGCAGATAGCGTGCCAGTTATACACTGACTTCCCAGGTATTGTGCTGGTCCACACATATTTTGCTATATTCCCATGTTATACAAGAAATGTTACAAATTCTCTCTCTCTTTTTTTTTTAATGACTATTAAGAAAAAAAATAGTATTTTCCCTACCCTAAGGCCGCAGAAGGTCCCTAGAAAGCAGCTCCTGATGTCATATTAAATATAGAATGGAATAGTTTAGTTGCAAGGGCCCTACAAAAATCTCTAAGTCCAACCACATGGCCACTTCAGGGCTAACCAAAAGTTACAGCATGTTATTGAGGGAGTTATCTGAATGCCTCTTGAACTCTGACAGGTACAGGGCACCAACCACCTTGCAAGGAAGCCTGTTTCCAGTGTCTGACCACCCTCACAGTACAGAAATGTTTTCTAATACCCAGCCTGACCCAGCTTGTCCATTAAGCCAGTAGGAATCTATTGACGAACAGTATTAAAACCAAAGTCATTAAAGCTTTTTATCCATTAAAATTCAGAAGGTGAATCACAATTACATGCAATTTTAGTTAATACTGAAGAACAAGGGAAGGAGAAGTTAGAGAGCACTTAGGTAGGTTAAATACGTTCAAGTCAGGCTAACATATACAAAAACCTGAGGAAGACTGGTGAAAGCCCCCCAGCAATTGCTTATCTGATGAAAACTATGGAGGACTAATAGCATGCCAGAAGACTGCAGAAGGGAGAAAATGGTGATCATACATACAGAGGAGCAGAAATAGAACAGCTGAGAATTTTCACGCTTGACAGCATATTTCAATCATTGAAAAAAATACTGGCATGTAATAATTAACTAATCTATGTGTAAACACTGAGAATAAGTTCATAAGTGGCAGTTAGCGTGAACCCAAGTTAAGAGAAAGTAATGTACTGCCATTCTAGTTTTTTCTCTATTATATTGTGTCAAGTCTTATGATTATGCAGAGGCATAGATAACACAAAAGTTTACATTAGTAAAGCTTTTGGTATTTTCTTACAATCACACTGATGGCTGCCTAGATTAAAATGCAAAAGGTCAGGTACAAAGCTGGTTAGAAAAGAGAACACTAATCAAATACTTATCTATGTTTAATGTAAATGGAAGCTAGGATTCTCCCAAGGATGCCACAGGATTTTTACTACAACCATATGAATGACCAGGACTAGGCAGCTAATAGTCAGGAAAATTGGGAGTGAGGCCATTAATTGATAAATGACATGAAGATAAGGGGAGAATCAATACACTGGAGACCAAACTTGATTCTACACAATAGAACTGGTCTGTAAAGAAGAGAATGCTGTTCCATAATGACAAGTACACAGGAATGGATAATCAGCCATTAGAATATCTGACAGCTAATGGCCGGATGGTAGGTTTGCATAAAGGGATGCAGTAGTGCTGCCAGCCTGAGTCAGCGGGTCATCCTCTGAAAAAAGTTTATGGCACAATGGGATGTACAGTCAGCCTGGAAGTCACATTTTCAGTCTACTTAGACGGGGCATAATGTCTAATTTTAGGGTGCTGCATTTCAAGAAAGAAGAGGAGGTATTGGAACTGGCCGAAAGCCTGGGCATGGAATGCTTAGCCTGCAGAAAGGAACATATAAGCCAGGCAGAATACTAAACAGAAAGATATTGCAGAAAGGACAGGAAACCTACTCTCAAGATACGTGAAGTATGAAATCAAGGTGGATTAAATTTCATGACAGAACACTCAAGAATTAATAAAATCAAATATTCTCAAGTTTGGGATAGTAGAAGTCAAGCATACGTTGACTGGAGAGAGTTCATCATTGTAGATGTCTAAGAATGAGCAGAAGAACATCTGTGAGATCTCAAGAATGAGTTGTCTGGCCTTGTATTGAGGTAGAAATTAAACAGTCTGTTGAGATCCCATTTAGTTCCATTTCCTTGGCATTCAGCATTTTTAAACAATGAAAAGACAAAAGCTCACAGCTTCTACAAATCACACACAATTCACTTTTATATGCTCAGAGTAGCGTTGCACAGCGTACACTCGGGGCACTAGGAGGAAAGAAAAAGAAATAAACCAAATCACATGGACTTTTTCTGTGGGAGAGTGACACTGGTTCCTTTACAGTCATAAGGCATTACAAAATGCCAACAAAAGGAGGAAAATCTCCCAGATTGCAGGCTCCTATCCTAACCACCCTTCAAACGTGCTCTACTGTAATTCTTTTCTAAAACTCTTCTACAGCTGGATGTTCAAAGGCTTCTCTCCTTTCAAGTGTGAGTTTTTCACCAACAGGGGTGAGCGTAATAACTTCTTCAGAGAACTAATATGTGTGGTGAAGAAGAAGTATAAATTAAGAAAATGAAAAAAAGGAAGGAAAGGAGTCCTCCAAAGACAAAACAGACAAGGTGACACGAAGTGGAAAGTCAATGGGAAGACAAACAATGTGTTTTTACTAAAGCTGTTAATTCACTCTTCACATCTCCCACTCAAGTCATCAATCACAACATAAACTAAATAGAGCTGAGAGCACAGCTGCTTGCCTGCCACTGTAAATGAACCTTCTGTATATGGAGTCCTGCTCCAGCAAGCTGGCGTCTTCAGAGGAAAAAACCTCAGCTAGAAAAATAAACAAATCAGGTACCACAATCCTCCTCCCTATATTTTTTTCCCAATGAATATATGCTACTAAGTTTTAACCCCTTACTGCTTGCTAACTAAACCAACTAAAACCTGCTTTCTCTTTTCTTGTAAAATTCTTCCTCCTTAACAGTCAGAGCTGAGGAAAGAGGCAAGGGGAGAGATCCAGCATGAAGCAAGAAATGTTTTCTTTTCTAAGTCAACTTAAGTCTTAACTCTTTTAAGCAAGCATTTTGACTGTAGAAACATTGCTTATAGAAGGATTGTTGAGCAGAAAGCTTGACAGCAGCAGGTACTAAATAGAAAGCCATCTTAGTCAGACATTGTGGAAAGCTGCAGGAAGAGTCAGCAAGTGTCCAGACTGGCCTGTTGCCCTGCTTGCACTTTGGACAGAACGGCTGTGTATTGCAGAGTCTTCATTCACCTTCTCAACATATAGCAACCGAAGGGAAATCTGTGACTCTACAACAGCTGAAATTCCTGCTTGGAAGTCACGAGCATTTGGGGTATACCAAGAATAAATATCTAGATGCATAAAGAGTCTTGCAAAGAGCAAAATTTGTTCTGTAAGGAATATATGTCAGCTACTATGCACGCATTTTACACTTTTTCCAAGCCTGTGTTTACTGCTGTGTCAGATTAAACGATACAGATGTTATACATTGGTCAGTGGCTCACAGATCCTGATGGTGACATGCAGGGATCTACCATGAATCTACATCTTACCTCTGTGCTACAAGACATACAGTGAAACATTTTGCCACTTACAGTCCACTGGCTTGGCACTTCGGGTTCTGAACAGCATTTCTGGTGCAGTGGCTTTAAGAAGTCATGAGAGAGAAAATGCAGGAAAAATAGGCTGCCTCCCTAAACCTCTTGAGCCTGTTGTCAGGCCTTCTGTGATTCAGAAAAACTTGGCTTTTTTCCTGGCATCATTCCTGAGCAGCACTCTCTCCAGCACTGTTTTATCCGCTCACACAAACAGAGCCATCTCCCCCTGCATATAAATACACAAGGAAGATTTCTAGTTGAACTATTGTCTCCAAAAGCTACTGAAAGTAAAGGCAGCATGAATTAAAAGCAGACATAAACTCTAAGGAAGACATGACAACAATGATAGTTAGGTCTGGAAGTTTGAGGAGGTGCTCTGTATTGCTTCATGAGCAAGACAGCAATGCTTCCAGGTAGAGTACCAATAAATGAAAGTAATCACAGACTTTGAGGCAGAAACTACCATTCAGAATGAGAAGTATTATCTTTGTTTTATGCCTTAAAATCATACTGAAACTATATAGTTTTGAATAAGAAAGGGTGGATCATATCTAGCTCCCATTACAACTCCAGGGTCTATTTTGGGGCATGCATAAAGTTTGACTGGATGAAAATTAATTGCAGACTTTTTGTAAGAACAGAATAGTGCATAAATACTTATTCTAAACTTCAGCAGCACTGCAGTGAAAAGATACAGAAATCACAACATATGATTTAAAGAAGAAACAAAATCACAGAGGAAGAGTAAAGTAAGGCTTTTGTTGGCTATGAATGTGGCTCAGATTGCCCTAGAAATACTATTTTATGACACAAGAGAAGTTAATCACATATTCCCAAATATAAATGCCATCATTAAGCAGTATGTTGGGTACAATTGTAAATCTATGTAGTGAGATGCAAATGCAAGTTCTGAAGAAATGTGGAGGTTACCTTTGCAGATGGTGTTGTGTTCCTTCTTTAATCCAAGAAATGCTACAGAACAGGTATGCAGCAACATTTCTCAATTTGTATGGTACCATACAGTTACTTATTTTAGAGGGTGCTGCACAAGCTATTAGAGTCTCACCTAAAAGGTTTTCAAAGTTGGAATACTATGGATAGAAAACAGGAGGGCAGAGAAGACCTGGTTTGAGTAAAATGGCTACATTTCTGGGAGGCAGACACTGTCAAAAGGATGAAATCCTGACTTCACTGAAGTCAAGGTTAGTAAGAGAGGGAGTACAGCATCTAATCACATCTGTAATTAGGAAGTTACTTTTCATACCACTGAGAATCCTGGGCTGAGTTAATAACAAAAAACATATTGAATCCAAATCAACTTACAAACTCCACTAGCTTTCCTGAGGCTAACATCAGCTCTTTCCATTCCTGTTATGTCACACAGCTTGCTTTGGCTAATCTCAGTTCCATGGGCTTAATCAGAAATAGGCATTTCCTGCCATGTTTTTGTTTGTTTGCCTTTTCCTGTGGGTGATTAGAGTATCTTTGTAACTACTTGCATTACAGATTAAATACCACCTGCAGGTGGGCTGAAGTAATCACATTCTGCTGAATGTTTATAAAAATAGTAATTGCTTTCATTTCCTCATATACACAGTGCACACACTATTTGTTGTATAAAATTATGTTAAAATAAAGAAGTAGAACTATAAACCTTTACAGACATGGAAAACCTCACTTAGTCTTCAGCTTAACTGCACATAGCAATTGTAGATGGAAACAACTTGTTATTGCAGAAGCTGGTATGCTTGAATAATTTTAAGTGCTTTGAAAACCTTTTGCCAGTACTTTACAAATAGGTAGCAGCATTTGGGATGCCTAGGAAGCTTTACTTGCACAAACACTGAATTAATCTGGTGCTCAGGAAAAATATTCAATGTCTGTCACAGGGCTTACCATATTGTTCTTTCTAATACACGACCAAAAAACTTCAGGAGTCCAAGTCTCCTTTTTGCATGGTGATGTGCAGTCTCCTGATTGATGAAACCTGTCCAGACCTCTGAAGTGCCTGCACTCCATCTCTCCAGTCCCAGTGATCCTCAATTTAAACAGCCTCTTTTTTTTTTTTCTTTTTTTTTTTTTCCCTTCAAACACTGCCCTCCTTGTCAGAGATGTTATCTGGCTAGTAGAAGAATGCCAAACGCTTTGAGTTCATGTAGACCTATACACCCACAAAGTCCTATGCTGATTAGAGCAAATAAGTCATGTTGTACAGTTTATGCAAACAAAAGTTGCACAACAGAATTTAGAAGCATTACAGTGGCCAGGTACTAACTGGAATCTGCTCCATTCCCCTTGTTTGATTATTCCCCTCAAAACTGAATGATGGTTTTTTATGTGTCTAATTCCATCAGTGGCAAAATAATTTCCAACATCAGTTGTTGGTTTTGACAATAGAACATGGTTGTTCTGATATCATACCATATCACAGCTCACTGAGCTTGCTCATGTGGGAGAGACCTCTGCTAAGCAAAACAAAGCTCATAGGAAATGCATGACTGAGCAGGTATTGGCTGAAAAGCCATGTACGTGAGGACACAGATCTTGTCCCAAGGAAATTAGGTTTTTTTCCTGGGAATCACTTCTTCCAGTTTCAAATGCAGCAAGCCCTGAGCCCACAGCACCATACCACTGATACCAACAAAGCATAAACTAGCATGGAAAAAACATCAATGCTTCTATTCATGCGTACCTAATCTCAGAGAGCTGAGGTGGAGTGCATCTTCATCACATCTCCACAGCAAGCAAGAAACAGGTATTCAGACAGCTTTCTGGCGTTACTGGCTGGTGAGTGGGTCTAAAAAGGATGCCACTAGTCAATCAGTTGTCATCTCTGGTTCAGGAGCTTCTTTGTTAAGAAAAAAAAAAAAAAGTATCGTTAGTTCTTTAGTCCTGTGTCATTACCATTCTTTCATTAGCTTACCTGTTACTAAAATTGCAACATTAACTAAGCTGTACTAGATTTATCTTGAAACAGATTTTCAAGATCATTTAAATCATTGGAACCGTCATAAGCCAATGTGACAGATAAGATCACAGAATGGCCTGGATGCAAAGAAGCACAACGCTCATCAGTTCCAACCCCCTGCTGTGTGCAGGTCACCAACCAACAGCCCAGGCTGCCCAGAGCCACATCCAGCCTGGCCTTGAATGCCAGCAGGGATGGGGCATCCACAGCCTCCTTGGGCAACCTGTTCCAGTGCCTCACCACCTCTGGGGGAAAAACTTCCTCCTAATATTCAACCCAAACCTCCCCTGTCTCAGTTTAAAACCATTCCCCCTTGTCCTATCACCATCCACCCTCGTAAACAGCCGTTCCCCTTCCTGTTTACACACTCCCTTCAAGTACTGAAAAGCTACAATGAGGTCTCCCTGGAGCCTTCTTTTCTCCAGGCTGAACAAGCCCAGTTCCCTCAATTTTTCCTCACAGGGGAGGTGCTCCAGTCCTCTGATTGTCTTTGTGGCTCTCCTTTGGACCCTCTCCAACAGCTCTCTATCTTTCTCGTACTGGGGGCTCCAGACCCGGATGCAGTACTCCAGATGGGGCCTCACAAGAGCAGAGAGGGACAATCCTGTCCCTGCTGGCCACCCCTCTTCTGACGGAAGATTGTTTCAGATGCTGTTATTGTTTTTCTTATTGGTTTATTGGTAATTTGGAGAGCCCTTGTATTCAGATATCACTAAGGAGATGCTTTTTATATGCTTTTTGCTTTTGACTGGTCTTTCTCTAGAGAAAGACTTACACACCAGCCACTGTAAGGGGCTGGGGATTGTACTCTGGATCCCACTTCCTATTCCACACCAACTGGGGAGGAACCACCCCCAAAATTCTGCTTGTGCGATGCAGCCAGCTGAAGTTGCTATGCACAACATCCTTAGTTACTGCTGGCTTCCCAAACATCTTGAAAATTACTCAAAATTAAATTAAACAGATAAAACATTTTTATTTGATTTGCCAAACTGATCTTTATAACGAGCTACTTGAATTCCTTTGTAATGCTACTTCTCGAAGAGCCAAGAACTGCTTAGGAATAGGCTTAGGAAAAAATAGGCTTAGGAAAATTTGCAACTCATCTTGACTTTTGGAAGTGAACATGGCTGGCATGGCATGGCAATCATTATTTTAAAAATGCAGTCTGTAGGCAGCTAAACATGGTATTTTCTTGCATATTAAATACCAGCATTTGGTTTCGAATCAATTTCACAACATGCTTGTGAATGCAGACCATACAATGATGCCAATGTACAGCATGAAGTCATCTCTGTGCGCTATTAGAAGAACAGAGAGTAATTTTACACAAAAGGTGTCTACATCTGGTACTGTTCATAAACACTTTCCACTTTTCCCATTCACAATAAAAATAGCAATGTAGGAAAATCTGGGAATCTTTCAAGAATTGCTATGAATTACAGGAGAAGGAAAGTTCCAGCAATTATGGAGATTTGCCACGGACGTTTGCATACTTATCCCAGCAAATGTTTGATGGTTTCATAGCAATTTGCAAACACATCATGTGCACTGATCGAGAGGTTGCTATTTTCAGGAACGAACCCAGGGCTCTTTACATACCTGGTGAAGACAAAATCTCTCAGGGACAACTTGGAGATAAAGTCTGAGGGGTTTTGTGAGCCCCCTGCTTCCCAATGACAGGGACTGTTTTAGGCCACACACAGTGGAGAGCTGGAGGATCTTCTGCTAAAATCATCTACCCCTTTCCCTTTCATTCAGACTCATCTTTGCATTCACAAAAGGGTGACCCTTCTGTGCTGCTAAACAAAATGTATTTCTTCTGCCTATGTTTCTTTCAAACTATTAGCATTTTTCTGGAGCCCACTTATATAAAAACTGAACTCCGCATCTGAACTTAGCAGTCACTAAAAGAAGCAATCTCTTCATCCAGTATTAAAACAAATTAAATGCATGTCAGTTTCCACCCCAGAATACTATATTCCTCCATTCAGTAATAACATTCTAATTTCTTCAACTACTTTCAGCTCAAGAGGACACGAAGCTAAAACAATGTGCCTAGTTTTTTAAGTAATATTTCCTAATGTCATCAGTGTTTACCTTAAATGTAAACATTCTCCATTCATTCCCTGGCATGCTGATGTAGTGATCTGGTAGAGTGTGTTAGAATTCCCTGAGCAGTTTTTCACACAGTGAAATTTTATGGATCATCCTACAGTTACATGCTCAAAAAATAAATATAAAATAATTAAAAAAAAAAACAATAGCAGCAACAGAAAATGCAGAAATTCAGATTCTAGTACTTTTTAATGGAAACAAACTTGGCAGAAAACCAAGCAGCAACCTTTCCTTTCCTTTTATTTATGCTGTATGCCTAAGAGTGACGGTACTTTTCATAACCAACCATTTCACAAACGTGCAGAGTTGGAGGGCTGGCACAATGCGACTCTCACAAAAGAGTATCCACTTTCAGCCTTTCAAAGGTTTGCAACAGTCCATTCCAGAAGCTGAGTTCTGCAGGAGTACCAGCTTAACAGAAGCCTTCCACTTCTTTAGTTGGCTGTTGACAAGGAAAAAAGAAAAGATAAAGACAACAGGGGAAGGTAAAAGCCAAGCAATTTTACTAGCAATACAATAATTGACAAAAATTTACACTGCATTAACAATTGGATTCATTCTAGTGAATGGCAACAAGGGTTTACTCGTTGAAAAGCACAGCTTTTCAGAAACCTGAATTTGACCTAGACAGGTACAGGGGGACAGACTTTAACTGAGACATACTGGCGTAGCCTCACTTCCTTCAAGTACCTATGCTTACAGACATGAACTGAGATATCCAAAGTTCATTTGTTTTTCAGACCACAAAAGTAGGGCTTCATGTTCTACCAATGTATTTTAGTAAAGCTGAGTAATGGAGTCTCACTTTGCTTTAGCCCACACATTTTCATGTTTCCCATACATCTGTTACCTTTTTCAGGCTTTCACTAAACCAAAAACACATCTGAATTTCCAAACATCTCCTGACTCGGTTGAGTTTGTTCCCGTTACTTCGTTTTTTCTGTTGCACATATATCAACTAATGTTAAACAATGAAGACAACTAAAGTAGTGTCTTCTCCACAGGTTATTAAATGACCATTAATCTTTTCCTTTCAGCTTGAAGTCCTCCACAGAGCGACGGAGTTAACTTAATTTGGACATTACACAGAAATTCAGATGTGAAAGCTGGAGCAGAGAACATGGCTGAAGAGGTAACCAGAATGGTGCAGCAAATGAGAAGACTTTGCACAATATCATGGCAGCCTCTCTGAAAGGCAAACTATCTAAGTTGTCAGAGCAAACAGATAGTTATCCAGCATCCAAAAATATACTTTGTTTGCACATATTTAGCTAAAGGAATATTAAATAGTGAGATGATAGTTAAAGAATAGATAATGAGATAATGAATGAAAGGGAAACAAAGAACAGGAAAATGTGATTAGTCATCTTCATTGCACTGGCCTCAATATTTTTGTTACTTAAATCAATGACAAAATCACTCTTAACTATAGGTGAAAGACGTTTGAAACCATTGTGTGTGCTTGCTTCTGTTGTGATAAGCTTCAAGCTGCACCTCCCAACATGTATTTGCAAGCACTCAAACAATTCTTACAGCACTATCTGTTTGTCCAAAACAAAACCACGGGTTTGAAGAAAGAGTACATGCAAAGACAGTATGTTGCAATTTGAAATGTCAAAATATGTTTTAAAAAAAAGTTCTAAAGTCACCTATGATACTTGATACTCTATTCCCATGTTTCTCTTAATTTGTTTATGTAACACTGCTGCAAGCTGCTGAACAGGAATGGCTGCATTTTTGGGATGGATGTAGTAAGCCCATAAGCATAGACTGGGGAATTTAGGGTGAGGGAGAAAGCGAGGCCATATACAAAGGACAGAAAGAGCAAGAGGGCTTCAAGACCTCAAGTGAGGGCAAATTCTTGGCTGCACTGGAGATTACAGGAGTTTGTTCAATTGTTTCAGGAGAATCTAGATGATAAAGGTGGCTATGATGCGCTTGTATCTTGTGTAATCCATCTCAGCTGTGGAACACAAGGACCAAAACAACCATTCTCTTGAGATGGCCTCCTCCTTACAAATTTTCAGTTCAAAAACCTATCTCCAAAGACAGCAGTTTGGCAGCTTTAAGACTGATTCTGGGATAAATAGGATATATTCTTTTAGCTATTCAAGTAAAGGAAGGAAGAACAAATAAAATATTGAGATTCTTCCTGCAGAGATATTACCACTCAGCATACTTGTATGTGTTAAAATCTTTCCTTTGGATTACTTTCCAGTGAGCTCTCACAGTACCTCCTGAAGTCTGCCTCAATCGCATTTCTGTGCTCTGCCAAATGTCTCCATGACTATATTTTCCAGTATGATAGGACTTCTGTGATGCAAACTGCATTACCATGTAACCATCATCTGGCTTCTTCCAGCAAACCCAGCCCTGCAGCAGAAGTGAAAGAAGGCACTGTGAATGTTTCATAACAACTGAGATGAATGCAGACTAATCAGAAGCAAATCTAAATTGAAATAATTGCCTTCGTTTGACAAATTAGAATTCATACAGTCAGCCTGACAAGAAGTGCTACAATTTCTTTCCAGTAGCAAATCCAAAATCAGCTAAATAATATTTAAACCCCTCTCACATCCACCTCCAGTTCATTTTCCACGAGGACACCCCCAGCTCATGCCGAAGGGCAACATGGTTCCCACTTGGTAATTCATCTTCAGTGCTCCTTCAAGCACAGAAAGTGTCAAAGCTGTCAGCTTTTGTTTGAGCTGATGAGCAGCGTGTAGACAGAAGGCAGAGAAGATGTACAGCAGGATGTGGTTGCACAGTAGGTGGCACTTTCCTCTATGAGGTTTCAGTCTGGCAAGAAGCCCTGGTCAGTTCCAGACAACAGATACATTGTCCAAAGGTTCAGAAATTGAAGTGTTATTTTTTCCAGTGCTTTTCACTTGCAGAACTGCTGATCTGCTGTTGTCTAAGAATACAGCCTCATGTCTCTCTTCGCCATGGGGAACGGGCTGTCGTTGGAATCCTGTAAATATTGTAGTGAAGTCTTGTGCTGAGTGTTCTGACCACATTCAAATCAGGTCAACTTCACTCCGCTGTGCAAAATGATCTTAGTGGTTTGATTTGGATGAAACTGTTGTGTGCTTTGCACACACCTCTTCTATCAACTGCTATTTCTGTGAGAGTGGCTACTTTCCAGGAATGGAGAAATTGATTTCTGTGTGTGCTTGAGAAGGTGAAAAAGAGACAATTCAGCTGAGTTCACAGTTCACCTGGCACTGTTGTTAGAATCTCAGAGGAGATGGTATGAAGCAGTGACCCCCTGAAATCCTTCATCAGGAATTAGACAATACAATAGTTACAGTGGTTTAAAATTAATTTTTTCCACGGGCCCAGAAATAGTCTAATCAAACAAAACAAACATGTGGAATGCATCAGGCTTAAATTTTCAACATCAGCAACACTAATAGACCTTTTCTATAGCCAGGCACAACCCCTGTAATTCTACAAATTAGACTGAGCCCCTGGGAACTGTGCAACTGCAGCTGCTACACAGATGTGCAGATAGAAAATAAAGCAGATTCTTCCAAATAAGACTGGATGGGGTTCTGAAGCTAATAAAATTACCACTGATCTAGTGTTGACTGATAACTTTCTTCATAAGAAAAAGCCATACATTTTACCCTGTAGCAAAACACAGTCAGAGCTGAAAAGCGTCTTCCCACGGATGGGTGACAAAATCAAATTCCTCTCACTATCTAAACTCAACTGTGCTGCAACAAGAACTGAGGACAAACTCCCACTTCAGAGATGGTTAGATGACTAAACAAACTTTCAAAAGTCTGGCCTTGAGCACTTGTTTTTTTGGCACTTTTGACAACCACAGCTCTAAGATCTAAAGAATCTGACCGTGGCAAGTTTGTTTGGCGTGGAGCCCGTGTGGTTCAGCAAAATGCTTTAACAAAATGACTTTATAGAGCTCCGTGAACTTTACCAATTGGAAACTATAAATAAGTCACCAATGTTCAGGCACTGAACTGAACTTCAACAACCTTTAAGAAATCCTAATTAACACAGACACTGACAGCACACCGAACACTTCGGACTGCTCCTTTATGTGGGCATACCCATTCACAGCTAGATTCAAATGGCCAGAGTGGAAAGAATCCCCCTGCACTTAGGAAGAGAGGATAAAAAACGAACAAAGCGGTGATGAATATAGAGCGTGAAGCAGGAAGGGACAGGAAACAAGGAGGAAAAAAAAAAGAGGACAAGGATTGAAAATGGACAAGAGTTGTAAGTGGATGTCACTGATGTGACAAATTCATAGGTGAGGGGGCAAAAGAGATCTTTATCAGTAAGCATCCTCCCAAACACACACATCTTACTGCAGAACTGTTTAAAACAGATTAGAACTGATTAAAACTGCATTGTAATCAAAAAGGCCTTTTATATGCTCCTCTTGGAACCTCATCAAAGTGTTGCCTCCTTAGTCAATATATTTCTTTAAGTCCCCAAACGTGCCTGAAACATTCCCTTTTGCTACTGCCGTAATGGCCTACAATCACTACGAGCTGTGGTCTTTTCAGCTAGGGTAAACAATATTGTGCCAATATTTGGCTGACAAAAACCTCCAGAAACATACCAGGAGCTTAAAATGGAGACATTGTAATTTTGTAGACAGCACTCCTCCCTGTGAATTACTGTTCTGCTAGCATCCTACCATGCCATTAGGAGACAGCAGTCTGATACCAGCCCAGCTAACCTAGGGCTTGTTTACAGTGCAATGTATTTGCTAAGGCATCACCACACCAACGTAACTACTCCCTTTCTGCTCTCTAGCCACAAGCAATCTCTCCAACATTTGCAGTACGCACCACAGAAGTTTCAGAGACCCTGGCAGCCTTTCACAGAAGTAAGCAGCACAACAGTGGTGCCTTTGCCCAGCTCCCAGGGCACACGCCACAAACATCTTTCTCAAGCCAAATTATTCCTACATAGCTTCCTTGGAGTGCAAGGTATTTCCATTCTATACCAGTCTAGAGCTGCTTATATGGACTAGTGGGTCATTGTCCATTTTCCACCATCCGAGTCCAATGACTGAGAAGACTTGCTCATAACGTGCTGTTTTTAAAGCTCTTTCCAGATAAATACATGATGATATTTTTAAGGATGCCTTCCTGCAGCAGCTGAAAACATTACAGACTCTGACACCTACCTCATGGGGAACGGCACGCAGAGCTGAAGCTCAAAGCAGCACTGAGGCAATATCACAGGGAGCTGATCCTATTCCTCACCCAGTCTTGCAGATCACCCCCTGCACGCGGCTGATGCTGTGGCTGATCAGCATGTGGTTGATCCTCCAGAGAGAGGCAGGTCAGCATGCTGCACACTGGCCCAGCTTCCTCCATTTCCACCCTGGAGGGGCAAAACTCACAAGGGGAACTTAGGTATAAAGAGCCATAACGCGCAGAGCAGCTGCTATTTCTCTTTGTGCCCCACTCAAGAAGCGAAGGGAAGAAGCTACAGCTTTGCTCATCAGCTTTTGGCACTGCCTCTTTCTTTACATGAGGATAACTGGAAGGCTGGATGAACTAGGGACTTGGTAATGAGTGATAAAATGCTTTTCAAACACCACATGTGCTTCTGATCAGTATTCCCTGGACAGCACTGCAGGGCTGCCATTGCTGCAGAACAAGACTGCCTGTTTCACTTTTATGTATTGCTGGTAACACAGAGGCAGCTAATCGTCCCGGTTCTGTAACACCGTAAGTAATAATGCTTGTCCTCAAAAGTTTGTATGTAAGACAGCCCGTGGAAGAAAGGAAATCATATCTTTGTTTTGCTATGGCAACTGATGCACTGGGATGTTTTTGCAAGGTCACATCGGAAACCTGCAGCTGAGCCAGAATTTGAACCTATCTCTTCTGCGTGCAATTACATCACTGCCCTAACAGGTCCTTCCTTCCTGTCATACATTTGTTGTCTGACTTCTAGCTAAAGGCTTGAACCCAAGAAAATCAGCATGGAAAACAAGCATTACATGGTTGCATCTAGAAAACAATTCCATCAGCAGTCAGCAGACAAAAATTCCTACTACACCTGCAGATCAAGACAGAGCAGTTATTCTACTGGCAAATCACAGTCAAATGCTACCTAGCTTTATTATGAGGCTCCCCATCGCATGTTCTAGGAGGTATAATTCTGGGCCAACTTTGAAAGCTATCCATGGGAAAAAAACAGCAAAGCTTGTTTGTATCTGTGCTGTGGAGGTGTGAACAGTACTAGGAGATGGAAATTTAGACCTAATGTACCAGCAGAAAGAGCTGGACATTGCTCAGCACATTGTTCAGCACAGCTGCTGGTTCACTGCCCGTTGCAGATACCTTTGCTTTCCTCAAGGAGCCCTAAATTAGAGCCTAGGATCTGACTAAGCAGAAATTGTTTGTTCTCTCCCAGAATGTCATGACAAGTGCATTCATTCTGGGGAAGGTTTGCAGATACAGCATCATCAGCGCTAATGTCTTTGGACTGATGCTGAGCTTGTACAGAGCACACTGCTACTTCTCAGAACAAGCACAGTAACAGAAAGGACAACGCAGAGAGGGAACACCAAGAAAACTCACAGCAGCAGATACTGTGAAATGGATAGCCTTAATTTACTGCATATTCTTCTCAGAAGTTACGGTAATAGAACATAAAAATAAAAGAGTTCCACATATTTCAGTTGTTCACAGAGCTGAATGAGATGCACGCTAGCATTGCAAATTCTACTCCAAAAATTTAAGTGCAAGTAATAATCTTTTTTCCCCACTTAGTTATTGCTGTAAATCTGTCACATTCAACACTTTCACTTCACTGAAAAATCCTAGTTCACAAAAAAGAAAAAAGAAAACTGGCTTAATTTTGGATTGGGTCAAAATGCTTGTGTGTTTTTTTGGGTTTTTTTGGGGGGGGGTGGAAGGGGGGAAATTTCCCTGAAATCTGATAAAGTACATCCATGTTGAGAAATAAAATTTCACAACAACAACAAAACTCTTGCTGTACAAAGCTGTACACGTAGCTTTGCTCCTGTGTTCCTGCAGGTCTACAGACTAATACACTTCGAAGAAACCTTATTTCAGAACTATTCAGTGGCTATGAGAGTTTTCAAGACTCCTAGTTCTTTTACTGCTTCAGCTGGGACCCTTGGGCCAGCCTATGCCTTGGGTTTCCGTGTTCTTGCCACTCCTTGGAAATGCAGCTTCTATGGCGTGGGGAAGGTCACAATTCAGAAAAGCCAAACACAAAAAGAGAACCAAGCCAGTCCAATACAAATCAGCCTTACAGGCAGAGTTTCAGTAGAGTTGTGAAGTTGATTTGGTGAAAACTTGCCAAAGTCTTTTATTGCAGAAGAGCTGCTTTAAATGTCAGCATGGGTTCTAAGAGAAAACTAGAACTATATGCCTTAAGAGACTTTGAAAGAGCAGTTAGATCTAGGGAAACCTGCCTCCCAAAAGCAAAAAAAAAAAAACCCCAAAAACCAACAAAAAAAGCCACAAAAAACCATTTATTTTTTCCAAAGTCCCTCTTATTCCAGAAAGTTATCAAACAGCAGTCTACACTGTCATCTTCTTGACAGCGACTTAGAATAGAGCCAAATGACAAAAGGCAATGTCGATGTATTTTGGTGGCACAAATTTCAAAAGCTCTCTCTCACATAAGGCCAAACCCTCCAAGAGATGCATGAGACAAAGTGGATTCACTGATTTTCCTGAACATACTTCTGAAACTTTGTAAAATGACTCAAGGAATCTAAACTGTCACGGTTAAAAGGTAGCAGGAAGATTTACAGGAACAAATAAATGAAACTGTATCATGCATCACGTTGACCTTCCAGCTAGAAATCCAGACAAAACAGGTGATAATATAGTTAACCAAAATTGAATCTAATGAAGGTAAAAATAGTTGTGCTCTCTTTGTGGACAAGATGTTATCTGGAAGGAAAAGCAGAGGGTGTTTGAAGACAGACAGATACATTTCTCAAAAAGTCTTTCGTAAAATACCAGGTCATTTAGGAAGTTTCCTCTTTGAATGCCTTTCCTTCCTGCCTTCTGTAACATGCCTTTCTCATTAACTTAAGTGGGAAAAGCAGGCACATTAAAATAGTTCCCCTAGGCTATAGTAGGGAATGTTTCTGGCACTTCCACCATTGTCTTAACTCCACCTACCACCAGAAAAACCATAGTGAGAGAACTGGAGTAAGGAGAGCATCTATGACCTTGTGCCCATTAAAAGTACCTTAATCAGAGTACGCAGGGATCTGCTATCTGAGACTAACAGGCCCAGTAGTGAAATATTACTATACAGAACCTAATTTCCAGATGTGTTTCCAGCACGATTACCTGGAAGCAAGCAAGGCTAGGAAGAACATAGGGACACAAAGAAAATCCTGATCCTAAAGCTCACGGGAAAAAAGAGGAGGTAAGGTAAACCCGATTTTTTGGTACTATAAAACACTTATTTGATTTGGTTCTCATAACTGTAATTAGTTAGCTGACAGGCATACAAATGTTGTTAAGCCAAGTAAAGCATGTAACTTTCTAAAGGATTTGCCAAAGTAATAATTAGATTTTTATGTAGCAAATGCTGTTACTACTCAGGGACTGCCCTCTCTACTGTGGGTATAAAAAGATGCTAGAATAGTATTATTAGAGCTGAGAAAAAGGCTTGTTAACGCATGAACTTCTGAAAGCATTTGTTTCAAAGTTAGCAATGCCAACTCTGGGTGGCTACAAATACAGAACACAATCTAATTAGACCTAATCCTTAGATCTAGTAAAATTAGGCCCTAAAACCACAAACTTTACCTGAATAGTAAGGGAGATTAGGATTTGATCCCATGTCCCTGATGTTAATTTGTCACCCTAAATTGCCTGGTAGTAAACAATGGAAGGCCAATCCGGTGAGGTTGCTAGAAACTTAGGGAATATAATGCCTGGCAAAGATAAAGAAAGAATACTGTCTCCTGTTTACACTGGACATCAGCTTTATATGATTATCCGACCAGTTAGGATTAACTGGGCAATTATCCTGGCAAACAATGGGACATTGATGATAGTAAAACAAAAGCATCTCAGAGCACCTCCTTTGTTAGCATTGCTACCAGCTGGAGCCCCACTGAATTGTGTCCCTCCTGGCTGTCCTCCCAGTGCTATCAGTCCCCAAACAAGGACTCCACAGTTACAGGGGAAGCAGCGAGGGAAACAGTTTCTCTAACCTGTGAGCATTTAAGAATTCAAATATTTTTCCTCACTATAAAAGGAGCTGAAAATTTGGAAGGGAAGATGTCCACAGACAAATCACATGCAGAAGAACAGATAGGCGTGAGAGAACAGTTTTGCTTTCCACCCTTTTGGAATATTTCCTTCAGATTTTCATCTCCTTTATCTGAGCAAAAGCTGCATTTCAACGCTGAATTTCTAAAAGAAAAAAAAACAGAGAGAACGAGAGAGAAATAGCAGAATAGGAATATCAAAAAACTCAGCTAGATTGTTGAATCTTTCCTGGCAACAATTCCAGTTCAGCAAATGGATTCATCTCATCAGAAGATTTCTGACTGGCAGTAGCCAGAGATACATAAAAAGATAAAAGAATGAAACAACAGCCTCATTCCCATGACTATTTCTAGCACAGAGCACTCTGTTAAGGCCTGGCATGGCAGCTGCCATACTCTGTGGTGCTGTTTCCTACCCAATACCATAGCAGGCCTAACCAAATCCCAATAATTCAGAAGCTTAGACCTAATTCATCATCTGGCCAATTATATTTAGCCATAATGTTTTCTCTCCTGTACAAGGTGAACATTCTCACTTCTGCAACGCATCAGGATGATGATGTCTGAAGAACACTTCATACTAAATCTTAAAACAGCTACAGTCTATAGCTAACAAAGTCTAAGACTTAATAACTTCCATGAATTCAAGTAGCTTTTATTTCTCATATTTCATTCCAGAGACCGATAGTCACTGAAACTTCATCAGCTTCAAATATACACTAAGTAAATAAGAGTGCTCTTCAGTTTAAGGAAATTAGTTGCATATACAGATATTTTTCCAGAAATTGAAGGCTGTGGTATTTCTTTTCTCCTGCTTTTTTGTGTCCAATATTTGGTGGAGATTTACTGAAGTAAAAAAGAACCACAAGAAAAGAGGAAAAATTACTTGAAAGTCATGCAAGTTAGCAAAAAGGAGAAAGCATGGAAGAGGGTCTTAGTACTTCATATTGCTAAGCAGGAAAGAAGTTGGGCAGAGATACTTTTTAATGAATGCGATGCTACATTTACATTCTTGTTCTCTCTGGAGATTTACACGTATTTTTAAGTTTTGACTGATAATAAATAGTAGATTTCCTGCCATTAACTGCAATGCTCCCTTTTCCCCTCCCAGGTTAATGGGCTCCATCCAACAGATCGAGCCCTTTGCACACAATAGCTCCCTTACTGCTGAGGCCCTGCAGAGGCCTGCTGAAAGCACACAAAAATATTTCTTCTGCTCTCTTCCTGAACTTCTTAAACTCTAGGTGACACCGAGTAAAGTACACTTTAATGGGGCCTCAGTCAAGTAAGCCAACCTTGCTGAACTAAGCAACGCTAGGTAGAAATAGAAAATAACTTTAAAAGACATTCTTGTTTCTTTCTGGAGGCTTGGTTCTTACTTTCCTTCGCAAGGAAATACTTATGTTCCCAGTTTTAATCCTCACATTACTGTAGAGTCAGCCAGCATTATTCAGATAAAGCAGCTACAGTTCATTATGCAGTGCTGCATTTGGTTTATGGCAGTACTTCTCCACTGCCACAGCAGTTGTCTGCTGGACTATGATTGTGATTTTCACTGAGTAATTTCCTCTGGTAGTCACCCAAGTCCAGTTAGCTAGAAGCAAGAGATGATCTAGGTCTTTTGTCACACTCCTTGAACATATATAATAAACACTGTCTTGGGACAACATTCCGCATTCAAACTGTACTTCGTATTGCTCAACAGCATGCTTTACAACATTAAAGAAAATCAGCAAAAGATTAAGAGAAACTTGTGCACATTAGAAATTCACCTTCACTCAGAAATTGGTTTAAAATCAAGCAAAGTATTCCACATCACAAGGATGTGCATGTACAGGGGTTAGACACTATCCTTCAAATATTTTACACTTTTATACTGTGATAGTACTGCGATAGTAGCATATGTTGCTTATTGATTTGACAATCTGTGTGCAGTAAACAAGCGAGGATCTACACAACTTACAAACATTCGGGGTCTACGGACTCCCTAGTGATACAAGTAAAAGAGTAAACATTGGCTGGCAGGGCTACTTAATGCTGGAGGTAGCAGGGCTGAGGAGTACACAAGGAATGAGCAGGCACGTAAGATGCACGGGTAGCTGGAAAATGTATGGGAGGATTTTAAAAAGCAGAAGCGTTGATTTCAACAGGATCCTTCATCCAAAGTACAGTGAACCTCTCAACTTCACGCAGGTGTTACAGACCATATCTTCCATCAAGACATTTGTGATCTTTCCACAGCAAGCAGAAGTAGTAACCTTAACCATCTCTTTCTCGTACACACCTAGACTAATATCCACCTTCCTTAACATTGATAGGAAACACTTCACAATTGTTTTTACTTTCAGTAGAAACTGAGAATAAATCACTCTATTCCACAAGAACATGAAATTTTCTATCTTTAATCTCAGTGTGATACTGCAATGAGAGAAGCCAGGAGTGTTTTAGTAGACATTATTTTATCCTTGCTGTGCTTTTCTCTGGAACAGAAGTTATGTTTAACTGTGTGGTCATGCAAGTGCTGGGAAAAAAGATGGAAGACATAAGATGTCTTCAAAAAGATGCTGAGCTACTAGTATTGTAAATCTCAGTCCTTATACACTCAAATTGCTATGAATATGATAAATCTACATTATCAAAATTGTGCAGTCTTGAAACAGTTTTAATTTGGATTAGAATAAGAGTCATAAAAGACCTGAAATCTGAAACAAACCCAAACCCCAAGCCTTGATACTGTCACACGTATTTAAAGAAATTTGACTATACCAAAACCTGTCAAAATTAGCTAATGAGCCATAAATCAGCATGAGCCATAAACACTCTTTCAGGTGTAGAAAATAGTGGGAGATGTAGATTCTTCTTACCAGCTTAATCTGCACTTTCTATTTAGGTTTTCTTGTCTTTCACTGACCTCTGGGCACAGTCCTGGTAGGGCTCCAGCATCAAATTTCTGTTGACAGCAGACTGTTTGCAGAGTCCAAAAAGATTAACTAAACTTTATCTTCCAGGATTCCACCTCCACCAGTTTCTTACGCAGTTGTGCATTTGCTGGATTTACATGTATCTAAAACTTCTTCATGACTGAAAAGACACAAATACACATTCCTTCATGCCTACTAGTATTTATACACAAGCAGCCAGTCTCTACCACTGCACAGCTACAGAAAATGCACCTCTTTCATGCTGGCATTAATGTATTTCATTCAATATTCAAAAGCAGTCTTAGGAAGGAGAGTAACATTTTCTTTAGTATTAAGCAGTTCCCAGTTTTGAAAATCTTACCACATGAATTAGATGGCAAGTCTATAAACCCTGAGGCAACGTAGGATACACACACTCCTTTTAATACAAGAATTTGATCATTTAAACAGCCACATGCATTCTGAAATATAGTCCTTGGAATTTTCACTTTACCCCCAGGCATTCTTTAAACAAAGGCTGCCTACATTTGCTGCACAGGTCTTCACACAGAGGTTAAAAACAACATCTTACAGTAAAAACCACAGCAACAAGAAAAACGCCAGTTTAAATGATGAGCCACAGCTGGGGATCAAGGGGTCAGCATTTTAACCTGAAGGAAATCCCTCTTCCACTCTTCTTATTATTTATTGAGCTAATTACTGAACTATACTGCCATGAAGAGCACTGTTTCTCCACTTTCGCATGTTTACCTCTATATTTAGAGCAACTGAACAAAAAATGGCACAAGTAGGAAAGCAATCCACAGCTACTACAATACCAACTGCCTCTATATTCCTTTTGCCTCTCCTTACCCCACAACCCACAACAAATTTTGCTTTCTCCATAACTTCGGTTCACTATATTTAGGTTAAACAGTCGCAGCCCTTAAGCTGAGATGCTTATCTCCTTTCAACTGCTAGCATCTAAAAGTGATCACAGTCCTCAGGCCTTTGTGAACTTTGCAACTTGCTGGATTTTTCTTCCTATGTGTCTATTCTAAAAAAACCAAACCCATGGAAAAACTAACTGAAACCAAATGCCAAGTGATCAGGGCCAACCATAACACGAGAGCCCTAAAATAACAGGAGAGACACTGCGGTAATGCCTGACCTTCTGAACTGTACATACGGGTTGAAACAAAACAGCCCAAATTCATGTCTTAAATGGTGCTTACTAATAGTTTATTTGTAATGCAGAAGAACACAGTTTATAGAGCCATGATTTTAAAGCTTCAACGACTTGCTTTGCATGCCAGAAATGACTTCACTTTTGGAATAAGCTTAAACAAGGTCACAGTTGAACTTTACTAGCTTGTATGGTCAAAAAACATTGAAGGAGGCAGTTTCAATGGCTGTAGACACTACCTCTGTCTTCTACCACGCTCCCACCTCAAAAAAAGGCAGGTAGTCTAGCAGATTTTCTGCTCCAAGTACAGGGTTATTTGGCTGGCTCAAATCTAGCAATTCTACAATTTCAAATCAAAATTTACAGACAACACAACTTCAACAAATTTTTTACAGGGAAGTTGCCAGCCTGTTTCGATGTGCACCCAGCCCTTAATCAAGTGGTACATCCATCAATTACACTTGGATTAGATCCATAGAAACGTGTGTGATCCTTATAATCTACCCATAATCTATAATCTTACTGAGGACAGAAAAAAAACCACAGCCCTTCGTATACATCTAAAGTGTTCAGATCATAATGCCATCAGGAGGCTTAGTGATGAGAAGCAGTTATCTTTGTGAAGATAAAGAAACAGTGATGCCTCAGTGAACAGTAACTTCAAACAAGAAAACTACTGCAGTGTTAATTCTACAGCGTCTATGCCACACATGTACAATGAAACCTGATTTAATCAAAAGCCCTGCTGCTGCTGGCAGAAATATAGACAACACTTCCTGTTCCTGCATATTTTTACTTCATTTAAAAAGTTTCATATGAATAACAAGAAAAATACAGTTTTATCTTCCCTTCCACCTTGGTGTTGAGTACATGCATATCTGTGTATCCATGCATATAGCCCTCTCACAGCAGAAGCTACCAAAGACCCTGGAAGAGATGTGCATGTAAATAGGTAAAAGAGCCCAAAACCATGCAATTTGCTATATTCTAATTGATAGATTAACTGAAATAAACAGTTTTGACAGTCGAGAAAGTGTTGAAAGAGATGTGACAGCCAGACTATAGAGGGGAATAAAAAAAATATTTCAGTAAAATGTTTCTTAATGTATGAAGAACTCAATAATAAAAACGGAATCATTCATCATACACAAACAGATAGGGCAGTGCAGCCAAAGGATGAGCTGTTACGAACAGCTCATTCTGGCTTAGGATCATACTTAACTGTACTAATTCCTCCAGCCCGTAGGTGAAGTCCTGCTAGAAATACTGCTGGGCAGAAACCAAACTTTCATCTGACCAGAACCACTGAACACAAACACTGAGACCTTTCCAACAGAACTCTTAAAGAGGAAGTAAAAATACGAGGGCTGCTTCAAAACTAACGTCTCCTATTTTATTCCAATGGCTCCACGCATCAGAGGTGAAATGTTGGTGATATGGCAGTACAAGTTGAACCTTCCTACCAATACTCCATTACATTTTGTTGTCATGTGACAGGTGGCAGCAGAGGGGCAGTCTGACAAAGTGGCATTGGACATGGAAGTACGTACGAAGCAAAGGTGTGAATCCTCCACGCAGAAAAATTGCAGCCACTGACAGTCACCAGTGCTTGCTGAATGTTTCTGGAGACAAGAGAGTGGATGTGAGCACAGTTTGGGGGTTTTGGTATCAAAAGTGAAGAATATTCCTTTCTTTTTTTTTTCAGCTGGTTATAGCTGCAATAGAAGAATACCCAGAACTAATCAGGGCTTTGACAAGGATGCCTATGACTTACAGGAAGCTGGCAAGGACATGGAGTACCAACATACTGCTCCACCATTCCATGTCTTTGTACTTGATCTTCTGCTGACAGCACTCATAACGTTTTCAGGATAGCACCACAAGATGCAGACATGACTTTGCAGGGGAAATAATAATTGCAGGCTGCAATGCCTTCCTTCTGAAATTCATAATGATTAAAAGTCCAATTATTTCATATGATCAAAACAGAAATCCTTCAGCCCTGACATCTGCCCAGTCCGACGATATGAAGGATGATCTTGATCTTTACAAAAACATCCTTGCGACATCTGCCTCCTCTCCCACCCCTTCAAACTACCAAGCTATTCTCAAACACTTGTACAAACAGGAAAAGGAAACTGAACTCACACTAACATTCTAAGCTTCAAAAATTACTGAGCTCCCTCGTGCTGCATCATTTGTTGCCTTTTGAATCTTAATGAGGCACAAAAGCTGTACTCAATTCTTAACAGTTTTAATTCTTAACACTGAGGGTTAATTTACAGCTTACTCCAAAGCAGCACAAGCAAACAAAGAGGTCTTACTCCAGAACTTTGAATTGTTATCTACACAGGATTTCAAAAGTTTTGATTTCTGATTCCAGAAATTTATCTTAGCTCTTCTGTATACTGTCCTCTCCTTCTAAAAATAATCTTAAATTCCTGACTGATAAATCCTTTTCTTAAGTCAAGAAAGCAGGATGATTTTGCAACTTTTCCTCTATTTATCTGGTATTTTCATAAGTGCTGGAGAGCAACAAATAGCAGAGACACTTCCTAATGATTTTGCCTACATCGGTTTCTTGTGAACTAAAAATTCACAATAATGCAGACCCATTAAAGAAAACATATTCCTAGCATGGTGTGAAAATCAAGCATCTGACAATCTAAGTAACAACACTTTGCCTGTTTTTGTTAAATTAAAACACTCAGACTGCAATTTATGTATTAATGAAAGGAAGCTCGTGTAATGTTGATGAATTTTGTCCTTAGTCCAGTTTAGAAAAACTTTTGGAAAGCACCTACATCAACACAACACTTCAAATGCAACGCCTGTAAGCAGCAAACTACCTCCCTGAATGAATGAAAACAAAATCCATGACTGTACATTTTTAAGACTATGACAAACAAACTAGCTTGTGTCTCATACCTGATTGTGCATTATTTGCCATGGCCCTCCCTTATGCTGGTCGGGAAGTTAAGACTTTGTATTCCTTTGCCTTTCTATAAGCTGACTGTGATACCAAGACTTCCTTGGAGAAGTAAGAGAGAAAGAAAATGATTATGGAGTTAAGCAGCCAGCTACACCAAGGAATGCCTGCAAGGCATGCACCGTGCTGCGTCCTCAAGATGAAATATTTGTTTTTCAAAGCAATTGAAGAGAAGGAACTTCCAACAACAAAAAAGGACCTAGAGATTCATTAGGATTTACAGTTCAACTAGATGAAAGAAAAATCCCACTCACTTCTATCAACACTTCCATCTGAACAGAATATACTGAAAATGGTTTTAGAGTCAAACCCCTTGGCTTTTGCCTACTGCACTCATCAACTGATATTTTCTTGGAATTATTAGGTTGCAAACTTTTAAAAATTATTATTTATTTAAATCAAGCTGGACATTCCCATATTCTGAAAAACAAAAGTTCATGGGAGCAGTAATATTGATTCTCATCTGGGTTAATAACTGACAAATACTGCAAACCTTCCATGAAGATGAGCTTGCTTAGGATAAACAGAACTGTTGTCAGATTCAAAAAGTAACCTTTCCATTAAAAAAGGGCGTATGTGCTGGTCATAACCTATGGATGAGCTGAGCCAGATGCATTTGTTTTCATGGTGTGATGGTTGTAAGACCAGCCAGAACGTCACATCACTGTCAACACTGCTGAAATGCACCACAGCGCTGCGCTCATATCCGCTGTTTTCTCTCTGGAAACATTCAGCAAGCTTCAATCAACGTTGGGTGCAATGCTTACTGCGTGGAGGAATTCAGTGACACATCTTTGCTCCACACACTTTCCCATGTCAGACACCATTCTGTGTGAGTGCTTTTTGTGATGTTTTGAGGGCATCTATGAGAGCTTCTTCTTCCCAACTGATTATGATTTTATTGTGGCTAGATGGCTAAATAGCAAATTACTTTCCACATATTCTGAATCCGGCCACAAGCTGCTACACCAACGTTTCACAGAAATTTCCAATCATTTCACTTGCAGCAGCATGCTTGGAATTCTAAGGACTTTATTTCAACTCATACAAAGTTTTCTCTCAGTTGCTGGAAAGCACTAGAAAGTGGGTATCTGAGCTATCTAGAAGGATCTGTGAATGACATTCCCTGTGACAGACCAGACTCAACTGAGGTTAGCAAATAAAATTCATTAAAAACTAGGCCAACAGGATAAAGCCCCTTATTAAAAATCGTAATGTGTGAAAAAACGTACCATTACTAAAGCATACACAGAGTATCTACGCATATCATCACCTCACCATTTTAACAACTTACAAGCTTCATTAAGTCTTATATATGTTTCCTCATAAAAATCTTCCAGATTCATCTTGCAACTTGCAGGGTGTTCACTTTTGCAAAGTAAATAAAAATAGAAGCTTTTTTTTTTTTTTTTTTGCTTTCCCTACATGGAGTGATTTTCTTGCAACCTGAGATGCTGCTACAGATCAGATGCAGAACCTATACTATACATTTATCCATGATTCAAGTTGGGCTTGTTCAGCCTGGAGAAGAGAAGGCTGCGGGGTGACCTCATTGCAGCCTATCAATACCTGAAGGGAACCTACACCCAGGAGGGGAGTAAACTCTTCAAAAGGGCTGACAACAGCAGGACTAGGGGAAATGGTTTTAAGTTGAAGGAGGGAAGATTTAGGTTGGATGTTAGGGGGAAGTTCTTTACTAGGAGAGTGGTTAGGCCCTGGAACGGGCTGCCCAGGGAGGTTGTGGATGCCCCGTCCTTGGACGTGTTTAAGGCCAGGTTGGACGGGGTCCTGGGCAACCTGATCTGAATATGTATGTTTGGTGGCCCTGCTAGGCAGGGGGGTTGGAACTACATGATCCTTGGGGTCCCTTCCAACCCGGGTGATTCTGTGATTCTGTGATTCATTTGTGCCCTGCTCCGAGTGATGCTGGACTGAGGACACACAGCCTGCTAGTGACTATCCCACCAGAAACCTGCACAAGCATATATATAAAATACATGTTTTATATTTTTAAAGCCTGTATCTTGCCTTTCTCCATCTTACAGAGCAAATTAAGCTTCTGATTAGACACAGTATATTTAAAACCCAATACACAGGTGCAACTTAAATGTGAGGCTCTGCACTGAAAAACTGCTATGCTGTTTTTGCTTGTTTAGGAATAACTGGAACCCAAGCAAAGAGTAATTTTATCTAGATTGACCAGGACAGTTCTGCACCCAAGAGTGCAAAGAGAATTAGCTGATCATCAGGAAATCAATGGAGGATTGACTTGCAATTCACAACACTGCTTCTTCTGTTTTAATAGTATTTGGAGGGGTTGGGGTTTTTTTTTTTCTTGTTTTTTTTTTGTTTTTTTTTTTTAATTATCATTCAACCCAAGACTGTAATGAAAAAATACCAAGTATAAGTCTTAAAAAAAGAGCTGTGACAGTAGCAAGAACGGCAGATAGTTCATTTTGAGACACAGCTAATGCTGCAGAAGCTGTGTACAAAAATGGCTGAAGGTAAACCTGACCAAGCAGCAGAGACCTACACTGCAGATATCATCATCAGAGACAGTATTCATGTGAAAGAAGAGTGAACTTTTAGAGTGCAATTTGCTTTCCTAGGAGACACATAACTGCATCCTGAGCATACAGTATCTATTCACTGATATAAAAGAACAGTCAGAGAAGTTTACATTGTAGGTTTCTCAAGTTAGGGGAGATGAAACCTAATCCATTCGATTTTTGGTTTTCCTTTCCCTCAACGTATTTGAAATAAACTTGAAGAAAGGTAAACCCAATTTAAAGTGATCAGGAGCTTGTCAAAATTCACTTCCCTTCAGGCATACCAAAAGTTGCTCAGCTAAGGAAAAAAATAGCACTTAAGATGTGTACTTGAAAGTGTACTTGAAAGTACACTGCAATGCAACCAATTCTTCACGTTGCAAATAATGTTTTGTTTAAAATAAAAGACATAGACTCACTACCTTCTCCAGCAACGGGAAAAACTTGTCCTTCCAAAAAGCTGGATTCCAAATTACACCTCAGGCTGCAGGGAGTCAAGGTTTCGTATTTATTTTTGGTGGTTTTTTTTCTTAAAAACTATACAAGAGAAATGGACTGGACTTCACATGCAGAAAAACTGCCATGTTTTCTAATTGATAAGAGAGAGGAAAAAGTGTATAAGCAATCTGTGTTCCAAAGATGTAGATGCTAATTAAGAGCACGGTATCAGATTTATAATCAGTTAGAATTTCCTCTATTGCCAAACATTTTTATTTGATTTTCTGGCAGGCATTTTTTGGCTTTTTAATTCCAGACATTCTTTGATTTTTGTTTACAGAAAGCTTTTAGTTTTTTAGCTTTTGAAAAAAAAAATAAAAATTCATACTGCCAAAGTCAATTTAGCTGCTTACCAGAGCACGACTTTTAAACTCATCATCAAAAACAATACTGTGGCAGTGAAGATGGAAACAAAACTAAACGTGGTGGAAAACATACAGTGATCAGGCTTCTAGACAGCATTTAATTGTATCTGCTTGAGACGGTGTCTCCTATAGCAGCAGATCATCAGTGCAATTAAAAGCAGTCCTGTATATGCTAGCCATTACAAAAAAAAAAAAAGACAATTCTAGTTCTCTCTTCTCATTCAGCTATTCTGTGTAACTGGGCCTACTACACCCTTTTTCATGTGTGCTTTTTCATGGCAACCAAAGTGCTAATTTACGAATGCTGCTAGCTTTCAGATGTTCTAACATTGGCAGGAAGAAGTTACTTTGCTTCTCTTAGATCTAACACAGAGTTGGAGGCAGAGCTAGATGTATAACTCAGGAGGTTTAAATAAAATTCTTTGATTTCATCTTGACAGTGTTCTTACCCACTACGCTGTCTCAGTGTTAATTAAAGAGTTTACTTTGGAACTCCACAAACTGACTGAGCTAGACAAGAATTATGTTTTGAGATCGTGATTAAAAAGCATATGATTATTCATTTTACTTCCTCTTTAAGAAGTCAAAGTGACACTAAAACTTAGCCAGATGTTTTTCATATATATAAGAATACACATGATATATAAGACTCCAAAGAATTGAACTTGAAATCCTTATGCAAATAAAAATAGTTTCATATGTGTTTCTACCCTTTAAAAAGTCCCAAGATAAAAAAGAACAGAAGTATTTCACAGCGTTACAAGGAAGAGGAAAACAAACCAAGCCCTGGATACATTTTGTAGATTTTATCATTAACTTGTGAAGCACGTCTTTTGTTTGCCAGTGATTTTGTCTAGAAAGTTTAGATTACAAGCTCTTATAATAGAGAACCTAGACATAATTTAACATCGAATATGTGCACAATTAAAAGGAAGAAGTAGCACACTATTGCAGTACTCATATCACAATTAAAGCAAAAATACTAATAGTTCTTCCCAGCTAGCCTCTGCATTCATCACACAGGGAAATAACATTTGCAGTGCACAAACAGGACTGGACATCCATGCACTCCTACTCTGCCAACCACCTGTGTGCAGCCAAATCTTAACTGCAGCTAAGGAACAGGGTGGTAAGAATAATTAGCTTTCTGGCATCAATAAAGGAGCTGTATTTTCCTATATAAATAAAGGATAAAAAATAAATAAAGGATAAAAAGTGCAAAATATTGTTCACTCATCACCAAAATTTTGACATAAAATAGTTTGTATTGTTTGCTATAAATAGAATATATGATGATTAAAAGATAGATTTTCCCCTAACCTCCTGACAAAACCAAACCACATTATTTCTAATAGGCAACAATTACTAAGAGTATCAGCGATTTTCATTAATTTCTCCCTTGTACATTCAGGTGAGTGGCCTAGTGACCAAATGAGAATATATTAACTGGAGATGTTCAATCCTTTCTGCTGGAAATATTTCAGTAAGCATACATAAGTAAAAGTTCATGCATCAGAGACTGAAATTCACACATCCTATCTTCCAAGCCAGCAGCTTTAGAATCATTATTACTATTTGTAAGTTATTTTCATTAAAAAAAAATAGCAATAGCTATTTTCAATAGCAATAGCTGAAGGAGGTCAAATGCTGTGAATTTATTAGTAAGGACAATAAACAAATGATAGAACACCATTCAAATGTATAACTAGCCATAAAATAGATAAATATTTTATCTAAGTGTATCAAACATTGGAACAGTTACACAGGATATACTTCAAAAACATCACAGGTTTATGTTTAAATTTGGAGGTGTGATTCTGCTCTTCAATAGTATTAAAAGCCCTAATGTTGAAGCATAATTCTATTTAAACATTCTAATCCTGAAATCTTATACCTTTGAAGCAGTCTCAGAAAAACCCTAACAGTTTTATGCACGAGCAGCACACCCAGACCACCTGAAATAACAAGAAAAAATAGGAAGGTGTTTGCTTTTTTTTCCCCCAAAAGGTTTGCGTTGGAATCCCATGAAACTTGACCAGCACACCCACTGCATTCAGGAGATTACATATAATCTTAGCAATTATCAAAGTCAATCATCTTAACCACAACAGTGAAGCAAAAAAAGATCCACAGTCAGTGTTTAAGAATGGACTATGATTCCCATATCTTCTGTTTCACTAGCAGATTAAACTAGCATCAGAGTTACTTCCCTTGCTGAATTTGTTGGGACTGTATTACTCACTTTCCCTATACAGATTATTTCAGTACCATTAAACCATTACAACTCAGTCATTTTCCAGCCTAATGGGAACAAGAAATAGTGCTAAATTCTGAAAAGCAAGGTGAGGTTGAGATTCACACAAGAAAAATAGGAATTTTCATATTGTTAATGCCAGCTAGGATAGCCTGACACATCATGGGCAAGTGCTAGCTAAATGCTAGCAAATCAGTTCAGCAGCTTTGGCCCTTAATTTAATGCATATCAGACTGCCTAGATTCTATTGACGATGGTTATTAAAGCTGTTGCCATCCAGACTTGGGATCATTTTGATATAACCCTGACAAACCATGGGTAGGGTGGCACAGAAAGAGAGATGGACAAGCATGAGAATTTGTTTGCTCCAATTAGACAACAAGTACACATTTATGCCATATGAAACAAGTAATGCAGCATGGTTACCATACTCTGCCCTTTCACAACTGAAGCCTCACTTGGATTTTTGTTTCCTGGAAGTTACACCTAGTACAGAAGGTTTTTGTAAACCTCACCCATCCTTCTACATTTATCATGGCCTAAATCAATATGCTGTGAGCTGGACCAGACATCCTTACTGAGAGCAAAATCATTTCTGAACAGTGGAAATAAAAGGCAATAGCACATGAATTTCCTAGGATCTGTCCTACATAATTCAACCAGAATTTTCCCAGTGAAGGCTGAAGTGTGGATTTCTCATATTGGCATCTTTGGAGGTCTCTTTGAACAATAGCATAACAGCCATCTTCTTTTATTTAAGGTACTTCGCTACATAGCTTTCAGTAATTTATATAACAGTGGATGCATGTGTGTCAAGTAAAGGGAAAACTGAAGAGGTTTGTTTTCAGCCCGACCATCTTCTTAACTAAAACAGCTTATGGATTTCATGCCTGCACATTCATATGTGTGCAGCACTATAAAACAAAGTTATAGGCTTACAGAGATGTGAAAAGAAAGTCAACTCTGCTCGGTGAAATGTCCTCCTGCCAACCTGCATTCATAGTCCACAGGTTAAGCTCAAGTCTTGCAATGCAGTCCAACATCAAGTGCCTTCTCAAATTCTGAAAATGACAGATCCATAGACCTACAGAAAGGTTGCCACACCAAATTCTCCTTCCTGTTTTCTTTTAAGGGAGTACTGAGGGTTGAGTGCCACAGCTGAGGTACAACAATGTATAGAGAACATCCTGCCCCAGCAACGGTAAAAATATATGAAGAGGAGTGGGGCTCCAGCTACAGAGAAGAAAATTGAGCCTATTTGAACTTTTCATACTGCTGCATTACTTATGATAAACTTGCTGCCTTAATGCCAAAACACATAACCCTACGCTATTTAAACGAATTACCCGTGGAAGTCAAAGACCCATTTTCCACTGAATCCATACACAAAAGCACCCACTAAAACATTTTTCTGGCTGGGTTAATGACTTATCACATTTGGTGCTAGTAACATTAAAATCAATGCAGCTCTGACTTCAGCAGAATAAATCTGTGTAACAATCCATCAAATCCATCACTGAATTTAATCACTGCAAAATTCAGTAGATTTTGCCATGAAGAGCTACAAGTATCTCAATTTTTTTAATCACCAGCTGGCCAATTTTCCATAAATGCGGATTTTACTCTGAATTAAATATTTGCAGCCTCTGCTTGATTCACTAAGTTCACAGAATCACAGAAACACCAAACTTGGAAAAGACCTACAAGATCATCCAGTCCAACCATCCACCTATCACCAGTAGTTCTCACTAAACCACCTCCCTCAACACAACGTCCAAAAGTTAGACCAAGCAAACAATTAAGTTTTTGGATACTACAAAAAAAAAGCTCTTGTAATTTTGCAATATTTTATGCCCATAACTAGCTTTAGAAATTGCTATAACTCATTGTAAAACAAGGGCATAACCTTACATATGAAACAGAATGCACGACAGCTTCAGCCCTGCTTTATCAATGATCTCCTAAGCACCTTTCAAGTTAATCAAGTGTTTATAAGCTTTACTAGATCAGGGTGCTCAGATTTCCTTTTCATTACTGAGTTTAAACAAAGTTCATCGTGTTGCCCAGGGGACAAGAGTCTGGAACACTCACCTTTTGACCACAACCACAAAGCACAGAAGCTTCCATATTTACTCACAAAAATCTCCCTGTGAAAAAGATAACAGGAGCACTGACTGCTCTTGCAACTGGATTCCAAAACAGCAAGTTAAGAAATCAATTTTAGAATTAAACACGACACTTGCAAAGTCATTATTAGAATTTGAAGCATTATCTGGTTAATATGAAACTCCAGCTACCCAGCAGAATTAGTAACAAGAATTCCAACAGCATGTTGGAACTTTTATCATGTCACATTAATGGGACTATTTTCTAAGAACACAATGCTTTCTACAATAATAGTGATCTCTTACTAACCATATTTTTCTCCTCTGTCTGCCTGTGATCCACTTTACTGCCTGTAGACTTTCAGCCCTGAAACATCTCTGGGGATCCACTGTCAATTACTAGGAAGTCACGCTGTTCTATGGAGCACCTACACAGCAATTTTCAAAAAACAGACAAGTCTTGTAGGAGATACAATCCTTCACAGTAAGGCTGAATGTGGTATTCTATTTGTTACTAAGAGACTGAGGTGAGAAACAATTGTGCATCCTAGGACACATAGATTTGGAAGTGGTCAATGAAGTCTTAGAAACAAAAGATCCACAAAAAACGAGTGAATGAAAATAAGGTAAGCTTGAGACTCCTATTATTTCAGTGGCATGCACACCAACATAAAAGATCTGGGGTTGTTTCTAATGAGCAATTATAGATCCTGCAACTTTTACTGTGAAATTTCACAAGTTGAGAAATCCGGGAGAGAATTTAAGAGAATACAGAATGCTGCTTAAAGCTTCAAAGTGTTAAGATCTTATCTTTCTAATGCCTGAGAAAGGGATAAACTAATTACCTGCCACAACAGCACGAACTTACAGCCTTCTGTAATAGACTGATACAGTCTTAAATCAGGGTACAAGGCCAGGACATTTGGCTTTGTGGTTGATAAACTGCTGGAAAAAATCCAAACAATACTTCTCTTCCTTGCTCAGCAAAAACGTTATGTTGACTGAATCAAAGCCAGTATGTACATTCATGAGCTATCTTGCCTTAGCCTTATTTGTAATCTAATTAGGACAGAATAGTATTTATGATGCTATGGATGAGGTACAGCAAGGGTCTCATTTTAAAGTTGGTATTTTGGGCGTTACAAGTCCACTTACAGATCTCTCTCCTGAATGAAACAGCATGCTTTATTTGAAGGCAGGACAAACCTTTCCAGAGAAAAATTGGCGGAGAAAAAATAATACCACCTAAGGATGAGAAAGAAAAAGAACAACAGCTTTAGATGTTTATTAGTATTTTCTAAAATCTCTAAACTAGAATTCCAATAAGTATTCAGCTGAATTATTTTGGCCGAGTCATCTGAAAGAAAACTACCAGGCTTCAGTTATTACTAATATATCCATATTCCTGAACCAAATATGTGTTTAAGATTCTTCTACTTGGGTGAGGACATGAAATCCTGAAGGTCCACTCTCTTTAATTCAGTGTAGAAAGCTCTTTTAAGTAGCTATCTGTTACTATACAAGCCAAAAGAATGCTTGTCAACTATGTGTTACAGCAGAATAGTCAGAGATGCTGTCAAAATCTGTTAACAAAACCTGTTACAAATACTACCAACGCCTATATTCACGATAGGCCATTTTACATCAAATAGATGCTATCGTTAGTTGTTACAGCATTATTTCACTGGTACTGGTGGCCATCTGCTATTTCAGAAAGACTGCCACAGAAGATATTAGCATGACAATGCAGAGCTTCTCTAAATCAGTGTCCTAAGAAATCTTCATCAATTAATCTAAAATTCATTATTTACGTCATGGTAAAATGCTATCTCTTCATCTGAGCACTGATAAACATCAGGTAGCTTACAATATTGCCCAACTTCTTACTCACAAAACTCCACATGGGAAGGTCAGCTCAAAAGACTGACAACTAATACACTCATCCACTGGTTTCATAACCCATTCAGCATAGATGCTTATAGAGAAAGCTAGACAGAGTTCTACATCCTGATGATATTAGAGATTTCTGCAAAGCCCCTATACTCCTAATTTACATAATTATGACACTCCACATATTTTGTGGTGTCCAAATTTCTCTTTTTATAGTCAAGTTAAATAGATACACAGGAGTGCATGAACAATTAAGCTTAATTTTTTGCCTTAGAAAAAGCAACCTGCAGTTTTACATACTTAAGAATATGACAGTAACCTACAAACAAGATTAAGGGAACACTGTAGTAAGTAATGGAAGTGACCTTCTGAGATCTTGCTGCCTTTCTTGATAGCTGCATGAGGAGTCTTTGTTTCACTTAGAGACTAGAAAAAATAGGAAAATAACTTGGTAAATAAATACAGCATAAAAGGACTAATTTCTATTTATACATGTATTTTTAACTGTTTGCCCTATGACAAATACTAGACTGCAGAAACTCATGAACTCTTAGCAGACATTCAACAACTAATATAATGATCACCTATACTGTATATTATATATTCATGAATATTTTACACTTTATTCAGACATTGTGACAGGAAAAAATGAACAGACCCACCACGGACTAAATATCTTAAGAGACAGTCGAAGTGAATCGCATTAGATCAGCCCATGCACCCACAGTACATGCTGAACCAATCTATATATTCATTAACACACGGCATGGTGTTAAAATACAAGCCTATACAGAAGAAGTTAAAGCTCTTAGATACTGGTCTATTGAACAAAGTCCGAGTTTTTACCAGTGGTGAATCAGGCTTACCTGATTCCCATTTTTGTACTATGTCACTGAGAACTAAACATACAGGGCTGCTGGCTGCAGAGCCTCCATCTCCTTCACAATAGAAGCTTTCTCTACGCAAGGATAATTGCACTCTAATCTACAACTCTGACTGCTTGAAGCTTGCCATTTCTCAGAAGAGCATCACGTCCTTACACTATGTGCTAACAGAAGGTTATTATTCTCAGTTACACAGATAACTTTAGGCAGACACCAAGCTCAGAGATCCAGTGAGAAACATTTCTAAGAAATACAAAGGTTCTCATTGTCTATTCAGTTATCAAAATTGGTACGTCATGATCCATGTGCTCTTAAGTACGTTCATAGAATAACAGAATATCCCAAGTGAGAAGGGTTCCGTAAGGATCGTTGAGTCCAACTCCTGCTTCCACACAAGACCACCCAAAAATCAGACTGTATGTCTAAGTGTGCTGCCCAGCTGCTTCATGAATTCTGCCAAGCTCAATGCTACACCCACTTCTCCAAAGAGGCTGTTCCAGCACCCTTATCACTCTCTCAGTGAAGAACCTTTTCCTGATGTCCAACCTAATCCACGCCATTCCCTTGGGTTCTGTTGTAGGTCATCAGAGAGGGGAGATCAGATCCGGCCTCTCCCGAAGAAGCTGTAGGCTATGATGTCTTCCTTCAACCTCCTCTTCTCTGAGCTGAACAAACTAAGGGACTTCAGGCACTCCTAAGTTTGTATGTATAACCAAGGCTGTCCCTTCTCAGCTGAAGAATTGGACCCTTCATGCAGTTGATGATTTCCCAGCTTTCTAATTTGTCTAATTTGACCCATCGGGTCCCTTGAACTTCTATGCATTCAGTTGAAACAGCAAATCACAAACAGTAATCCTTTTCCAGGAAGACAGTGAAATTTAAGAAAATACCACAATGCTCAGACTGGATTGTAGTCATCATTTGTAGTGCCAACTGTCCAATTATGGAGCACTTAAAAGTCAAAGTAAAACTAGGCAAGACTAAATAAAAAAAGCAGTTAGATCTTATAAAAGGATAAGAATGTTATTAGGTACAGCAGGTTAGGGCTTTTTCTTTTTTTCTCCCCCAAAGATGAGGATCAAAACAACAAAGACTGTGACTTCATCAGATTTCACACTCTTTTTGTTTGATTATCAAGTCTATATAACTCCTGCACTTTTTACTTCCCAATTGTTTCATGTATCATAGTTAGAGACTTGGAAGGTGGCATATGAACAATATATTTGAAGAAACAGTGCTCACTCAGCCTCGCAAAGAGAAGGCTCAGTGGAGATTTAATCTATATTCCAACATCTAAAAGACAGCCACAGAGAAGATAATCCCTTCACCACATGGTAACAAGGAGAGAGAATGGACACAGGTTGCTCCAGAGTAACTTGCATCTGCATGTAAGAAGAAGAAATCACCAAGAGAACAACTAAACATCAGGAAAAAGTTGCCCAGAGAAGTGGTGGAGTCTTACTCACTGAAAATTTACAAGATTGAGATTGACAGGACATCTGATAATGCATTTCAAGGCTCTCTTTCAAGAGGGGGCTCGATCAGATGATCTTGGGAGATTTCTTTCAACCTAGACTCCTGTAAACGAGCTTCTCTATGTCAACTGGGTGAGGAAGTCATCCATACCCTCCAGAAGCTCCCTTAGTCGCTTTTTCTCTGCTGTATTGCCCTTCCAGCAGATTTCATGGTGGCCGAAGTCTGTAGCAGATGTCCACAGCAGGATCCACACACCTTGGTCTCCCTTTAATCCTAACTTATAAGGTCTCATCTGGCTAATCATCAGTCCTTAGGTAAAGCTTCATGAGTTGTTGCTGCAGCTCTCTCCTTGTTGGCCCATCCTTTCTGTCCTAAAAGTGAATCCATTGCAGTGCTCCAGCAATGTAAGCTTTCGGAATATACTTCTGTGGTCCCAATGTCATCACTGTTCTGTAGCTGCACAGAGGCCTCAAGTTTCTTGTAATAAAGCCAGTAACTGTTTCAAAGTTTGTTATAATTAGAATTGCTAAAATAACGCAGTTATACTGTTGCCCAAAATCATAATCAACTGCACAAAATAAGCCTTTCAATGACAAAAAAAAAAATGAGGACAGCAACAATCCCGTATGCTTTATTGATATTGAAGTACAGTTCCATTAAAATTGCTAAATGTCACTTTAAAAAAAGAAAAACACATTGAAATCAATACACAAAAGCCCTTAACAATGTGATCAGTCAGTCACCTTCAAATACAAAACCTGGTCACAGCAACAAAAAAAGGAGACAAGTTTGTATGTATAACTTTATACTTATGTTCCAGCTCTCTCAAGCTCATAAGAAAGACTTTGCTTTCTGTGCTGCAACTACTTTCTATGAGAGGATTGTACACAAAGGTTGTTCTTGGGTTTATATATTACTGTAGGTGAAAACTTATGTGACCGACAAGATACAGATCTCTTACTGTTCTTCATGGTAAGAGCACTTTCTTCCTTTGGAGGAGGAATGTGTACTGGTTTCCAAGGAATGGGGTTGCAGTATGCTGGAGCTGGATATGAATTCCCATCAGGACGCCCTAAAATGTTTAGAAAATAAATAACTTAAAGTTATTAAGTAACTTAAGTAAGTTTTAAGTAACTTAAAATTAATATGTACTCAATGGGCTTTATAATGCATACAGTTCTAATAATCACCTAGGGTAAGACAGAACAATGTCTTCAGAGGAATACAGTAAATGCATGTGACAATTCAAATGATTCAAAGTGATACATCTTCCACCCCCTATTACCAATGACTGGTGTATTCCTCATCTGTATTAAAAAAAAAAAAAGCAGGTTGAATTCTATGCAACATTCAAAATGCTCAGTCTTTTGTATGCTTAAAAGATGCATGTGTGTGTGAACTGGCTACATCACATCACTTCAAAGCATTTATAAATATTACTTCCTGTCACCACATATATAAAATAGACATATTTTTTCCATCTTTGCTTAACTACAACTCTTCATTTTACCGAGTAGAAAAACATGTAAGTTTCCCACAATTTAATTGTTTGTTAATTATTAGCCTCGGGGACTTAGACCAGTGTAAGAAAGCCTAAAACACTGCAGAAGGAACACGTTGTTCTGTCAGTCACTTGTCTGTAGTGAAATTCCAGTGCACACATCACGAGGTTGAGTAAAACAAAGTCTATGACACATTCTATTGCATGAACACTACTGAGCATAGAAATACTTCTTAAAAAAAATGAAATACTTAAGTGTTTGCAGCTGTCAGGAAGTAATGAGCTACAAATGCAAAACATGAAAGCAAAGCGTATCACCATCCACAAGCAGATGTAAGCAAAAGAGCAACTGGTTGCTCATCTGCTACATGAATTTTCTTAAGCATTCAAAATCTAGGATCTAGGTCCTATAATACTTTCTGTCACAAACGCAAATAATAATAATGATTTGATTCTATGAAAAAATAAAGATGAAAGTATAGTCTATTTTGTTTTTTTTTAAAGGACATCTAATCAACTGAAATGTAATACAAAATACTACTTCTTACTGCTCTTCAGCTTTTGTATCACGTAGAATTACAAACAAAACATAATAACTAAGACTCTCAAATCTCCACACCATCATCAGCATTCTCTTTCACACTTCCCCTCAGAGTGAAAAAAGAATATGACAGCAGATGTGAGGAGGTGTGAAGCAATTGCAAAGCTAAATGGAAACTGTCACTCAGCATCGAAGTTAAATCCCACGTAACCCTTTTCAAGCAGAACTTCTGCCAGACCTTTATTAATCTCTGCATCTCAAAAACTGCCCCTTTTCTAACACGGATTCTGGTGCAACAAGAGGGCACACGTTTCCTGACACACAAATACT
Organism: Lagopus muta; assembly: GCF_023343835.1. Taxonomy (NCBI): domain Eukaryota; kingdom Metazoa; phylum Chordata; class Aves; order Galliformes; family Phasianidae; genus Lagopus; species Lagopus muta. Next base: position 2,808,020 of record NC_064438.1, on the reverse strand, counting down.
AATTTTACAACAACGTCATCACAGCTGATATGCTTCACAGGAACCAGTAATTAGCCTGATAAGGAACTTAACAAGATCAAAATCAATTATAATTTGGTATACCACATTATTCTCAAGTAGCATTCTTCTCCTCCTAAAGTCATTGCATATGCACGGTAAGAGTACAAACCTGCAGACTTCCCATGTGGAAAGCCATAACCATTTAATACAGGGCGTGGTTTATTTCTAGCATTACGTAGCCATTCATTAAAGATCTTCTCTGCTCTCTCTTTCTTCTTTTGCAGCTCAGCCTGCCTTTCTTTTTCTTTTTCCTGAAAACAGAATAACGTAAGATGCCTACAAAGCATGTCGGTATGTTTTTACAGGCACTGCAATTGGATTTAAATCAAGTTTAATTGATACTGTGAGCATGACTTACACGAACTTACATTAACAAAGAGAGGAGTAAAGGGAATGAATATCGGTTTAAATCTCTCTTAAGACTCCCGTTTACTTTGGTTTCAAGTTCCTTGTGTTGTGCTTTTTAGACACCAACAGAGACACAGAATTGGTTTAAACAGGATACGAACACAACCAGTACAGAACAGTTAAGTGTGTTCCAGTTATATGAGAAATTAGGAAAGTCTACAAAATTAAGTCCTTGAGGCCTCTAAATTGGTCTGAAACAACTTAGGGTATTTTTAAAGATAATCCAAAGGAATTAGTATATACACTTAAGAAATACGAATCTTTTTTGCACGTTAAGAACGACAGCTACAATTACAGCAGGAACATGGACAAATTCTTCTAACCACAATCCCCCTAACACTTAACAGTAGCGTCATACAAATTCAATAGAAAAATAAAACTGTACCATTAATTAAATTTAATTACAATCAATCAACTTTAAGCATAATAACTGTAGTTGCCCACTCATTTTCAGGCACAAGAATTACCAGTATGTAACATCTATATGTAATTTGCCCTAGGACCCAATGTCTGTGTTTTAGGCAGCTTACAACATGTAAGGGGTCTTCTAGAGCACACTATAAAAATAAATGGCAGGTTAATTATTCAATCTGAGTTAACATTAAAATTAGGACTCCCAGCATCAGACTGGTATAGAGAAATAGAGAGAAAAATACTTCTAATTTGAAACACGTTTAACAATCAAGATAGTAGTGGTACTGAGAGAAAAATGACTAGAAGGATGCCTATTTTCTGCTGGGGTTGAGAAATAGAGATACAGTTTGTGGTTCCTATTTCTGTTTCTCTTCTCACATCACCATTGCAGAGGGTTTGCTTGGCTTTGCAATAGAACTAGTAACAAATATGCATTTAATGTGCATCTTCCTTTGCTGGCCACACTTCAACACATCAACAGTATAACTTTTGAAACTATTCTTAACATACATCACTCCATCTGATAAATTCCAATTAATTTAATCAAGCACTACACTTAATATGTTAGGTAAAGCCATTCAAATACATAATTAACTGACAAATACCTTCTCTTTCTTCCTCTTTTCTGACTCTTCAGCTCTCTTCTTCTTTAACCATTCATTATACTTCACTTCAGCCTTTTCCTGTAACTGCATTTTTTCTAGTTCCTTTGTGGCTTTCTCTGCCATTTCTTTGCTCAATTTTCGTTCTCTTTCCCTCTTTTCCTAGACGAAAAAGATGAAAGAGGAAGAATGTAAATAATGCAATATATTTCGATGGGCAGTTATTTCGAGGAATGCTTCTATTGCATAATTACAAATAAAATTATCACAACCCTGAAAACGAAACCCACTCATCGCTAGACACAAGACATGATAAAAATCTCCTTTCAGACTCTCTGTACTATTATGCTTACTCTGACAATTGTTTATTTAGACATCTTTTTTAAAAGACTTCCAATGCTTTTCAGTATTTCTGGAAAAGAAATCTATGCTGCAATTCTTGATGAGCATGTTGTAGATTAAGAAGTCTGCTTTTCAATTAAACTAGAGCAAACCACGGTTCTAAATGGAAGTCAGTCTGCACCCTTCTGAGTCACTGCCACGCACATGAGCTCTGTCAGATAAGATACACAGAGGTTTATCACTTCTGTGTCTTTCCCAAGTATGTGAATATAATGGCACACAGCATTTTGAGAGCCATTCTCTAAGCTAACGAGCACATACTGAAGGAAGCATAGTCACATGAAGACTAACAGTACCCCTCACCGCTCTACCTTGTAGCCTTTCAGAAATGCCTGGGATTCTACTGGTTCAGTACTACCACATCTTAGCTCACTTAGCTCTGGAGAATCTGCATACGCACACAAAAATCTATACTAGACAAACTATACATGCGACATGGAGGAGAAACAGAAGATTTGAGATCAAAAATTTTGCATTCATAGAAAAGAACTGCCGAATAAAAAAGCTTTTAGGAGGGTAGGGAAGCTTCTTAGATAATGAATTCTTAATTACAATACGTTAAATGAGCTTAGCCAGAATCATACAATCGTTTTGAGTTGGAAGAGGCCTTTAAAGGTCATCCAGTCCAACTCCCCTGCAATAAACAAGGGGACCTATAGCTCCATCAGGTGCTCAGAGCCCCCTCCAGACTGACCCTGAATGCCCACAACGATGGGGCATCCTTCACCTCTCCAAGCAACCTGTTCCAGTGCCTCCTTACCCTTACTGTAAAAACCTTTTTCTTATATCAAATTTACTTCTCCCCTCATTTAGTCTGAAACTATTTCCCCTTGTCCTATCACAACAGACCTTGCTAAAGAGTCCAGCTCCTCCTTTCTCACAGCCCCACTTTAGATACTGAAAATCCTCTCTCATGACTGTCCAGAGCCTTCTCTTCTCCAGGCTGAACAGCACCAGCCCTACTATCTCCTTACCCTTCCTTGCCCCCCCCCTTTCTCTCCTGAGGCTCCAGCCCAGCAGTGCCTTGCCCTGCCATAAATGGTTAACACTTTGGTGGTTGCTGTTTCTCTTTGGGCCTGTGCCCCCTGTCACAGAACTGCAATGACACCAGGCAAAGTGATGGGCAGGACTGGC